>NC_090937.1:1308291101-1308591101 GCF_040938575.1 Ambystoma mexicanum | reverse complement strand
TGTCTCTCATGCCAGAAACCAGACAACCACAACAAGGAGTGTATATTGGTCACACACTCCATTCACCCAGGTCCCACCCACAGGAGGTACCCACAACATACAGTCACTGGGAAGGCTCCAGTCAGTCTAGCTGGGCCTTCACAACAACACCATATATGGAACTTCCACCCAACAGCCAGTCAGGGGGAAGGGACAGAGTCAGGGCATCCCAGGACTTTGGGAAAACAAGACAACAGGCAATAGAAAGCAAGAGGCCACAGGGGCCATCTTGTTTCTATCAGGAATCAACTGATCCCAATGGCAGGGCCTGGGTATCCCAAAATGGAGGACACCCAGAGCACCTGTCCAATTCAGCATGGAGCTGCCACCAGCCCATACCCTGCTCTGTGGGCCACCCACAGGTGCCCAAAAACATACACTAGGGGCACAGGGTTGTACCCCCCCACCCATGGGTGCCATAAGGGTATCCCAGGGGTCTGTTCACCAAACCAAAAGAGAGAGCTGCACTGCCAGGAGTCCCAAATGGATTCCTGGGCAGAAAACATAACAGAACACACGATAAAAGGCAGAAGAGGACAAGGATTCAGAGGCCCTGTCCCTCTGATACATTTCCAGCATCACAGTCGCCCCCCCCAGACTGAGGTGGAGGGTGCCTAATCTCCCACGGGATAGACACCCTCATCCAGACGGTCAACATACCTTCTGGAAAGGCCATCTGCATTATCGTGACTCTTCCCTGGTCTGTGCTCTATGGTGAAGTCTAGCCCTTGTAGGCTAATCGACCACCTGAGCAATTTCGGATTCTCACCCTTCATCTGCATAAGCCACTTCAGGGGCTTATGATCTGTTTGGACCTTGAAGGTGGACCCCGTAAGGTAGGGCCTAAAACGCCTAAGGCTCCAAACTATACTAAAACATTCCTTTTCAACAGTAGCCCACCTAAGTTCTCTACCCTTGAGTTGTCTACTGATGAATATGATAGGATGTTCTCTCCCTTTGTCATCTAACTGGGACAAGACAGCTCCAATTCCGGTGTCGCAGGCATCCGTCTGGACGATAAAGGGTCGGCTGTAGTCAGGCGCACTCAACACAGGTGCCCTACACAGACTTTCTTTCAAGCCATCAAAGGCCCTCTGACAGTCTTCAGTCCAATTAACCTTCCTAGGCTGTTTGGGTGAAGTTAGAGCTGTCAGGGGTGCAGCTATGGTTCCATAGTCTGCCATGAAATTGCGATAGTACCCAGTGAGGCCCAAAAAGGCTCTCACCTGGGTTTGAGTAGTGGGAGTCTCCCAGTTCTGTACGTCCTGTACTTTACTGGAGAGAGGTTGGATTTGACCCCCTCCTACCTCATGACCAAGATAGGTAACTTTCCCCTGAGCTATCTGGCACTTGGTGGCCTTGATAGTGAGGTTAGCCCTTTTCAAGGCCTGCAACACCTTATCCAGATGTGTCAAATGCTCTTCCCAGGTGGAACTGTAGACGGCAATGTCGTCTAAGTAAGCCACACAAAAGGCTTCCAGCCCACTGAGCGCATGGTTGACCAATCTCTGGAAGGTGGCAGGGGCATTCTTCAACCCAAAGGGCATGACCCTAAACTGGTAGAGTCCCTCAGGTGTGGAGAATGCCGTCTTTTCCTTGGCATGGTCCGTCAGAGCTATTTGCCAATAGCCTGAGGTAAGGTCAAAGGTGCTCACAAATTTGGCAGCACCTATAGTGTCCACGAGCTCATCAGCCCTGGGCAATGGGTGCGCGTCAGTTTTGGTGACGGCATTGACTCCTCGGTAGTCCACACAGAACCTCCAATCCTTGGTACCCGCCGGGGAACTTGCCTTGGGGACAAGGACCACTGGACTGGACCAGGGACTGGTGGAGGGTTCAATAACACCCAGATCCAACATCTTGGCGACCTCAGCCTGGATGTGGTTTTTGACGGTATCTGACATACGATAGCTCCTGCTTTTGACAGGCACACTGTCACCAGTGTCAATTTCGTGCTTACACCACGGTGTAAGGCCCGGTGTCAGTGAAAACAGAGGGGCATACTGCTGGAGCAAAGCCCGGCAGGCCCTCTGCTGCTCTGTTGTCAAATCGGGAGAGAGTTGTACTCCCCCCACTGAGCCATCCTGAGGGTTGCTATGCAGCAAATCAGGAAGGGGCTCACTCTCATCCTCTTCTTGCCCTGAAGCTAGCAAGAGACATGAGACTTCTGCTCGCCTGTGGAAAGGCTTGAGCCTGTTGACATGGAATACCTGGGGGGCTACCCCAGAGGCTCCCATGTCCACCAGATAATTGACTTCGCCCATCTTGGAGATGATCCTGAAGGGTCCAGTCCACTTGTCTGCCAAAGCTCTAGGCTTGGTAGGCTCCATCACAAGGATTTCCTGTCCCGGAGTCCAATCCACTTGCGAAGCTTTCAGGTCATGCCAGTACTTATTCAATTCCTGGCTGGCCTTGAGATTTGCTGTTGCCTGACCCATCATTTGTGTCATCCTCCGCCTGAGGCCTAACACATAGTCCCCCACTTGCTTGGCGGGACCTGGAGGGGTGGCTTCCAAGCCTTCTCGGATCAAGGCGAGGGGCCCCCTCACGGGATGTCCAAAGAGTAACTCAAAGGGGCTGAAACCAACACCCTCTTGAGGTACCTCTCTGTAAGCAAACAGCAGGCATGGCAGGAGGAGATCCCATTTCCTCCTTAGGGGCTCTTCCAAAGCACCTAGCATGCCCTTGAGAGTTTTGTTAAATCTCTCAACCAGACCATTGGTCTGGGGGTGGTAAGAGGTGGAGAACTTGTAGGTTACCCCGCACTCTTTCCACATGGTTTTCATGTAACTAGACATGAAGTTGGATCCTCGGTCAGAGACAACCTCCTTGGGGAATCCAACACGGGTGAAAATGCCCAGGAGAGCCCTGGCAACCACCTTGGCAGTAACAGTCCGAAGGGGTATTGCCTCAGGGTACCTGGTGGCATGATCTACCAAGACCAGGATGAACCGATGTCCACCTGAAGTGGGAGGGTCAAGGGGACCGACGATGTCGATGCCCACCCTCTCAAATGGGGTGCCAACCACTGGTAATGGCTGCAGTGGGGCAATGACCCTGCCTCCAGTCTTGCCAGACAACTGACAAGTTGGGCAGGTCCTGCAGTGGGACTCCACCTCTACTCCCATCCGTGGCCAGTAGAAATGGGCAGAGAGCCTCTGCTTAGTCTTCTTGGTCCCAAGATGACCAGCCAAGGGCACCTCATGCGCCAACTGCAGTAGGAAGGGCCTGTAAACCTGGGGTACCACCAACCTCTTGCGGGCACCAGGTTCGGGCTTAGTGGGCTCACTAACAAGGAGCTCACCCTCCCAATAAATCTTGAATGTCCTAGGCACTTCACCTTGTGCCTGGGACAGGGCCTGTTTCCTCAGGCCCTCGAGAGAGTGGCACTCTCTCTGTCCCTTACAGAAGTCTGCCCGGGAGGGTCCCCCTTCAGCTAACAAGCATTGAAGGTCGGGATGATCCTCCGGGTTGAGAACCTCTCCCACAGGAGAGTCTTCTGTCTCTTCTCCCACAGGAGTTGAGTTTGGGTTTTCCGCTGGACCCAGCCCGTCCGGAGCATGGATCCCATTGGGTGCTGTCGGAACAGCAGGAAGAGAAGGTGTTCCCTCCACAGAGGTGGCCTTCTTGGTCTTCCTTCTTCTTGCCTTAGGCCTCGCCTTTGGCTCGGATACCTGACTCACAGCCAGACCCGGTGTCACCTGTGACCTAGTGACTGCAGCAGCAGTCATGGGAAGACCATCCGAGATCAACCCCAACTCTACTAGATCGTTTCCTAACAGAATGTTAGCAGGGACATTGTCCTGAACCAGGACAGGAAGCTTTGCTGTCTTGTCTCCAATCATGAGTGTGACTAGGGTTACAGGCGATAATTTGGGAGGCCCACCAGCTAACCTGGTGGTTCTCAGAGGAGCACCTACATAGTCCTCTGGCTTGAGCAGGGTCCTGTCCACCACTGTCATGCTTGCCCCAGTGTCTCTCAAACCAGTAGAAGGCTGGCCATTCAAGAGGACACTTCTCAAAAACCTACGGGTGTTCTGCGGGATAGTCGCCAGTACTTCTGCGTACTGGTCCCAGGCCCCAAGGGACACTAAGGAAATCTCTACTGGAGCACCAAATGTGATTCCTGTAGAGGAGGGGAGGACAGTGGCCTCCACCTCAGACACGGGGTAAGGGTAGGTCAGGCTGACAGCCTGTACTCCAAGTGCCTTACCTTTACACTTGGGGTCACCCCTTTTGTGATCCAGAGCCCCACAATCCCAACAAGTGCCAGGAGTGCGGGGTACGGTACTGGAACCACTGGGAGCCTGCTTTGCAGCAGGTGGACCACTACTCTTATTCCCACCCACAGAGGACTTATCCCCACTAGATTTTTGGGTCTTAGGAGAGGAAGGTTTTGGTTTACCCGACTGTGACTGCTTTTGGGACTCCTCAGCTTTCTGAGAGGCCCCCTTTTCTTTGTCCTTGTCCTTCCCACTGGAGTCCTTAGGGGACACCCGGTGGGAGACCCACTTGTCAGCCAACCTAGCCAGCTTAAAGGGGTCCAAAATGTTCTGGTCAGCCACATACTGACGCAGCTCTGGTGAACAGGCTTCAGAAAAATGCTCAAAAAACAAGAGGTGGGACAACTCAACAAAAGTTTTCACCTTGTATCCATCAATCCACCCCATCATGTTCATGTGCGCAGTACTCACCCAGTCAACCCAAGACACATTCTCTCTTTTCTTAAATTCCCTGAACCTTTTAAGGTATTGGGCAGGTGTCTTGCCAAACTTGGCAATCAAAGCAGACTTCATACACTCATACTGACCCCTTTCTTCCACACTCAGCTTCAGAATACAGTCATATCCAGTTTGAGGCACTCTGCTTAACAAACACTTAGCCCAATCTCTTTTTTCTACATCATGAATTGCACAAGCCATTTCAAACGCTTCAATCCATTGGAGGATATCTGAACCCTCCACAAACACACCAACCAAATCTTTCATAAACTTGGTGGCTGGGGACCTGACACTCTCACTGGATCTAGCTGAAGTCTCCACTCTGGCTTTCTCTAGCTGGATTCTCTGACATTCAGTGTCCTGGCTTTTGAGTTCAAGGTCCTTATTTCTGAGTTCAAGATCCCTATTCTTGAGTTCCACTTGCTGTGCCAGCTCCTCTTTCTTAAGCTCAGCTTCTATTTCCAACTTGCGATATTCAAAGGCTAACTTCATCCTCAATAACTCAAGTTCCATGGAATTGCTGGGGTTTGGAACAGAGGCAGCAGGAATGGTGGCATTCCCAGAAACAGATTCAGCGACAACCCCAGGGGCAGAGTCCTCACTGGTTGCATCCCCCCCTTCCTCAAGAGTTTCACCATCAGTCTGGTAATCCACCAGGGCAGCTATCAGCTCAGCCCTAGACTTATCCACAAAGTCTAACTCCCTGGCTTCACAAGCACTCTGGAGAGCCTCTAAGCTCATCCGAGTCAATTTACCATTTGCAATGGCCTCCATTGCTTGTAATGCAGTTATTTGGTACACACCCAAACCTTAATCTAATAAAAGTGCGGATATTTTGTAAGTGGCACGGTTATACACTGAGTCTTAAAACCATAAGCATCCCACCGCTGCCACCAGCTTTGTAAAGAAGACCGGTGGGGGGGTCTGTACTTCTGCTCTCTATATGGTAGAGGGGAGGCACAGAGGACCCCAGCCAAGATTCTCTAATACGGTAGCGATGGACGAGCAATCAAGGCCTAGCTTCTCAGGAGGTGATGCAGGCTGGTTCTTAAGTACAGTGTATCCCCAAGCCCCCACAAAGGAATGTCCACACACTGTATTACTGAAAACACAGTCTTTATATAATTAATATTCAAGGGTTATGTACACTTATCACAATAACGCACTTTGTGCTCAGGAAAATCAGCAATGGTAAATATCTACAATTCTAAAGTGGTACCACTAATATTAGACCTCATTAAAGTGCATTCACAATACTGTAGAAATGGCACACAGATCAATAAGAAGGAAACCAGCAATAGAGAGAGGAGAGATAACAGAGGGTTGAAACAATAGGCAGAATACTGGCCCTTGCTACTGGACACAGTTCTGTGTGGAGATCCCCCCACCTGGGCAACCTGCAAAATAAAGAGATATAACCCCAGCCCAGTCCAGATATTGTTCAATAGTCTATTTTTCTCCTATAATGTTTTTACCCCCCCAATGTACCTGGTGGAGTCGAGTTCCTCGAAAAGGCGTCGACAAGCGTCGAGGGACTCGCTGTTCGGCGACGGGGAATCGACGGCCCTTCTTGAATGCCTTCCTTTTCAGGCGGGAGGCACGGGGCGTCGAACGTCCGTCGACGAACGAGGCCGAACGTTGTCGAAGAGGCGGCAGCTCCGTCCGAGCGGTGCTCGTCGGCGTCGGGGCGTCGGCGTCCTGCAAGGCGGAGGTGTGCGGGGCACCTCGATGACAATAGTTCTGGACCGCAAAGATTGTAGAGACGGGAGCCCAGCAAGGGCGTCGAGTCGTCCGAGTCTTTGGGGTCGTCGGGTGGCGGGAAACCCACCGGCAGGTTTCTCCTCGGCGCGTTGGTCGTCCTCGACTTTCTCCGGCAGGATAAGCGGTCGACGATGCGGTCGAGAGAGTCCTTCGATTGAATGTTCTTAGGCAATGGAGCGGACGGCTCCGATCGTCGGCGGCACGGCGTCAAGTGGTTCCCACGGCTGGGCAACACAACTTCGACGGGCCTCCAGCGGTTACACAGACCTGCGAACCCTGGTCGACGGCAATGGACTTCGACAGCGTCGATGTCCGGGTGCTTCACTTCGATCTCCTCGGCGGTCCCGTCTCGGGTCGGCAGCCTTTCGAGGGTCTGACTTCCAGGGCGCTTCGGCGAAGATTCAGCGGTGCTCGATGGTCCCTCGGAGCACGGGAAGAGGGCGCCTTACCAGGTCCTCTCTCGGGTCAGTCCTCGACGATTTCGACAACCTTCAGTTCCGTCGAAGCAAATGCCACAGCAAGTCTTCTTCTTCCAGCTGGACGTCGAGGATCAGCAAATCCAGTTACTCTTGAGTGGAGACTCAGCTTCTGAATGCTTCTGAACAATTTCCAGTGGTGAGAGGTCCCCAGATATACTATTCTGTCTCTCATCCACACTGCTGGCACACACACAGCAGCCAATCACACAGAAGGGCATTCATGCAGTCAGTCAGCCAATCAGGCACACAGTGCATTCAGGCCACACTCCTCCCTTTCAGACACTCACAACAAGGAATGTGGATTGGGACAAGTACCCAGCCATTCAACACTACACACTGCATTCAGGCCAGTTTCGGGCAGGGCTGTCTCAGTCTTTGTCTCTCATGCCAGAAACCAGACAACCACAACAAGGAGTGTATATTGGTCACACACTCCATTCACCCAGGTCCCACCCACAGGAGGTACCCACAACATACAGTCACTGGGAAGGCTCCAGTCAGTCTAGCTGGGCCTTCACAACAACACCATATATGGAACTTCCACCCAACAGCCAGTCAGGGGGAAGGGACAGAGTCAGGGCATCCCAGGACTTTGGGAAAACAAGACAACAGGCAATAGAAAGCAAGAGGCCACAGGGGCCATCTTGTTTCTATCAGGAATCAACTGATCCCAATGGCAGGGCCTGGGTATCCCAAAATGGAGGACACCCAGAGCACCTGTCCAATTCAGCATGGAGCTGCCACCAGCCCATACCCTGCTCTGTGGGCCACCCACAGGTGCCCAAAAACATACACTAGGGGCACAGGGTTGTACCCCCCCACCCATGGGTGCCATAAGGGTATCCCAGGGGTCTGTTCACCAAACCAAAAGAGAGAGCTGCACTGCCAGGAGTCCCAAATGGATTCCTGGGCAGAAAACATAACAGAACACACGATAAAAGGCAGAAGAGGACAAGGATTCAGAGGCCCTGTCCCTCTGATACATTTCCAGCATCACAGTCATGATGCACATTGGAATTCACATGCATCAGGTGGCCAGCAGGGGGACACAGCTGGAGGCTGTAGTCCTGTGCCGGAGGCAGTGTCTCCACTATCGATGATGTGCCCGTCAGGACATGTAGCGATTGGGAGTGGTATTCGTAGACTTGGAGGGGTCGTGCCCATGGATGGGTATATACATCGGGTCTACTTCCTCTTGTGTGGTGTCCACGCATGGGCGAGTCAGTGATGGCAGGTTCCCAAATAGATCGGTCATGTGCAATTTATTCCAGATGGGTGAAGGAGTGGTGTGTGGGGATGAGGTAGCTCGGTGCCATGCATTCCTATTCACATCTGCCATGGCCTGCCTACATCCTGGGTGAACACACTGACCTTGTACTTGCCAGCTGTGTCAATCAGGTGAATGGGCCCTTGTTTCCAGCAACCTTGTGGGTAAAATGGCTCTTCTGCAACAGTGAACGACACATTGTTCATTACAGCCTATCCCTACTGACCAGAGTTGGGGGAGTTGTGCATTCGATGGCTCCTCAGAATGGTTGGGGGGTTGGGGGGGTATGAGTCCTTTGCCTCATGACTAATGTGTAAACGGTCCTGTCCAGCCAGGTTCTTGCCAGAGGGGGTGTACAGGTTGGACATCAAGTTGTTTTTCCGCATCAGGATACAGCTGGAGTACAGGTGGGGACATTGTGAGTATGCATGTACCTGTGTTTCCGACGGTGACAAACTGTGTGCATTGTGCCCTTGCATGAACATATGCCAGTATGTGTTACAGGGCCAGAGGCGGACAAGTGCAGACGGCAGGGATGTCATGAGCCTCTCCATTGGGACCTGGCATGGCTCATCTACGAGTGTTGCTGCTGGCTGCGGGTGGGTTCTGACGTCCCATGAAAGGTTCCGAGTGTGCTTCCCCTCTCCTTGCCCCCAGATACATTGTTGCAGCCCATTACATTTGTGGAATATTTGACCCCGAAGATTAATTTTTGAGAGAGTGACGGCCATTCAACTGCCGTTTGGCAGCTCCCTGTTGATCATGTACAGTGACATCAACAGGTTGATTTGTCCTCATGTTGTGCTATGCATGGTGAGCAACACACTCGTGCTACCTCTGATGTGCAAGATTTTCAATAAAGTGTACTGTTGCCCCTGGTACAATGGAGTGGTCTGCGTGTGGTACATTGTGTTTGTTGCTCATGCTGCTGCTCTTGCGCATACATGGCTACTTCATTCACGTGAACGCATTTATGCATGCTGTTAGGAAAGATTTCTTAATACTGGGTAATTTTCCTTCCATGTGGCAACCCCTAAACTTTTAGCTGTTTTCACCATGATCTAGACTTTGCCAGAGAAGTGCAGCCTTCTGCCGCCCTCCTCTGGGCTTTCACTCCATTCTTACGGGGAAACTGACATGCCCTTAAGACAGTCAGTACCGGGAAACATTGTTTTCCGTAGTTCTTTTATCATGTTGCAGCTTTCGCGCAACATGACACAAGAGGGCACTGTAAGCTAGGTTACTGCTCTCTTGGGTGTCTAGTCTTCTACAGGCCCTAGACACACTCTTTGGATTGTTAACGAACGGTGCAAGTGAATCACGGACGGGACTGGTGGCAGCGATCGTTTCTTTGTGTTTTGAGCTCCTTTTAACTGTTTAAGCGCATTTCTTGCGCTTAGCCCAAAATAGTGGCCTGGCTTCCAAAATGGCCAGACCACGAGGCTCTTTGTCCTGTCCGCTGACCGTCTTGCCCCCTTCACCTTCCCCAGGTCGAGCCGACCCGGGGCCTTCCTTATTTGGGCATGTACTTTCCCGCGAAACACAGATGCTTTCGCTGGCTTCTACAGGCCTTGTGTGCGCCTCTAGGATGTGGGCTGGGATGTCTGGTCCCAATACACATCCTGGGTGCCAGAGAGTCTAGTGTTTCGTGAATGCCTGGGACCACTGTGGTCCGTGATAGGTCCACGTATGGTGTGAGTGTTTTGTGAGCAGATCTCCTATTGGGTCCCCTCCGTTTTGGCATGAAGGGAACCGTGGATAAGAGGAGGCTGGAAACACCACTACCATGTCGATCTCCTGAGTTCTCACGAACAAAGGAATACAGGAGCCAAGTATCCTGCAACTACGAGGCTGAACCGAGGAATCGCTGGTGACCCGCTGAAGGACTGCTCCTCTGCACCGCTGTCGCTTTGTGAAACCCTTTCTACCTCTGATCGAACGAGAAGGCCTGTACTGTTACTTCGACCCTTTGGAATAGTGGGAACAACTATTCTCGGCATTTTCAACATCTCCTGCACGTAAGCCTTCGGAAGTGTCTCTGGGCCATCCGTTGGACTGACCAGCCTACCCAGGAGTTTTGCTCTGTAACTCCGTCAGGTTGCTGCTGTATTACGAGTCCTTGCCACTCTCACACGATTCGTACACTTGGCATTTCCAGGTCTGAAGTGGGCAGTGTACATTGGGCTGAAATACACATGGCCGCTCCGTTGCCCTGCTGTGGTAACAAACTGTGCGGGTTCACTGCGTTTGGGACATCCTAAACTAACTTCTGCTGCCGCAGAATCAACAACGCCGAGACGTCCCCTGCTCGTATCTGAACCTGCCAGCACCGAAACCGACGCGGAGAAGTCTGGGTCTGCCTGCATCGGGGGCCGGTGAGTAGCATCGCTAGGAACTGGTCGACCTCCTGCAGTAGCCCATAGCTTTTCCCCGCTGTGTCAAACAGCACGCCTTTCCGTACTCGCACTCTGCTTCTGCCCACAGTGGAGGCTGCGCTTGAGTCACGGACCTCTATTCATCTTCATTTGTTCACCGAACTGAACCGCCCGATTCCCTCGAGGAGAATCCCCTTTGCCCGTTGGCAACCGCGTGTGCAGGTACTTTTGAGCACAAGGCTCCACTCTTCGTAGGACTCGGACTTCCTTCTAGTTAGGTGCCTCTGAAGGCGGACTGGGTCTGACTATTACTCGTACTGCCTGTTTTCCTCCCCATCTAGGTGGTCTGCACATTTCGTGCGTCTAACTCGTTAGACTCGTTGGTAATTGTATATATATTGTATTTGATTGTGATGTGTTGGTTTACTTGAGTTTTATTGTGATTTCTCGCTACGGTCAATGTTACAAAGGCCTTGTAATAAATGTGTATATATTTTTAATATAACACCTGCTTGGAGTAGTTTGTAAGTGTCCTTGCTTTGTGTGCTCATTGCAGGCTTTCAGTCACCCTCACCCCTCTTGAGACCTAGCCTTGACCGCCGCGATCGCTACCTTGATTGGTCTGGCTTGTCCAGAGGTTACCCTGTTCCAAGGAACTAGGCTGGCCTTCTGATCCTCTGCCCCTCCAGGACAGAGTTCAGAAATCCATCTGAACACATGCCGGGTGGGAATGCAGAGGTGGTGGGTGCATGCAGGTGTGTGGAAAGAAGTGTCATTACATGGGGTCCATACAGGACTACTGTAGCAATCGACAGGTTGATGCGTCATGGAGCTTGACAACAGGTCAGCTGGCCAGAATTCGATGAGTGTTCAGGTGGGCGCACTGATGTTCACACTTCACATGCCTATGCCATGGGCTGCCACGTTGGGTGGAGGGATGTGGGAGGTGCACTCTTATGGAGAGGTGTCAGTCGCGGTGGATGATGTATGGTACAATCTTATGTGGGAGAGGTGGAGTTGTTGCCATTGGTTGGCTGGACCATTCTGTTGTGTCAGGGGTGTTCCAGTTATCTTTTTAACCATCTCTATTTGACCTTGAAACTATTTTTATTTCTCTCTACTTTTAATTTTGCATCCCTATATATCGTTCATAATTTCTCTCGTTATCCAAAACGCTATTTTAGTATCACCCTATTTCTAAATCTCTCTTTACTATTATCTATCTTTTACTCACTTTTCTCTGTAGCTGTGAAAATTGATTTTTTTTAACTCTGTTGCTTACTATTTCTGTGAACTAGGAATATCTCTGGATATTAAAGTATACTTTTTCTCTTTATGGCACCCGCTTAGTTGAGAATTATTTTTTGTTTGCAATTCCAATAATTCTTTCTATACTGTCTTTATTTGCTCTGACAATCCTGTCCCTCCTTGGTCTCTAGTTCTCTTACCATTTCTTTTTAGATTTCCAGCTACTCAAATATGCAGTTTTTTTATCTAAATAAAAATGATTTTCATTAATTTTTGTCAGTGTTACACTATATTTCTCCCTCTTTACACCTACCATTTACTCTCATATCTGCTCGTTCCTGATTTCATCTTTCTAGATTGTTATTCCTGTATTGCTTATTTTTATCAAATGTTCACAATATGTTCTATGCCCGCTTTGAAAATGTTATGCAGTGAATACAAGAATAAAAGATGATTCCAAGGTGTAGGGGAGTATGAGAAAATGGGCACATTTATCCAACGTCCTAAACCTGCACGTAAATATAAGCTGCAAAAGTCACTGTGAGAAAGGTGTGGTGTGCCAAAGCTAAGCAGCCCCATTTAGCGAAAGGCTTCATGCTTAGGGCAACAAAGCATTAGTAGCTATGCTTCAACCACCCCATAACACACGCTTTGTAGACTAACATAGCCCTCTACCTTTGCTCAAACCCAATTGCATTTAACATTAGAGAAATGTATAAGTGTTTATATTGATGACTAGAGGATTTGTATTATTTTACATTAGCTGAATACATTACACGTAGGCCTCGAGATTTATTTAGCCGTTCCTGAAGCATATAACCCTCCCCATGACCCCTTAGCAGAAAGCTGAAATCAGATCCTGGCTGAAAGACACAGTCCCAGTTGCAACATTTCACACAGCCACAGGCAGAATGATTGGCCAAAGCAGAGGGTGGCAAGATCTTTCCCAGGGACTAGCCGCGGTAGTGAGATCATAGAAGAGCAACGGAAAATGATAACAGTCACTAAAGTTTAAGGACAAAACACTGTGCCCTGATTGGACAATTACATCAGGTTTGCTGCTTTCTAATAACTTGTGTCCCTAAGCAGAATAACGAAACATAGCTTAATGAATGTCAGACGTTGGCAGGAGTCGAGTAGAAAGACATGAACAAGCATGTTTGTAGAGAGAGACTGATCAAATCACAACACTGCCGCCTGAAGGATCTCAGCAGCAGAGGTCTTTTCTTTAACCATTTTCTGCTGTGTAACACCACCACATATGGACAATATCACTTATACTGTAGCTTTACCCTGTAAGCTTTATACTATAGCTTTAACCAGGAACCAGAGGCCAGCATAGTAGTTCACATTTAAGTCACACTGCTTGAAAATACTAGCAACATAAAGACAATTCCTTGGCAACATACACTGCACAAACATACACATTTACATTTGTGCCATTATGAAAGAGCAAGTTAGCAGCTGTGCCCTAGAACATCAAGTCAGAATCCGAACAGATGAACCCATGAGACCCAGGAAGGACTTGCAAGTAGCCTTGCCACCAAGAGAATTGCAAGATAAACTGATAGTACATAGTTCATAGTGACAGGAACAGTATTCTGCTTCCAACCGCTTAGATCATTTTAGGAAGAAACTTAAATGTTCTAATTTTGTGACATACGGTCATCTGACATGTCATTACTCTCGGCATATATACTCCTCCTGGAACAGCCAATAGAGAACCAAATCAGACTGTTACATTTTGCAGCACTTACCATAAATCATGGAGCGCGAGAAGGAGGCTGACATCACCGGACATGAGCTAACCAGCATGGACTTCACTGTCACATGTTTAGAATAGGCCAATGAAATGGTGCAATGTATGGAAATACATATTGTAACTCACACTAGCCAATAACTGAAGAAAGTTGTAACAAATTGTTCCTTTTTGCTTTCTGTAACCACGATATAACCATGCACTCACTCTACTAGAATTTGAATGTCTGTTAGATATTTCCCTGCCTAGGCAGTTGTTAGGCAATATTGTGTGCAGTACCCTTTGGGAGACTTCAGCAACCTTGACGACCTGGAAATAGGAACCCAACCTTTGGTATAAAGTCTGTACTCCACAGGTTGGTAGTGTGGCCGAGCACCCAGGCTTATCTCAAGAGGGATCAATGTGAACAGTAGGGTTGTTACACAGAGTTTCCCAATGACAGTTATTCAAATAAAAACTTACACTCAAGGTTTCTCGATTAAACAATTCATTTAACAGTCAGTTATATAAGGCTTCTTCAGAAGGGAGCAAAACATGTAACAATTATAATACACTTCGAAACAAACTCTGTTTCTCAAAATCAGATGATACCCATTGGGGATGGCACGCAGACACTGCCTACACCCTCAGGTGACTTGAATAGTTAGGACACTGAGGACATTGATTCATCACTGTTACATTTAGAGCAATACTGAGTTTGGGGTGTAAAAGAAAATGGAGGAATAAAACAGAGGTTAACAAATAATTCATAAACAGGCAAGTACTTTTTAAACCTTCCAATGCAAAGTAAATTAACCCTTTCCTGGGAGAAAGGCAAATGCACAAACTCTGAGGTATTCGTCTCTCAGGGAGCCAGGACAGTCAATGTTAGTTGAACAAAGTCTAGGGGGAGATGAAGATCCTCCTTGCAGGTAAGTAAAGCTGCAAGCAACTCTGCAAATGCAACCAAGACAAGTCTCAACTGAGAGCTAGTAAGGCTACACAACAAGAGTTAAGTCCTCTTAGGTTTACAGTATCATTGGTTAGATGAAATTCCAGCTGGCTTCCGTTCCTGTGTGGCTCTGCAAATCCTGTTGTTCCTGTGCCTCAGTCATGGGGACAAGATGGAGGAATTCTGGGGACTCCTGCAACACAATGGGGAGGTCGGCAGCAGCAAAGGTCAAACTTCAACTCAGCGGCACTTCACGGTTTCAGCTCCTCACATCTATAGCAAATAGCAACACTGCGGTTCTCAGATACCACTTCAGGC
Source organism: Ambystoma mexicanum (assembly GCF_040938575.1). Classification (NCBI taxonomy): domain Eukaryota; kingdom Metazoa; phylum Chordata; class Amphibia; order Caudata; family Ambystomatidae; genus Ambystoma; species Ambystoma mexicanum. Next base: position 1,308,576,203 of record NC_090937.1, on the reverse strand, counting down.
TTTCCTCGCATCTGGGGTCCAGCACTCTGTTGAGGTGGCTCAGGCTTGGTCTGTCCTGCTTCAGGGAAGTCTGGAGGATCTTACTGGTGCTTGGGTCTGACTTAAAAGCGATGCACTCGATCGGTGTTCCTCTCCCTGACACTTCGGTTCCAGCAGCAGCAGAAGTACAGCCAGCTTCGAGAGGATGTCCGGATGAGTTCACTTTGGGGTCGACCTGTCCCACCAACCCAAGGGGAGCAGTCGTATCACAGCAGCAGGGCTTCACCGGGCTAACCAATGGTCCAGAAGTTGCAGCTGGCGTCTCTACCAAGTTCTTCTTCGGATTCCTTCGTCCAGTGGTCGACTCTGCCTTCCAAGCCAAAAAGCCTTGCTTTTTATGGAAGTTTCTCCCATTCATTCCAGCCTAGTTGTCAATCACACAGCAGGGTGGCTGTCCTCCGAGGACAGCCAGCCAGCCAATCACCTTTGGGTGCATTCCTGTAACCAACGGGATTAAGCACAGGGGGTTTTGGGCACCTTCCTCACTTCCTGCCCCTGCCAGACATGCTGGAGCCAGAGGCAGGCTTCACTCGTGAATCTCGCTAAAGACAAAACTAACAAATTGACCAAACCTGGCTGGGCGCGCAGAGTAAATCACAAGTAGGACTTTTCCAACAGGAAAGGGTGAAAAAACAAGGCCGGGGCCATTTGACAAAATGAGCACCCATGGGTGCCTTACTGCAGCTGTGAACTTAGCGCGCGGTAAAAAGACACAATGATATTAAAAAGTAAACCACTGCCACCAGCCAATAATTGTAGAAAGGGTAACAAAAATGTTACATGAGAAACTAGACAATGGGGATACTAAGTAACCCCTCCAGCACCCCATGGTAAGATAGTGTGTGCTGCGTCTAGAAAGTTACAAAACGTAAGTACGGTCAATTTCACTTCACTGCTCTTGGAAACAGCAGTTTCACCAAGAGAAGGTATTTAAACCTTTGGGAAATCTAAAAGACTTCCCTGTGCCACTGCAGTGAAGGTGCTGTGTGTCACAATGTAAAGATGATGCCCATGGAGTTTGTCAGACTCCAAAGTCAAAAGAGAAACAGAGTCCACATCACAGACAAATACACGAGAGAGTGGGGAAAAGGTCTTGCTCTCTCCAGGTTAGAAATTAAAAGTCCTAAAGTCCAGCAAAAGAGCTCGGAGTCTCTAAGGTAGAAGGGAATTAGCACATTTCTGAGAATTCTCTGTAACAGCAGTTATAATAAAAGAAAAGTATCATGTCTTGTGCATTAAATATTTTGGCTCTGCGGTGAATTACTGGAGGATCTTTCTGTATCTGAGAAAAAGTTTTTGTTCAGAGGCGATTCAGTGTCTAAGAAAATGATCTTGAGGGGTTGGAAATCCCGGATCCCACCGACAGTGGAAGGTTGGACGTATGAGATGATTTCCTTGGCGAATATTGAGAGGGTGATGTACAGGCAGCTGAGGAAATTACAAGTGCATGCTAAGGTGTGGAATGTATTTTTAGATCTGTATTAACTGGAAAGATGTTTATGATTTTGTATTAGCAGAAGAAATGTATTTTTATTTAGGTTTTTTTTTTCTTTTTTTCTCTCTTCTTCTCTCTCTTTCCGTATTCATATGTGGTTTACTTTGTTGCTCATGCTGTAATGTATTGATTTCATGATTCAATGTATTCTTGTATTGGTAAAATGAAAAATAAACAATATAAAAAAATATATATATTTTGGCTGTTTGGTTTCCTTTTATTAATACAGAAAAGGACTTTCCATATAAAGGCCAGGGTGACGCTTGGCTTTATTAAACTGTTTTCTCTCTCGATTCTGTCCCTGGGATTTCTGGGAGTAAACCTAGCTACAGTATTTTATGAAAGGGACCACAAAGGATGGCCATTTTGTTCCAAAAATAATGCACAGACCAACAGCATTTCACAGCATTTGCTCGATAACAAAGGCCACCACTGGAACACTTCAGGAATGGATGCTCTAAATTTGATGCAAGTGAAATACTATGCATTTTTCATATAATATGATTTTGAAAATGTTGTAAAACTTAGATGGTATTGGTGTCCGAAAGCACATTACTGTTTTTTTAAAAAAAATCTATGTTCTCTATTGAACATTTGTAAAGTAGTGGAATCAAGTACACAGTGCTGTTCATTTCTATAAATAGCAGGACTGGTTGGTGTCCCTGGATCTTCAGGACACCTAATTCCATGTACTGATTTTTCCTAGCAGAAAAAGTAGCCACTGGCAGGGGTTGCGGCTTGTGTTGATCAAGACAAGAAAGTGAAAATTGGGAGCTAGTCCGTGGGTAGCAATATTTCCCGGGGAAGTGTCATACCACAGGTAACCCAGTTTCAAGATTAATGCCATACTAGAAACCCTGAGTACCTTGCAGGTCCAAGGGGAATAATAGGGAGACGAGCATGCCAACAGTGTTTAGCTTTGTGTAAAAAATGCATGTCAGTCCGAAGGTGAAGTCTGCAACTGCTAAAATACTTCACTATGGAATCGGAAGGCCAGACAAAGGTCCTGTGAACACCCATTATTAATCAGTGCAGCAGATCTCTTTGAGGGAAGGAGCCCTTTTTCCCCCATCCGAGGAGTAGCATTGTGCAACAACGAGATACGCAAAGCGGACCAGCTGATTTACACGGCCCTTCATCGTCTAGGGCATGGAATACTGATGAGATGGTGAGGTTTATTGCCACGTTCCATCTCCCATACCATTTCATCTCGCCCACACCTTCATAACGTGCATTTTGATTAGCAGTAACGTTGTTACCATCCACCTCTGCGAGCAATCTGATCGGCTCGCTCTGCCTGACCCTGTCCTATTACACCACCTGACCTCGCCATGGCGGGTGCAACGCGACACCAAAGTGAGGCTATGCCTCGTTCCTAAGCAACTTTGTTGCTATTTTATTTCACAACATCTGCCGGCAGGCGTACACGCGTCAACGACGAAGGCCAGACAAAGGCCTTGCTGACTCCCCTGTTAGCGCAACGGAGCGCGAGGAGTCGACCCCTTCTACCCAGGTTCACCGTGGTAAGTGCTACCCTACCTGTGGTTACTTCATATGAACTTAATGAAAATCGTCTCTTCACTCCCCCATAAACACTGGGGCCTATCCTCTCCCATATTGACATTTAACTTAAGTATATATTGTATACTTCATTGTGATTGGTTTTGTTTGATCTGACAATGGTGCTCACATTCATTAACTATTAACCATCCGGACACACCATAGCAAATAGTGATATACTGTTACCAACTGATCTACTGTCCACACTAGTCCTGATGACCATACTTACAAGTCAGTCTAAGCCTAGCCCACTGACTGCACTTATTTATGCTAAGCTTGGACCTGCCTAGTGTTGATTTTATTAGGTGTGCATATCCCACTGTTCACACTTGCCTATGCTAATAACATACTAGCCTATTTTGCCAAAATTATTAGGCCTGCCATCTCCTTTGATTGCACCTGTTCCAACTACTTTCTCATGCTGGACTAGCCTATTCTACTGATTTTTTTTTAGGCCTGCCCACTCCACTGATTGTACCCACCTATGCCATTGTAGGACTAGCCTATTCTGGTGATCATATTAGGCCTGCCTATCCCATTGACTATACCTGCCTATGCTTTCGCCGAAACTACTGAGATCTCTATACCAGTATGTTTACCACATCCCATAACTTCAGCGTCCCAGGTACACTATGCACACTTAATATCTTATTGTGCTCTGCTAGGCTCTCTACCCCCTACTATCGAGATCCCCTAAGCTTGACCAACTTTACAATGACTATAGACGCTTTATCTAACCTTGCACAACCTAGCACCTCTACGCTGAGTTCACTCCTAAGCAATCACTGTAATATAGATAATAGGAATACTAGACTCCAATCTAGATTAACCAAACTATTTGAACCCCTCGCCAGATCTCTGCCCCTCTCCAACAGGAAAACTAACTATCCTATCAGCCAAAAAACTCAAGTGCCAACCCCTCCTCTAATAGGTCACCTCTCCATGTTACCTCCAAGCACTGTACTGCCCATCAATTCCGCAATCTCACTCATCTGCCACAGTTCTCCCTACTCCCCCGCTTAAGGGGGCTCTAATAAAACGCCAGGTCTCTGGTTGCACATGCCGCAGAGATCGGCGACCTGATTTTGCCAGAAAACCTCGACTTTCTTCCCATCACTGAATCGTGGTTACATGATGCAGCAGGCCCTATACTCACATTAGACGTTCCTGACAGCTACACGATTCTAAGACAGGACGGACAAGGCGCGAGGTGGAGGCATCGCCATTATCTCCAAATCCAGCCTGTCAATGAGACTTGCACCCTCCCAAGATATCCAATCTTGTGAAGTTCTCACAGCTAAACTTCCACTAGTCAACTCCCAGACCCATACTATTCATCTGATTTACAGACCCCCTGACCCCATTGGTACCTTTGAGGAGGATATCTATACTATACTCTCGAACAACCTTAAAACTACTTCAAAATTACTACTCCTAGGCAATCTCAAACTGGGCTTTAACAACCCACTAGATAAACATGCCCCTTCAACTGCCTACATCCTGTCCGAACTTGGCCTGACCCAAAGAATTAGCGCACCTACTCATAACAAAAGGGAGAACCCTAGATTGGGTGGCTGATTACAACTGCATCGCTAAAAATCACCTCCATCTCCCCACAACTCTGGCCGGACCACTCCCTCCTGTCTTTTGCACTCACTACTACCAGACCCCTTTCCCCCGGTTACTCCCATTGCCCCACCCACCTTAACCAGGAACAAAAAGAATATCACAAAGGATCGACTTATTCCTGCTATTCTCCCTACCCTTAATTCTCTTGCAGACAGTTCAGATCCCGGAACGCTTGTTGACTAGTATAATAAAATCATGCTAACCTCACTCGATATTATTGCCCCAATTAAACTTAAACCAAGTAAGCCCAAAACCCATCCGAACAAGTGGTTCACCCCATATCTAAAAAATGGAAGACAAAAAAAAAAAAAAGGAATAGACCTCCTGGAGATTACTCCCTTCAGAAGCAAACAGAATTAAACTGACTAAGATCTCATCCCAAAACAAAAAGGAAATCTGCCTGGCCAAAAGAGAATCCTACAACAACCACATCTCTCAAGCTAATTCCAGCATGAAGGAATTATTCATAATCCTAAAAGAATTAGAGACTCCTAACCCTACACCAGACACCTGTACCAAAGACAAAACCTGGTGCTCAGATATCCAACAGGTGCTCTCCAACAAACTACCCTCCAAAATAAAATAGCCCAAAAAAAAAAAGCACCCCTAAATTCTCTATCGCCGCCTAAGAACATGACCTCTGACATCTCTCCTAAGAATACGACCTCTGACATCCCTCCCACCCGCTTCAACTTCACTAAAACCTCCATTCTCGAGGTAGAAAAAGTCATTCTCTCACTTAAGCCTTCTAATTGCCAGGGCGACCTTTGTCCAGCCCAGTTTATAAAGGATGCAGCGAGGGAACTTGATCCCTTTATCTCAAAACTTATCAATGCCTCATTCACATTTGGCGCCATCCCCACTAATATCAAACAATCAGGGGTGCTCCCATTGTTAAAAAAACCAAACTCTAGACCCACTTATAAGAACTAATTAGCGACCCATCACAACAGTACCCCTTCTCTTAAAAATACTAGGCAAGGTTGCATACCTTCAAATTCAGATTTATCTAGCACTTCAGCACCTTTTAGGAGCTCGACAATCAGGTTTCTGTCCCCAACACGGAGCAGAAACCGCCCTCATCGACCTGAAGGCCCAAGTCGATGAGCTAAGAGACAAAGGGAAATCAACCCTCCTTCTCCTCCTTGACCTCTCAACTGCATTTGACCTTGTGGAACACAAGGTCCCATGCAGCCATCTAGACTCAGATGCACACTTCTCCAAGGAGGCCATAGTCTGGATCGAGTCTTAAGTGATAGGACCATGAGGGCCATCTCCCCTTCAGCAGCGGCAGACCCTATTCCCATTACTTGTGGGGTGCCCCAGGGTTCTTGCATCTCTCCCACGTTGTAGAACATATTCACTAAGCCCCTTTTTGATGAATACTCAGATTCTCCTTCCACTTTCAGGGTGTTACATTAAGGATTTGGCCTCAGTAAATAGAGTTTACCTCATCAGCCAGGCATGGATGGCAACTCACAGTCTATGCCTGAATGATGATAAAACAGAGTTAATCATCCTGGGTACCCCCCACTAACCTCAAAAAACTATTACTCCTCTTTCATAATCAATGGTAACCTCATCAAAGTGGCCAGTGAGGTAAAAACAGTTGGTTTTTACCTCGACTTCACTCTCTGATTTACCAAACAAGTGAATGCCATGGCTTCTGCCACCACCTACACTTGTAAGCTTATAAGAACCAGCAAACGTTTTATTTCTGCCTATAGTTTGCATCATCTTGGCCAGAGCCTTCATTCTCTCTAGGTCAGATTATTTTAACACCCTTTACATTGGTTCCAATAAATTGATCATCCAGAGAATCCAAACTCTCCAAAATAAATGCCCTCAGAGCGGCCTTCGGCATGGCTAGGAGAAATCGTATATTTGAGATTAGGCGTCAAAACAACTGGCTCTCAACCCATGACAAAATCCAGCTAAAAACGGATTCCCTTAACACAAAGCCTTGAATAACGCCACCCCTAGTTATCTCTGAGAGATTCCGCAGAAGAACTTCCATCAGACCCCAGACTAGCCAACACTAACTGCCTCACCATTCCTAGATTTAAGCTATCGAAGGTTGGAGCCAGTAGCTTTCCTGTCAAAGCGGCCCAGCTATGGAACGCCTTGCCGCCCTCACTCCGAGAAGATCAATCCTACCAGAACTTTAGACTTCACTACATCAACTGGTTCAAGTCATCTGATATTTAAGGCCCGGTATCCTCTCCACCTGCCATACTGACCAGATGCTATCCTCTGCTCTTACATAGCATGCCTGTTTGTGTGCTCTTCCTTGTATTTATTGATTTATACGTGTTTCTTGTACCTGTGCTGTTGTTCCATAGCTGTTTGCCATGTGTAACTTATTCCTGTAAACTAAGCTGTGTATCTCCTTGTAACCTCTGCGCCCTGATACCTTTGGGTCTGGTGCTCATTACAAATGAATAAACAAACATCCAGTGCGTTTGTAAATATATTGTTGCATCTGTTGATTGTTATGTCCTTGTTATTAATGAAATTGTCATAAAGACAACCATACACATCTCTGTGTTAACAGTTCCGTGGATGCAAGTCACTACATTTATTTACCAGGTGGCGGTACTTAATGACAGTATATGAACTATAAGTTAAAGGGAGACCTTATGCAGCCTGATGGGGGGCCTCCGTGAAAGTGCCACACATCGAACTCATTGCAACACAAATTTCCTGTTATAGTCCGGTAGTGTCAAGCCGTCCCATTTAGAGGGTAAAAGGCTTTCACTTCCACCAAAGCGAAGGTCTTGGCATACCAAGACCCCCATCATACCGTCATTTAGTGTACTTGGACAAAGGGGCATACTACATTTTTCCAATTAATTGCATTTGAGCACTTAAAAGTTCTTACCTGAAGATGATATACTAAAGAATTAGGAATACAAGTTAACTCTGCAAATTCAAAACATTGGCACACCAAGAGGACCAGCTTCCATTCACCCTAAAAACTCACCGGACACCACAGCAAGCAACAATTAAAATGTCAACACTTTATGGTTGACATTCAGGGATGAACAGGAAAATAAAAAATAGCTTTCCATTATAACTGATAAACCTATGAATTGATCTTCACCAAATTTGCCAAGCAACTGGTTGGGCCAATGTGATGAAGTATGTAAAAGCACCCGAGTGAAGTCTGTAAAAGCTCCCAGGAACATTCCATGAATGGGATAAAGTTGAACAATTAGATTTTTTCGAGAACCTGGGACCTCCATAGTAAAAATTGATTTTGAGAATACGATTTCTAAAAATTATTTGTTCAATTTTACCTATTTTTGCCATAAAAGGAAAGTTTACGCTTTCACCTGTTTATGGTGAAAACATTTTTAAAAATGCACAAGCTAACAGGAGATTTCAACTTCAAATGTAGAGAACATTTGACACGTGCAATATAAAAACTATGAAATACAGCCGAGGCACCTTCAAAATGTACACCAAAATCAATTTTCAGTTAACAATGCACCTTTTCCTAAGAAGTAAAACTACAATTACAAATCACTTATGAAAATGTGTAACAACATACTTACAAGACTATTTCAAATATATAGTCGACCACCATGTTTTACTTAAAAGTTCACCCTTTATGATGTAAAATAGCAAAAACAATTACTATGAGGAATCAGTCGAAAAAATGTGTGAAGTAACAAGCATTGGAAAAACAAACAGTTTTGTCATTTGTAGTTGTTCATGGTTGTAGCTTTATATCTTGTTTTGCAAAGTGTAACATAAGGTAGAAAAATCCATCAACAAGCACAAAGCTAATACGTTTGGCATTTGTAGTTGTTCACTGAAGCAAATTGTTACAGATTTGGTCATGCCTATCCCCTACTATCCCCACCATCCCCACCAATATGTGAATATTCAAGTATGCTGTAACATACAAAAAAGTTGGTGAAATAAAACATTTAAAAAACGTTTACGTTGCCTGTAAAATGTAAAGTGTACAAACAATGGAGATACCAACGTTAAGGTTCCTATAGACACTCAATGCAACCTAAATAGTCATACACAGTTTCTCCAAATAGCCACTACACTATACTCACTACATAAAAGTTGAGTAACATAAGGGATATACCATAACTAAAGTGAATGTTGAAGTTGTGGTACGAGTTAAGTTTTCATTTGTATTGGGAGAGACTATATTGATGTGTATGCACATTCAATTTACATTGAGCGTTAACCATGATTTTCACTGACCACAAACACACACAGACACAAAATATTAAAGTGTTTGAGACAGAAATAAAGGCATTAGGACACACTGGTGATCTGCTTGAATGCTCCACGAGTTAGAGAAACAGTTTAAACTCTAAATGCACTGAAGAAAAAAGTGGAGCGGTTCCATCAGGTAACCTTCATCCTCCTACTTTACTCTTATCTCATGTAGAATAGAATCATGAATTCACCACAGCCTTACAACGCAGAACAAAACTTGCTCTGACTTTTGACCGACTTTCAATCGAGCGCAAAACTTGACTTAAGACCCCAGTGAAAAGTGGTAAGGAAATAAAATACATTTTCACACTTCACTAGTAACATAGGCAGCTTCACAATATAGGTATTCATGCTAGTGAACCAGGAAGGAGAGACACAGTTTTAGAAAGATTACAAAAATGAATTTATTTAGTTTTACAAGGTGTACTTATAAAACTGATACAGAATATGATTTGTTAACAGAAGAAACAATGAAAATCATGCCCTGCTACCTTTTCCAGCGATTGTTAACAGAGTTACCAGCAGTCATCGGAACAGTTTTACAGCCCCCTGAGCTAATTTCTCCAAAAACAACTTTAGTGGAACCAGAAAGAAATATTATTAAAAGCCCTTAAAAATGATTATGAAAAACTGTTCTCTGTGATTTGACTTGAACGTAAATGAAGTTTAAAAATATTAACTGGAAATGGGATCCAGGTATTTAAATGTAATTGCTGTTCTTCATGCATATGTCTTTTGGTTAAGACAGTTCTTTTGCTTAACATTTGTGCCAACTCGTAAGTTATGCTCTAAAGAACTGAAGTTTTGTCAATGAATGTCATGGAAAAGGCAAAAAATGTAGCCTCCACACAAGTCTGTGAAGAATTCAGTCCTTACTGACCAGAGATTGCAATCTCATTCTCTACATGTTCAAACGAAGTATAGGAACTGTACAATATCACTGTTAACAGAGATGGCCCTCATTGCAGAAGTCGCAGCCAGTTCTACAAATGTGGCACTGGAACATCTCCATTTCTTCAAATGAATTGAAACACCACCCAATTCCGACCTGTTACGCTTAAGGCTGGATAAAGCAGATTTCAGTCATATGAACACACATTTTTTCAATCGCCTGACAAGAGTCTCGACTCGTTGAAACTAAAGGGACTTAGTGGTACAGTAAGGAAGTAACTACTTGCACAATGGAAACAAAAATCCATGAGATAACATAGCTCTTAAAAAATTTCTTTCAAAAATAGAACTTCTTAATATATTCTGAAAAGCGCATATGAAGTGAAATGATTGAGAAAAACACAGCTTAGTGGCAATTAATTGCCTCATACTAAAAGTACCCCGCTTTAAAATTACGTCAAAGTGGACTCTATTCTATAAAAAAACAATTTTTCAATCCCAGCCCAAACAACCGATTGAGGAGGACCACGTCAGATCTAGTGATTAAAATACCACAAGTAAAAGATAGCCTATTCAAATGGCAGTGCTGACAAAATGTCAATTCAGTCAAAATATTTGACTGCTTTTTTTTAGTTAATCATGGCATTAGCATTTTGCTTGAACTTGATCAATACATTCACTGCCTTGTCCATCCTATTGCGAAATTTAATCAAACCCACACTCTCTCATGAAGAAATAACATTTTTGGATAAAATCAAGGCGATTATTTCAGAAACCCATTTATTATATTTTAGGCACACAATGTTTGTTACTATAAATATCCTCTGCACAATGCAGACCCTAGTGTTAAAATAAATTATGCTGAAGCTAATATTTGAGTAAAGCAGGCTTTTCACAGCACTATAAATCATCAGCTGGTTTTGTATTAAAATAATACATCTGCATAGCACAGGATTAATTGTATTTAAGATATGTCTGCTTTCTTACTTCGGGACAGATGTTAAAATTGGTTCAATCTCCTAAACATTAACACTGCAGTCACAAATCCTACAACATGCCACTCAGTGCATTCTTGTCAAAGACAACGCAAATTACGAGTGCCATATGAGGCTGCCAGCTCTGCTTCCAGCTAAGGATTTGCTAGCTTGAGATCACTTAGTAATATGTTCGGGTTCAACATATTTATTCACAATCAAACCGGAGGTGAAATATTGATAAAGAAATCACGTATGCCAAAAGCACAGCGCGCAAAGGAAAGTTGGTGTGATCACGGTATGGTGCCTCGGTCCTATCATGTAAAGTTACTTATGATGCAGCTGGTGGTTGGGTTATTTTGGAGCAAATCGACTAACCTTGAGATAAGGGGACCACAGATGCCTGCTCTGTAATGTATGAAGTGTGATGAAAAAGTCCTGCCAAAATGACTACAATGGATTTAACAAAGAAAGCAACCAAGCAAAAAGTTCTGGGAGCCTCTTCCCTTCAATTTCTTTTGCAAAACACTATCTGCAAAAGACAGGGAGTCACAGTGAAATGTAACAAAATGATCTCATATTTTGCCTTGTCAAGATTTCGCATGTGTTTCTTTTGCAAAGAATAACTGTTTAGTCAAATCCTTATGCTATCATAAAAGGGGTATAACATGTTTCTGTTATTAACATCAAAGTGAAGGAAAGGCATGCTGTGGTAACCCCCAGAACACAATCCAGGCACATCCTTCAGCCAGAGGTCAGGAAGCAATGCATTTGTACTTGCTTGTGGCACTGTTCATTAAAGTCAAACTGAGCTGAATCAATCACAGTCAATTTCCATAACAGTGGAAGAGTCTTCTTAATTTCAGGAATTCCACAAATCACTTTTCCAAATCGCCTTCTGAATGCTCCGATAGGTTTAAAGACCAAAGTCGGCACACACACCAGATCACGCCTGGAAGAAATGTGTTTTTCTGCCAGTAATAATTTAAGTTTTTTAAATAAATATGGAAGTGCCGAAACAGTTTGGCATCAAGTCCATCCAACCAAACTACAATTTGCTCTCACTCACGAGAATTTAGTCTATTCTGTTACCGCAAATGGTAAACCTGTCTATTTCAAGCAAATCTTTCTTTGCAGATCTGTGTTTTAATTCAGATGTTTCTTGAGGAATCTCTTTTTCTTCTCCATCAGGTGTCGTGAGAAACTGGTCTGTGTTTCCTGTGACAAGTGTAGATGCACTTTCAGTCTGGTGTATAGGTTGGCTGGTTACCGAAGCAGACAAAATTTCATCACTGGGTACACCTTAAGGAAAAACAAAGATGGTGTTAATTTAAACACAGATTGTTTGTGCCATTGCTTACTAACAGTGCTTTAATTATCAAGTAAACAGAATCACACTAAAAGGTCAAATTTTTACGCAATAGAGTTGACAATCTGAATTGCTCCTAAGGCACTGCACCTCTTAGCCAGTCTCGTGCGTGCCACAGGGAAGGAGCTAAACAAATGCTTTACAACAATGTCTGTCATTACAAACCAATGGTTGGTTAATCATACACAAAAACAGATTCTTTGAGGACGTGTACAGTTACCGTTAAGTGCACAGAACTGCGCATTTAGGATAGTGCATTTAGAGAATTAGAGATTAGTGAATGCCCCCAGGTGAATGTGACAACGGTGCATCAAAAGGTCTAATCTACAATTACTGTTTGCACTGTACCTCTAAATGAATTTGCTTTCGAAAATTGCATAGTGAAAGGGTATACAGATTAATAAACTTGAGCACTGACAAATCTGACTAGGCTAGACCACTAGTTTTGGACCTAAACAGATTCTAAGAGTTGTCAGACAGAATGGAACAAAAGGGGAATTTATGGTGGGCACCGGGTTTCACAGAGTAGGCCTCTAGGCACTGTGTGGGAGGTATGGGGCTGGGGGAGTATGTAGCAAAATAAAATACATTAATGTAGGTTGTTGTAAAAATGCCCCTGTACAACCTCTCTTTATGGTATTCGTTTAGTTCTGGGTTCCACTTGGAAGAATGCAGACTACAACTTGCGTAGAGAGAAGCTGGGAGCAAGAAGCCCACACACCAGCAAAGGTGATGCAATGGGCTCTTAAAAGTACCTGCTCTATTAGAACGGGGCATTTTCTTAAGACTTGGAAAAGTGGTCTATTAGCCAAGCAGAATCTTGCAGACTGGCAATCTTCCCGACATTCAGATGAACGCAGACCACCATATAGTAGCAAGTGAAACAGTTCAGCTGCGTTACAAAAAGGTTTTCTTCATTATAAAGAGGCCTCTTCCAGGGAGTGTAGCCGCTCCAGGCATAAAACACAGAAGGAACAAGTTACTTACCTGTAACTGTTGTTCTCCAGCATGGTTCTGGCATGGATTCACATGGTCATGAATATTCCCTGTCGTCAGGCTGAGAATCCTCAGTAAAAGAAAAAACTGTTTGTTTCATTTCTGAACTGTCCTTCTCCTATAAACCAGTCACTGAGCACTGGGTCATACTGCCCCGGACCAATGACTGCCCTCTACCTAAGCCCCTCTGCAGGCAGCCATCTTCAGATTTGGTAGCACGTAAAGTGGCAGTAGGACCAAGAGAAGAACCGCAGAGGGGCAGGCGGGTGGGGTCGCATGTGTATCCATGCCAGACCCATCCTGGAGAACAACAGTTTCAGGTAAGTAACTTTTTCCTTCTCCAGCATGGGGTCTGGCATGGATTCACATGTTCATGAATAAAGAATACATAGCAGTACACACATGCACAACCACGGGAGGTGGAAAGGCTCAACAGAAGCAATCTCTTACCTCCTCACCAGGCTCACCTTCAAGCGAACAGGTTGCGCAGCACTGCTTGGCTGACCTTGGACTACTCCCTGGAATCCCTGTCGACGCAGTAGAATCATACGTAGCAGCCCTGCACATGTCCAGCAGGGGTACACCAGACAGGAACACCGTTGTAGCAGCGATCACTCTGGTAGAATGGGCTCTCGGATGGCCAGGCAGTAGTTGGTTTGCTAACCGGTGACAGTGAGTGATCCAGCAGGAGAGCAACCTGGAAATGGAAGCCTTGGACAGTGCCTTCCCATGTTCACAGGACCAAAGTTCACAAAAAGCAGAGAGGTTTTCTGCAAACTCTTTGTACGGGCCACATAAAACTTCAGCGCTCCAGCCACATCCACCGAGTGCAAAGTCCTCTCGGTTGGCAAGGAAGGCGTTGGAAAAAACACAGGTAACACCAAGGGCTCGTTTAGATGACAGTCCGACGGCATCGTGGGCATGAAGGAGGGGTGCATACGCAGCACAAGCCTCGTCTCGTGGAAAGTAAGGTGGCTTACAGGAGAGGGCCTGGATCTCACCCGTCGTGCAGAGGTGATGGCCAGGAAAAAAGCTGTCTTCCACGACAGAAACTCGAGTGGGACAGGATGCATAGGCTCGAACAGGGCTACCATGAGCCTAGTAAGTACCACATTGAGCTCCCACGCTGGGGCCGGAGCCTTCACCGGCGGAAACGAGCGGAACAGTCCCTTGATGAATTCCTTGACTAACCGATGCAACCAAAATGAGGGTCGTCCTGGGGATCTGGTGGAAAGCCACCAGATGAACCTTGATGGAGGCGTGATCCAGCCCCGATTTAGCCAACGACAACAAATATGGAAGTACTTGAGGGGCCGTGACCCTCAGAGGGTCGATCTTCTGGGAACATCACCAAATTGTGAATCTATTCCATTTGCATCCGTAGCATTTCAAAGTAGATGACGCCCTTGCCTTGGCAAGTACCTTCTTGTAGTCCGCTGGACGATCGTAACCCCTGAATTCTAATGCTGCAGGAGCCAGGCTTTCACGTTCAGCGATCATGGGTCGTGGTGCAGAATTGCACCTCCTTCTCCGTGACCACCGGCAGCTTGACTGGAGGGGACGCCAACATGCTGAGAAGTCTGGGTACCAGATCTGCCTCGGCCACGCTGGTGTGACAGGATCATGCTGCACCGTCCGAGTTGATGACTCGAAGAAGAAACAACAACGGAGGGAATGCATACAGAAACAGGCCGTCTAATGAGAATGCGTCCTCCATGCTCCCCAGCTGGGGAAACCTGCTGGCGAACCTCTGGCTCTTGCGCCCAGTGCCACAAGACCTGCGCCTCCCTGGAGAGCACCGGGGATCTGGTCCCCCCCCTCCTTCTGGATGTAAAACATTGTGGTGGTATTGTCCGTGAAGACCCTCACCATTTTTCCCTTGAGAGACGGCAAAAACTACTTGAGGGCCCAAAACACTGCCCGTAGTGCCAGTACATTTATGTGCAGCGTCTTCTCTTCCTGCAGCCACAGGCTTCGGCATGAAGACGTCCGGTGTGGGCTCCCCATCCTTCTAGAGACGCATCCGTCGTGACCATCTCTTGGTACGGGGGCTCTGGAAATCAATGCCTCTGACGATGTAGGCACGCACACCCCACCATCTGATCGCTCAGCAGAACTCCTTGTCGAGTGCGATCCTATACTGAAGCTTCCAGACACCTGGACCTAATGGGCATTGAGGAACTCCTGCAGCGGCTGCACTCAAAGCCTGCACAGCCGTATCAGGTAAATGTACAACATCATCATGCCGAGCAGCGACTTGATTGTCCTCACTGTGGCGATCTTCAGTGCCAACAGTCATTCCACCTTGCCTAGGATGGACGATATCCTTTCCTCTGACAGTGACGCCAGGCATGACACTGTTGAGCTTGGATCCCAGGAACAGTGCGTCCTGCGATGGAGTCAAGCCTAATCTTGCATAGTTCACTGAAAACCCCAGAATCCATCAGCAGACGGACGATCCGCTCTGTTTGTTCAACAGCGGTGTCCCTTGACTTGGCCCAGATGAGCAAGTCCAAGTAGGGGTAAACGTGGATCCCTTGCAGTCACAGAAACTTGCAGTGTCCTTTGTATATGGGGACGTGGAAGTACGCGTCCTCCAGATCCAACAACGACAGAAAGTCCCCCTCCTCCAGCTGGCTGAGCATGTGCTGCAACGTGACCATACTGAACTTCTGGGACTTTATGTACTTGTTGGGTCGTCGTAGATCGAGAATGGGCCTCCAGCCTCCGGTCTTCTTCCTTACAAGCAAGTATCTTGAGTATATTCTGGAGCTCCGAGTAACAGTGGAAACAGCGCTATCGCCCCCTTTTGTAAAATGGCCCGAACCTCCAGCAGCAGCTGAGGGATGTGGTTATCCTGCCGGGACACCAGTGGTTTTCCCCAGACACTTCTGGTGGAATTGTAATGTGTGTACGTGGGTGAGAGCGTCCAGCACCCATCTGTCGGTGGAGATGGTCTACCACACGCTGACTACGTTCACCAGCCGGCCTCCCACTGGGGTGCATGGGTGGGGACCCGACGTCCTGTCTCATTCAATCTTGCTTGGAAGTTGAGGGGCCGCCTTGCGGTCCCCGACTAAGACGTCCGCCCCCCGAAGGCTTTGGAGTGACCCCTGTTGGCTTCCTGGGTCAAGGAACGGGAGGGCTGGTGGTAAGAGGACAAGCCCCCCTGAAACCCTTCGAAGAGACTTCCCTCCTGAGGAAGGAAAGGACAATCATCGTTGCTATAGGGTGCCTAGGGCACGTGCCGTCTCCGTGTCCATCTTGATGGCCTGGAGGGATTCATCCACAGCCTTCTGGAACAGGTTGTCCCCGTGAAAGGGCACGTCCTGAGCCAGACACGACGGCAAAGAAACTCAATTTCCCATCTGGCGGAAACCCGTGTCTGCGATGTCCAGGGCCACTGTGATGGCGTGGTCCGATGCCATCTCGCCTTCTTGAAGGATATCCAAAGCCTCAACCTGCTTGTCATCGGGGAGGGAATCCAGCAGTGGAGCTAGCTTAAACCACAGCTCCCGGTCGTATCTGGCCACAATCGTGAGGGCGTTGGCAGCCTTGACAGTCGTCGCCACCAAGTAGATAAACTTTCTACCCATCAAATCCAACTTCTTCCCCTCGTTGTCCAGAGGGGTGGAGGAAGAAGAGGCAGCCGAGCCTGCCGATTTCTTCCTGGCGGCCGCCGAGACCACAGAGTCCGGCGACGGTTGAGACCGCAAGCACTTGAGGGCAGAGTCCGGCACCCTGTACGACTTCTCCAGCCAATCAAGAGCCAGCCCTTCATTCCAAACGTCGTCCAGGAGAGGGACAGATGGGATGTCTTCCTCTTCTCCTCCCGGCACCCATAAAGAAGCCTTCCTTTTTCTCTGGCGTGAGCTGGACAATCTGACTCCCGGGTGATCATCGCATTGAAAGATGCCACCTCGTCTGGCGGAGAGGCTCTGGGAGGAGTTGACGGAGGTCCCCTATCCCGCCGTCATCATCATCCTTGCCTATTGTCCGTCTCCCTTGGCGCAGGGTGCATCCTCCTCTTCTTGGCTGGTGGCTCACTCGGTGTCAACTGGGTGGCTGACACTGGCGCAGCGGGAGGAGTGGAGGAGCAGGCAGAGTGGTTGTCGGCATCCTCCTCTGTATCTCAAGACACCAGTGTGTGGAGGGTCGAGATGATATCCAGTGAAAGGTCTCCAGGCGGTATCTGAAGTGTAGGGGCACTAGGTACCGTGCCCATGGATTCCTGGGCGCAAGTGCCAGAGGTTCGCCACTCGTCACCTCCATAGATGGTAACCCCGTCCCCTGCCCTGGGGCAAGTCCCCGGCGTTTCCCTTGTCATCACCCTCCTGGATGGTGTGGACTGAAATGATCTCATCCTCATCAGCTGAAGAAATGTCCGTGCCCCGGAGGCCTTCCGTGCCCCACCCCACTTTCTTCTGGTCCAGAGGGGTCGGTCTGGGACTGAGGTCCGGCATTCTCTTCTCTGGGGTTCTCTCAACTGGCTTACCCCAAGCCTCCCTCCTAACACCCTGGCCGTCATCAGGGTACCCTGCGGGTTCACCCCTATGGCACTCGAAAGCAATGCCACCACCACCACCTCGAGGGAGTGCGACGGTTTCGCCTGGTCCACCTGGGCCTTCAAGAAAAGGCTGGATCCTTTGTCCGGTTGGCCTTTTCCTTCCCGGCCGTGTCAGCCACTTTGTCCTGCTTGGCCTTCTTCGGGGCCTTGTCTGAACCCTTGTCCACCCTGGCCTTCTCCTTTGCGAGTGGGTCGGACACTGAACCATGTCTGGCCTTCTCGTGCTTGGCTTCCTCTGGATTCTCTCAGCTTCGCCAGGGTAGCTGACTTCCTCTTGGACGACTATCCAGAGCAATGGCTGGAGATCAATGCAGCTGGTGATGATGATGCTCGCGTTCTGACTATTGGGGACGCGCAGCAGTGGCGATCCCGACCGAAGCAGACTCAAATCTCACAATCCTTCTCCTTGTGTCGCGTGCAGGCAGTACAGGCACTGGGAATGCTTGTCGTCCTTGTACACATTCTGCAAACTGCAGTCAGACCAAAGCTTGAAGAGGGAAACACAGTCCTTCTCGTCCGAAATGATCCATGCGGTGTAGGCCTGAAGAATCTTCTGGAAGCCTCCAAGAAGAGCACTCGACGAAAACAGCCCTTGAGGGGCGCTGAAAAAAGAAAATGAAAAACGGGTCCCCGTTAGGAGGATAGATTAACGATGGAGCACACGGACCCGAATGACCGGAAAAGAGAGTTTGACTCTCAAAAAGCAAAAAACAGCAAAAAGCTCAAAGAGCAAAGCACGAAGACTCCAAACACTCCAAATCTGAAGATGGCTGCCAGAGGAGGGGCTTAGGTAGAGCGCAGTCATTGGCCAGGGGCAGTATGACCCAGAGCTCAGTGATTGGTTTATAGGAGAAAGAGTTTAGAAACAAAACTTTTCTTTTACCGAAGATTCCCAGCATGACGACGGGGAATATTCATGAGCATGTTAATCCATGCCAGCCCCATGCTGGAGAAGCCAGTTACAGCAGTGGCACTACTGTCGCTGGATTTGCATGCAAAGCAGCTTAGTATTAGGACCCCATCACCCCACAGCAAAAGGGGGACCAGAACCAACTGCTAGGGGGTATAGTATGTTCGAATGTTGGCCAACACCCTAACAGAATGCGGATTACTCTTCTATTCTGATTCGGATGATACGCAGCTAATATTACGGCTGGTCTCTTCTCAAGCTGCATCTCCCGGAAGCTGTGTGACTGCTTGGAGAAAGTGGGTAGCCAGATGGCGGCCAACTGGCTGCAATTAAACGGAAACAAAACGGAGGTACTGGTGGTCAGGCCTCATGGGAGGGACCACCTCTGGAATACACAATATTGGCCTGAATAACTTTGTCCATGTCCAGCTCCCTGTGCCTCGGTAAAGAATCTTGTAGTGAAACTACTTCCAAATGGATCAGGGGAAGCCCAGATCTCTGCCATTTGTAATGCTAGTTTTGGAAGATTGAAAGCTCTGAGGAAAATTCTCCCGCTGCTTCCCTCAGAAAACCGCATTTCACTGGTGACATCTACTATAATGGGCTCCTTGGATTACTGCAATGGTATCTATTTGGGACAACCGAAGTACCAGATCCAGCGGCTGCAAATCCTTCAAAATTCAGCAGCATGAGGGGCGCTTAAGGCTCCTCGCCTGACTCCTTCCGTTGCCTCTTCTATATCGGTTGCACTGGCTGCCGGTGGCAGTGTGGATCGAGTTTAAGATTCTCTGCATTGCCCACCGAGCCGTGCACAATGCCGGTTCCCATCTTAAAAAGAAACTGGAAAGGTATTATCCAGTAAGAAATCTCCGTTCTGAATCTCATGTACTTCTTAAGATTCCTAAATACCATCGAAAGAAAGCGTTTGGGCGGCCGTTCTTTTTCAGTGCTGGCCCCTAGTTTGTGGAATGCTTTTCCGTTATATCTGAGAGCACTGGCTGAGTATTTTCCTTTTAGGAAAGCACTCAGACTACCTGTTTAGCTCAGTTTACCCTTTTAAGTTCAGAGGCATTTGATTGTGTGAGCTGCTCAACTCCCATCGCCTAGATGCCTCTGGGCCATAGTTTGCGCTTTATAAATTGTATAAGAATAATATAATAATAAATCTGGGAACCAGAAGCCTGCAGGCTAAACCAAACATCCATATTTTGGACTGCACACTTACCGAAGGGCTGGGAGGTGAAACACTCTGCATGGTCTCAAACTCTGACCTCTCTTTCTCTTCCCCCACTAGTCACCCCCCTCTCCTGTCTGACCATGCTCTCCTCTCACTAGAGTCCCGTTGGCCCCCTGGTTTCCCCTTGAAAGTCCCACCAACCATGTGCGCCAACATCCACCCAATGAAATTAGTGTCTGTGGCTGTCTTCACATCCACACTCATCCCCCATTACCCCCCCTCTGACTGACCTCAGCAACCTCCACTTTTCCATCACCAATACTCTTGACATTCTTGCCTCAGTCATGAGGATCCGCCTGAAACCTGACTCTAAACACCTAGTAGGACACTGAACTTGTGGCCCTGAAACATAAATGCAGGGCAGCAGAACCGAAGCGGCAAACCTCAGGCTCATCCTCAAACTGGCCTGCCAGCTGATCCAAAGGCAATAAAGTTACTCCATCCGTGTCAAGAAACGAGCCCACATTCAGGCACGGGTTTCCGGTGCATCAAATAACACGGCTGAACTTTTAAAGATCTACAGGGAACTAGCCAATCCCTCCTCAGTCTCCTCCTCCCCTTCTCCCTCCCAGGTCCTCTGCAATGCACTGGCCTCCCACTCAAAACCCATGACATCTTTACCACCCTTGCTACTCTCCCTCACAGCCTTTCCCACACCTCCACCCGCACTCCTCCCTCCTCCCTCTTCCTCCTCCACCCCTGTCACACCAGCAGAAGTTATCAGAGTTGTCCGCTCCATGAAGGCCTCTTCTTAGCAGGTTTCTCCGTGCTCATCCAGGACCATCAATCAAGGAGAACATTGTCTCTTTCCCCTGCTCTAGCTGATTTCTGCAATATCTCTCATCACAGGACCTTTACCCTCCTCCCTTAAGCACTCCTTTGTGCGTCCACTCCTGAAAAAAACCTTCCTACCTGCCCTGCCAACTACCGCCCTTTTTCCATCGCCCCCTTCCTGGGGGGGGGGGGAGGGAGAGAGGAACTGCTGGAGAAGTTGGTTTTGCCCCAACTCAATTCACACACTGAACCTTTTGGTGGTCGCCACGACCATCAATCTGGATTCGGAGCACACAGAGGCACAGAAACGGCTCTTCTGAACACCCATGAAGAACTGCTCGCATTTCTGGACTCCAACTCCAAAGCTGTCCTTCTGGTTCTCAATCTCTCCTCTGCCTTTGACACAGTCAACCATTCCATCCTCATACAAAGGCTCCACGATAACCTTGATAACCTTGGTATCTCGGAACGGGCACTGGACTGGCCAACATCCTACCTTACTGTCCGCTCTTCCCAAGTCATTGTAATGGGTTATTTATAACGCTCTTAATACCCAGAGGTTTCTAAGCACAGACCCGGGAATCTAACTGGTGTTGCTCCGCACCGTCTTGATTCCAAGACGAATGCGTTGCCCCTGAGCTATCCTCCCAAGATAAAGCATCCTGGGCACTTTCTCCTCTCCACCTGTGGGGTCCACCAGGGTTCTATACTCTTCCCCCTAGCTCTATAACATCTACCCTGCTCTGCTTGCACGCCTCATCTCCTCTGTCTCTTCCAAACATCCAGTGTTACGCAGACAACACACAGATCTTTTTCAAACTTCCTGCCGACACTCTTGCACCCTCCATCAAACCGTGACTGCTTATCTGCCATCCAGTCCTGGTGCACCGCCAATGATATCTGCCTCAATGCCTGTAAAACTGAGAACCTTCCCATCGGGACCCCTGCTTGCTCCTCCTTCCCTTCACTCTGGCCTATCTCTTCGGGCTCCCCCCTGTGCCCTCTTCTGGAGCCAGAATCCCTGGAGTCATCTTCGACTCCTCTCTCTCCTTCCTCCCTCCCTCACACTCAGGAGATTGCCAAGAGATCCCACTTTCAGCTCTTCCTTTTCAAAGGAATTCTCCCTTTTTTCACTTTCCACCAAAGGCTCAATGTGACCGGATCCCTGGTTCTCCCTAGGCTTGGCTATTACAATAGCCTTCTCCTGAATCTACCACCTTCCACTCTGCGGCCCCTCCAGCTAATCCAGCAAGCCTTATCCATGGCCTTAAGTCAAGGGACAGCATCTCTCCTGCACTAAAAAGTCTTCACTGGCTCCAGGTTGCTGCACAGATTAAATTCGAATTTCACTGCATCATACACAAGGCAGTCTGGGCCCGGGGACCACACTATTTTCAAATGCATCTTACTAAATACTTCCCATCTAGACCACTATGCTCCTCTGGCTCCAACTCTGTAAAGCGTTTGGCTAAACAGAGGGTAGGTGGTCGTTCACTTTCCTCAGCAGGCTCCCTCCTATGGAACAGCCGCCCCCTCCCTCTGCACCTTGAGCAGGATTTCTTAAATTCCAGAAGCTCCTTAAGACTCTCCTCTTTACCCCCCCCCCTTCCCTTCTTCTCTCCCTGCTAATCCCATAGTTTCTGCGATTGGTGTCCTGGGCCCATATGCAACCTCAGTGCCCTGACCTCCCGCACCCAATCAGCCCAGCTCCCGTCTATCAGCATTTGCACTTAAACCCTCCGCCTTGGTGGCTTGCACTTACACCGCGGCCGTGTAGCACTCAAAATTCCTAGCACTTCATCTGTGGATAACCCATGAGCTCAGACTCCATAGCAAAGACCCTCTGCTGCCTTCCTTGCTGTACTTGCACGTTCTGAATACTCACAAGGCATAGTAGGTTTGTCCTGTTTTCCTCTTCCCCCCATTGTGTTTTGATTATTGTGTTTTTAATGTATTTTAATGCATTTCCCATTCCTGCTCCCTCCCATGTCCCGTGGGTGATTTTCTTATTATTTAAGCGCCTAACAAGCAAACAACAAAATAAATAAAATAAACAATGCAACAAACTGAGGAAGAAACAAAATGGGAACAAGGCCCAACCAACATTGTAGTAAGCTAAAGCAGTACAGGAGGGAAGAGGGAGGAATGTGCACGGTATGGTTCAAGAACCAGACACATCAGTGCTAACTGGCTATAAGGAACACTGGAAAAATCAAATCCTGTAGTTCATGACATCAACAAGGCTGTGCAGATAAAACTACAGCTCCGGCAAAAGCCGGAAGTGGTTAGTCTCCATTAAGAAAACTTGTCCCAGTATAGCTGTATAACATCCGTTTGCAAATTCCCCTTTACAATGGCAATCCAAAAGGTACATGGTACTGTAGTAAGAGAAGGTGTTCTTCAGACAACATTCGGGCAGGGAGCCAAATTGCAATAGGCATAACAAATTGCCATGTCTTTTAAAAATGTTCCAACACATGGAAAAATGCCCATCTGTTCACACAAGAGGGGCTAACTAGGGCCAACCTGTTCTATTCATGATTAACTCAAGATCGAAGTCTGAAGAATGACAAAGGATTTCCTGAATCTGAAGGGGATTGCACTATACACTTCAGCTGAAATTTAATTGAAGAAAACTTCACAGGTTTAGAGGTGAAATAGAATTTAGCATTCCTTTGACCATGAGAACAGTAATTCTTTAATAAAATCCTACGTTTGCAAAACTCTTCTTTTGCATTTACATGTGTGCACATTAGGATGTAAGAATCTGTGTTAGATGTCCCATCACCGTTCCACCAGGGGGATGTTAAAGACCTCCCTGGGGCCGTCTAGGGAGTTTGTTCTACTAGCCCGATGCTTCCACTGCGGCATTCGTATTCCTCGGCTTCGTAGGGGGAATCATACTGAAAGCCTTTCCTCCCTTAAGAAAAGGAGACTAAGCTTTCTACACAGTATCCCACCAGCACAAACACCCAATCTTCTCCAGAGGACTAGTCTAAAGGGAGTTCGGGCTTTGATAGCTAAACCAGCGTTCACCATTTTGACACTCTAGTCTATGCTCAGTTTTCCTGGGTTCAAAATGCAGACTTCCTGGCCAATGCCCACTTGTAAATAAAGCATTGATTGAACCCTTTAAACCAGGAAACAAAGCATGAAACAATTTGGGGACTTGCTCAATTATAGTCTTTATCTACACACAAGATTCCAATAGCTTCACAGATCAGGAACAGTCTCAGGTTTCAGACATAAGGAAGAACACAAATTGCATTTAAATTGCATTTAACTGAGCATCCATACAACAGTACACTTCATATAGTCTAAAATCTAGAAAAACATTTAAAAAAAATAATTCAAATATTTTTACAATTCATGAAGGTATTTCTTAGCTGCTGTTACGTTCAGAGGTAATGATAATGTTTGATATTGAAGGGTTAAGCAACGTGAAATAACAAAATACAATGCATGTCTAAGTATGCTGCAGGGATAATGGTGGCTGAAGCCCAAAGGCAAATACACAAACTCGCAATCTCAAGCAGGTCCGGTCTATCCAGAACAGAGTGCACAGTGAATTCAAAGGTACAGTGACTGCAGCCAATTGGATGGTCCAGGGCAGGGGTACAGGCTAATAGGCAGCACTTGCAAGGTGCTACTTCGCAAGCCCCCTAGATTCTCAATCCAAGCACAGCCTGCAGTTCAACACTCATGGCATAACATGCTTTTTATGATTCACATTTTATCCAAAGCCAGCAGTTAGGCCTTCAAAACTACCCAACTACAGAGTAGTCAAAGGCTGTCGCTACAGTAGAAAGGGCTTGTAAAATTTCATATGACCATATTGTCCCCATCTCACATACATTTCACATGGGGACTTGTGCTTGCCAGTTCTCCTGGACCTTTTGGTGGAATTCAACATTGTTGCCCATTACACATTAATCATGCTCCCTGCACACAGGATGAGATTCTCTGTAATTGTCCATATCCTACCAATCTGGCAGACACTAGCCTGGCCTGATGTACTCCCTCAACTATGAACGCCGCCCTAAACCAGTGGAGTCCTTTAGAGTTAAATTTTCTCCAAAGGCCATCTTTAACTTCTATAGGGACCCGCTGGGCTCACTCTTAGATGGCCCCCAACAGAATGATGCACCACTACACAGTTGAGACGCAGATAAAGGCCAAGGTCCAACGAGATATCGCTCGCCTGATGCCTTTCAACTATTCAAACGTGGACAAGAGCCTGCTTAAATCCTACTTCAAGATTAACACCATGAAGACCAAATTCTAACTAATGTGTCACCCCTCAGAGCAGAAACCTACACAAAGGTGCCTAGACGAAATGCGTGTGGATGGGCCCCATACTCTCCTTACCCATTCAGCAAATCCCTAAGCTTAACTGTTGTGATGATTAGCAGGATCTCGTCACTTCTCCCAAGAGTAGAGACCTTCCTTGTGAAGCTAGGGAGGTGAGACCACTGTGCAACATTCCCCCTATGGGAGGTGATAAGAGGGACCTCAAAGGGAGAGACTCCCATCCACATGAAGGAACCCCCTCCTAAGCACCTTTATGAGGAACCATAAAGCCCATCAAAACTTCATTAAAAGCATTCCAAACAAGTCACTTATGGTAACATCACACAAAATAACCAAGAGAAAAACAAAACCTACTGAGAAGAAGAACGTGCAAGAAATGAAAATTATTCTGTGGTTGGACGCCAACCATGCTGGGGCAAAGAAGATCGAGCAAGTAACGAAGAACGCTCAGGGAAAAAAGAGAAAGGACTAAGCTGGTTAGGACCCAGCACTTCCCAATAAAAAGGAAAGTATGACGAACGCACAATGTTGGTGAAGCCTGGAAGTTTCAAACCTGGAGAGAGCGAAAGGCCAGTAGTGTGAGAGGTCCTCATCGAGATGATGCTGGAATCCAAGAAGTAAAGCAGGAATGGAGAGGGCAGGGAGCCAATCAGTGAATGCCCCAGGAAAGACGAGGCAGTGGCGTGACCCAGAGGAAGTAGACCATCTGGTCCTCGCATGACGCAGAGGCTATTGAAATGGGCTCCATGGAGAGAAGAGACACTAGAAAGGTGAAAAAACCATTGATTCTTTCAGCCCAGAAAGTGGTCGAAGACCAAACTAAGGATAGAAAGAAAGAGAAACTGCAAGATACCCAAAGGAATAAGCTTCAAGACCCTATCTTGATAAAACAGGGACCTGGTTAATGTAATCACAAAGAACTAGTTTAAGATAGAATATTAAAGCTTTTTCAGGAGAAGGGAGTAATTCTCCAGGAACTCTATTCTTTTATCAGTTGTAGGGTTAGCAAAGGTTAGTTTTTAGATGGAAGACTACTCTACTGACAAGCAACCTAGTTAGTTTTGTGTTAGGTAGGGCAAAACCTTTTGAGTAGGGATAGATGGGCCTTTTTTCTTTTAGTTAAATAAAAAATAAGTTGTGAAAACTCCACCATTGGGTCTGTCTCCTTCTGACCCATCGCACTCTGTATAACAAGCTAGTCTTACAACAACACATTGCAATAAAGGCTCAGATGCCTTGGCATCAGACCTCTACTAGCAACCACTTCCTCCCGATCTGGGAATTCTGAACAGTGGTGCAGGACCTAGAAATCTCACATAATGACAGGGACAGCACACTCCTCACAGGGCTTCCTGCTGCTCACCTGGTCTCTCTCAAGTGGCCCACCACTTTGTGGTATTCCTCATCTGCTTTAGGAACTTTTACCACATCATCCCTGCCTTGATTACACTGGCTCCCCATCCGGGCTAGGATCTGGTTAAAAACCACGTGTCTCACCTACAAGACAATCATTGCTTGCTGGTAGGCTAGCTTACCTGATGGGCAAACTAAGAAGAGAGTGTGCTGCCTAATGCAGCATTTTAACCCATTATTCAAAACATTTTCTTTTCGTAGGTGGGGGGGTGCTGCGGACACTGCTTTGTTCAGGAGCTTGGAAGGGAGTCTCCCTCATCACGGCTTGCAGGCCACCCCCCCCCCCAAACTTGTGTTACGCAACTGCTTCCATCGTGGTAGGATTTGTACGTGGCCCTTCACTTCAGGACTATTCACGTTGCACTTACACAGATTCACACTAGGGTCTCATGATCCAAGGAGCATAGTCTGCAGGAGCTCTGTGTGTTTAGTTTCCATCCCAATATATAGATAAATCATGGATGTAAAAACCATATTAAGTGCTGACATCGAAGCAGGACTCAGATTGGGATGACTCTCTAAAATACCACATAGAAACATGGCCGGATTGTGTATAGGAGATGCGGTTAGATAGGAAGAGCTTGATGAAGACTTTGTGGAATGGTAGGCAACAAAAAAAAGAGGCATGATTGTCAAACAACTACGAGATGCTAGCAGTTTTGTGTTTTTTTTAAAGAAGAAGGCCAGCCTGTCCATCTACTGAAGCAGTTTCCAGCGTGTCCTACGTTAGATTATGAAGTATTGAGACTTCTGCTTGCAAAAAGTTACTGAGCCCGATTCGGCCAAAATCGGCTCTAGATCATTCATATTTATGTTATTGAAAAAGTCTTGTCTTTTTCCAGTATTTTGCTGCAATCCTAGCGGACGAGCTGATGTTAAGTGTACATTGCAATGGCCGAATTAATAGAGAGAAATCGCAGCAGGAAGCGGAGTAAGGAGTGGAGCTGCGTCTGTATCGTGTACGAATATATAATTATTGCTGTTAATGGGTGCGCGTAAACGAGAGGCTGCATTATCTTTAGTATTTGGTGACAAGTTCCCGATTTTAGAGGAGTCTTTAAGCAAGGTATTAGAAATAGGCTAGGCCCCATGGTCACTAGGGACACCTGTATTGAAACTCTGGCTTCTTAAATTATACATGAATGACGGCCCACAAACGGTTAACCAAGGAAGTGAATAAGAGCAGATACCATTACTGTTCAGAATATTGCTGATCCTGCTGTGCCCAACTGCAGGTAGGCGGGCAATTGTACTCACTGCGTTCCGTGCATGCTCTGTGCCGGGCCAGTGATTATATTCACTTCCTCCTCACTTCAGACCCAGATACATCAGATCACAAAACATAGCTGGGCTTCAAAGGGGTACCTTTCTGCTCCGTATCAGTGCAGCCAACTGCACTCTGCTTTTGGCATTACAATTACAAATGTAGGAATAGACTGTTGATTTTGGAGACAATTGCAACCGAAGTACTAAATGTGAATACAAGTGATGGGAAAATGTCAACTAGAAGTACTTCAAGAATGAAATTAAATAGTGAGGAACGAATCATTCTGTCAGCGTGTTGGCCCCCAATTGTTTCTGAATTTAGGTTCAGTTACTCATGAAACAATGTGGTGAGCAACCGCACCGATTCACAATCCTTAGCAGGAGAAACTAAATGAGCATGAAGAGGGCCACATGCAGTCCTGTACAACTCTAAGACTGGTATTAGCCTCAAGCACATATTGACAACCATGGCAGAGTGGCCGGCCAGTCACCGATTTCTTGTGGAGCGTATAACACATTGCAAGAAGCAAAATACAATCCAATACAAAATGGTCTTCCTGACAACCTCTTGTTAAGAGGCATCTCCATGCCAAATTACAGGGAGCCTTCATCCTGGTCTATTTAGACTATGCAATGCAATATCCAGTTCACAGTTAAGGCTTGCGATATTCAAATCTTCAGTCGGGGAAATAAAACTGCAAACTAACCTTGGATATTTCTCAACAGCATGAGGCCCATTAAACCTATGAACTGGACCGATAAAAAGGCAGTTTTTCAACATGGCTATGTCAAATTACAACAATGAACCGGCCAAACGAGATCTTTCATCTAACATGATAGCATCGTAAATTGATCTCACTAAAGAGATCTTTATGGGAAATCTGGGTTTGCAGGTTCAAATGCCTATGCCTTTATTTCTTCTGATGTCGATACAAATTGTTAGAACATTAGTCACCAAAAGATTACGATCCAAATGGACTAGGAAATAATATAGGAGGAATCTTTTCATGTCATGTTAGAATCGGTGGACCACACCAAAACAAAAACCAGGGTAAGGGATTTTTTTCCAAGCCAATAAGATAATGAAATCCAAGGTTCCAGTGAAAGAACACACAGTAGGAGATAAATATCCATTGTATGGAAATGGTTGAAAAAAATTGTAGTACACCTTGGTGGAGGGTTAATAGAGTCTTAAAACCATTCAGGAACAGGTTGGCGTAATATGAGACGTTCCCCTCACACTGCAGTTAAAGACCTGGCTGTTACGGCAAATGCAGAGTTCTCCAACTTATAACAAACTGGAATAGCATTTTTGTTGGGCAAATCAGAATGTTGACATTTGTTCCTGTTGGGAATCATCTTAGCCCTGTGTGCGTGATGGAATCACAGGAATTGCAGGGCGAGAGATAACGGATGCTCCAGATGCCAACAAGTGTGATACTCCAGTTTTATCTTCCTGAGAAACTGTGCACAGTAAAGATGGTCCAGATGTACTGCTGTGGTATGATAGTTTACTCCCCAAAAAATAGAATTAGCCTATACTTGGGCAGAAGGATAGTGAGGGTGAGTCATGAGGGGCAAACCTAATCCTCATTTCTACAGGGTACAAGCTGCCATTCTGGGCAGATCGCAGCTGTGTTTGCATCTGCTACTGATGGTGCATATTTTCTCATGTGTGTCAACGTCTTTTAAAGTGTATGACAAATTGGACAGGATCAAGTTGTACATTTCAGGTATGAAATGATCAACCAGTCCTGTCATTTAAAGGCTTACATCATATTGCATTCATGTGCTTGTTGCATTTATAAACTGTAGATGAATGCAAAATTACATGTGATAATGCCATGACTTGCATACAACTATTTGAAAGCTCGGTTTCATTATAACCCTGTTTTTACAGCACGAGTGTGAACGAGGTTGCTGGGTGAGAAAAGTGGGCAATTCTATTCTGTTTAAGGTTTACGTTACTTACCTGTAACTATTGTTCTCCAGCATGGGTCTTGCATGAATTTACATGCCCATGAATATTCCCCGTCGTCAGCCTTGGAATCCTCGGTAAAAGAAAAACCAGTTACACTTTAAAACTCTATTTCCCCTCTAAACAAATCACTGTCCTCTGGGCCATACTGCCACCATCCAATGACAGTCCTCTCCCTAAGCCCCGCCTCTGGCAGCCATCTTCAGATTTGGTAAACAAGTGACACTATGACCAAGAACAGCCGCAGAGGGGCCGGAGGGAGGGTTCGAATGTGAATCCATGCCAGACACATGCTGGAGAACAATAGTTACAGGTAAGTAACCTAAACCTTCTCATGTGGAACTGGCATGGATTCACAAGCTCATGAATAACAAATACACAGCAGTACACATTACACAACCATGGGAGGTGGCAAGGATCAACAGAAGTAATCAACACTTACTAAGCAAAGAGGGTGCGTAGCACTGCCTGCCCGACTCTGGACTCCTCCCTGGAATCCGTGTCGAAGCAGTAGAACCTTGTGAAGCTATGCATGGACCTCCACGTCGCAGCGCTGCAGATGTCGAGCAGGGGTACACTAGAAAGGAACGCCATCATTGCAGCAATCGCTCTGGTGGAGTGGGATCCCGGGCGGGCCGGCAGCGATGTTAGCCAGCCATAGACAGTGCATGATGCAGCCGGAGAGCCATCTTGAGATGGAAGCCTGGGAGAAGGCCTTCCCATTTTTCACAGATCCAAAGTTCACAAACAATTGAGAAGTCTTCCAAAAACTTGTTGTGCGTGCTACATAGAACTTCAAGGCACGAGAAACATACAGCGAATGCAATGTCCTCTCCGCTGGAAGAAAACAGCTATCACGTAAGGTTTGTTGAGGTGGAATTCCGACAGAACCTTTGGCATGAAAGAGGGGTGTGTATGCAGCACCACCCTCGATTCATGGAAAGTCAGATACGGCTGCTTGCAAGACAGGGCCTGGATCTCACCCACTCATCTGGCTGAGCTGATGGCCAAGAGGAATGCCGTCTTCCACGAGAAAAACTATTGCACGGGTTCGAAGGGTGCCCCCATAAGTCTTGTCAGGAGTAGGTTGAGTTCCTATGCCGGGGCAGGCACCTTCACTGGTGTGAAATCAAAAATACCCTCGAGAAACTCCTTGCCTAGTCTGTGGAACCAAAGCGAGGATCTTCCCAGGGATCTGGTGTAGCACAGGATTGCTGCCAGGTGTACCTTGATGGGCGCATGAGCCAGGCCAACTTTTGCCAAGGAAAGCAAGTATGGAAGAATCTGTGGGGCCGTGACACTCTGAGGGCTAATCATTTGCGATCGGGACCATGTAGAAAAACGCTTCGACTTATGGCCGTAGCACTTTAGCGTTGACAACGCCCTGGCTTGGGCGAGGACCTCTGCAGTCTGCTGGCAGCTCATAACCCCCAAAATCGAATGCTGCTGGACCCATGCCTTCAGGTTCAGGTAAACTGGGTTGTGATGAAGGTTTGCGCCTCCCTCTCTGGTGAGCAGATCTGGAAGTACCAGCAACTTGACTGGATGAGACGCTGCCAGGAACAGTAGGTCCCGATACCAAATCTGCCTCGGCCACGCCGGGGCGATGAGCATCATCCTGTACTGACACCGAGTGCATTGATCACAAGTAGCAGGAGAGGAAACGGGGGAAAGGCGTACAGAAACAGATCCTCCCACGGAAAGGAGAACGTGTCCCCCAAGCTCCTCGGTTGGTGGACTCTGCTGGCAAACTTCTGGCATTTGGAGTTCCCACCATGGCAAAAAGATCGATCAGGGTTCTGCCCCATTTATTTATATGGCACTGCTAACCCAAAAGGTATCTAGGCGCAAATTTGATGAAGAGACGGTCCACCTGATCCTGACTGAGTTCCCACTCGTGGCAGGAATGCAGTCCCCTGCTGAGGGCGTCTGCAATTATGTTCTTATGTTCTTGACGCCTCCCAGGTTGGGGATAGAGTGCCCCCTTGCTTCCTGATGTAGAACATGGTTGTGGTGTTTGTTAAGGAGATGCATCATTGTGCTTCATCCCCTCTCCTAGTGAGACTCCTCTGCACATCCCCCCCCGCCCCACCCCAGCACGTTTTGCTGGACCTCTGGACCAGTTTCTTTTAATCCTGAATGTGTGGGACCTTTTTCCACTCATTCATTCATTCATTCATTCTTATGGGTTCTGTCTTTTGGAACTCTACTCTGTATTCTACATTCACTATGGAATCGTCTGCTCCATAGCTCTTGAATGGCATCTGTATTTTACTACTGCAGCACACACCCTTAGGGGCAGTGTTGCTTGGGACCCTTAGGGTCTGCCTTTAAGATTATTTTTCTATATCCTCAAGTAACTACCATTCTTAGAGATAGAGAGATACTTTGCATCTCTC
Source organism: Ambystoma mexicanum (assembly GCF_040938575.1). Taxonomy (NCBI): domain Eukaryota; kingdom Metazoa; phylum Chordata; class Amphibia; order Caudata; family Ambystomatidae; genus Ambystoma; species Ambystoma mexicanum. The sequence continues at coordinate 1,308,544,150 of NC_090937.1, read as the reverse complement.
CCACAACTGTCAGATTGGCACACACCACCTTCAGTGGAGTGCCAAAGGGATACTTAGTATAACCTTCTCTCAGCTCCTGTGACTTTTTAGTCACAGACACTCGCCTTGTTATGGCTTGTGGCAGTGGATATGTTCTACCAACTATTGTGTATTTTGTATACTGCATGCTATGTCCATAGCCTCAGTAGTGCACAATACGGGCACCCAAGTACCAACTTGGGGCCTCCCTTCTTTTTTCGCCATTAACAGCGTGCTTGTTCTTTGTTAGCCCTTCTTCAACCCTTCTAGGAGGGGGGGTGTCTGTTTACCTTTTGCGGGAACCAGTAGATATGCCTGTCTAGGCTCCAGAGTTTCTGCGCAGGCAGGAAGCGAGGGAGGGAGGAGTCTTACACCCCCCCCCCCCGCTGTCCGCCAGAATGCCTTAATAGGTCCAGTTCCCACAGGGGGTCTGGTTGTCCTGATTGGACAGCCAAACTCGCCTTTCTGTAAAATTGTGAGAGATTGCAGGTGTGTGCTGGAACTGTATAAAAGGTGAGGCTTCTGGGGTGTAAAGCAAGTCGAGCACAGGAAACAGAAGTAACCGAAAAAGAAGACTACCAGAGACGCCTGCAGACCCTTTGCATGACCGTGAAGCAACTACTTCTGTCCTGACCCTGTATTCTATGTGACAGAGGAGTTCTGAAGAAGACAACCCCCTTCCCTTTGTCTGGTGGGAATAAGCAGTCCCAAGACTTACTTTGAAACAAGACATCCCCCGAGGTCCTAGGAGCCTCCAGAGCTGGGAACCCCAACAGCAGGAGACCTGCTGCCCATTTCGAGTGCATCGTTGTGGAAAGGCCGAATCCATCCAAATCTTTGCTGAAACCGTAAGAAGACTCCAGAGACCCAATCCAACTCGGTCACTAGAGTGTGGGACTGCAGGAAGCAAAGAAGATTGACCAGGCGATCCGTGTCCTTTGTTGGTGCTACTTAAAAGGTGCCAAAACAGCAGAGTGAACCAAGAAGTTGCTGAAAGTCGTGCAACAGGTCCTCCCTCGAGACTGCAGCTAAGAGCCACCGTCCATTGTCCTGTCTTTCGTCACCAGACCAAGGAATCCGGAGTTTGCCACATCATAAAGGAGCCAACACAAACATTTTCTTCAAACCAAAAGGCATTGTGGGGGAAAAGGTATTGCTTGCCCGAATCCAAGAAGTCGCTCCAGAGGGTTGGGAGTGCATGTAGAGGTGTCCAGGGAAACCCCTTCTTGCCTCTGACCCAAGCTGCTGCTTGTGTACCCTTTTTGAGTCCATTTTTAGGTCTCCTTCGTTAGTTGCTAACTTGCTGCTTCAATAACTTTAGAGACTGAAAGAAATCTGCAGGAACTCTTCATTATTCGCTGTTTGCCAAGACTTCAAGCCCTCTCAGAACTGCCTTTAACCAGGGTAGCATTTTTTAACTTGAAAGATTTGCCAGGCGAAGACACCTTGAACTAAGCTCATGTTGCACTAGCCACTTATTTTCCACCCTTTAAGTGACACAATTACTGATAATAAGATAACCTTGTCTTTTCCCTTTCTAATGTTGCTACACAAACAAACAAAAGGGAAAGTGTCCTTTGAAATCTATTATCTAGTATTACTAAGTGCTCCATTGTAAACATCTGAAGCATTTAAAGTGATTCTGGTGTAGATATAATAAATCTATATCGTTTATATAAATATATGTGCAAGTGCTTCTTTGTTGTGCCTAACTAAGTTTGTGTACTTACCTACAGCTCACATCTTCCGCTTAAGTTAAGCCTGACTGCTCTGTCAGGCTCCCAAGATCCTAAGCTATTACAGACTGATACCAAGAGTTGGGGATCTACAAACCACTGGGATAGTTAACTAAAGTCTTACTGTCAGTAGGAATTTAGGAAAACTCCCCTAACAGTGTTGTCTGTGAAGATCATCACCACCTTGCCCTTCAGAGATGGTAGGAAAGACATGAGGGCCCAGAACACTGCCCGTAGCTCTAGGATGTTGATGTGCAGCTCCTTCTCCTCCGGAAACCACAGACCTCTGGCATGTAGACATCTGTTGTGAGCCCCCCAACCTTCCAGAGAGGCGTCAGTGGCGACCATCTCCTGGTATGGTGGGGTTTGGAATCCTGTCCCCTGGGCGACGTGGAAGCACCCCCCCCAACCACTATCGCCCGCTGGAACTCCTCGAGGGGGATCTTGTCACACAAAACGTCCAGACACTTGTATGCAACATGCATCGAAGAAGTCCTGTAGGGGTTGCATCTGCAACCTGCACAGACGGACGAGGTAAATGTAGGATGACATCATGCCCAGCAACGATATGATGGCTCGAAGGTTGGCCGTCTTCAGTGATGAGACGCTGCACCTTCCCTTGAATGGCTGCTAGCCTCTCCTCAGAGGGCGATGCCACGCAGGCCACTGTTGAGTCTAGAGGAAAAGCATGTTCTGTGATGGCGTCAAGCAGGGCTTTGGATAGTTTACAGGGAACCCCAGCTCCATCAGTAGCTGGACACTCTCCTTAGTGTCCTCGGCCAGTTCCTGGGCGTTGGCACGTATCAACCAATCCTCCAGGTACGGGTATAAGTGTATGCCCTGCAGATGCAGATGGGCCGCCACTGGAGGCAGGCATTTTGTGAATAATCTTGGGACCTATTTCAAGCCAAATGGTAGGGCCTTGCACCACGAACCGTAGGAACTTTAGATGTTTCCTGTGGATGGGGACATGGAAGTACGCATCATCTAGGTCCAACAACATCAAGAAATCCCCTTCCTCCAGTTGGCCGAGCACGTGCTGCAACATGACCATCCTGAATTTTTGGGACTTCTGGCACATGCTCAGACTGCGCAGGTGCAGGATGGGTCTCCAACTCCCTGTCTTCTGTATCTGGAAAAGACTCTGGATCCCCAGAGCTGTTGGGGAACTATCCTATCGCCCCTTCCCGTAACATGGCTCTCACTTCTGGGGGCCCAGATGACTTGGCCGTTTCAGGCTAGCTTGGGCGCTGGCGGCATTGACTTCTGCAACTGTAGGCCTGGTAGCGAGCCTTGTAGGCTTCCTGCGTGGAGGATCGGGGAGGTTGCTTGTATGATGTGGAAAATCCCTTGGATGATCTTCTCGATTTTCCCCATTAATAGCAAAAAGACAACGAGCGATGCTGACGTAGAGTGCCAAGGGAATGTGCCATCTCCGTATCAGTCATTATGGCTTGAAGGGATTAGTCGACCACCTTCCCGGTGAGATTTTCACCGAAGGGCATGTCCAGCACCTTCGCAGGACTGTCCTGGCGAAGGTTCATGGCCTTCAACCATCTCGGCAGACTACCCAGTCTGCCAGACGCTTGTACCAAAGCTCCCAGTCGTATCAGGCCAAGATAGCCAGAGCATTAGCCGCCTTGATCATGGATGCCTCTGTGCATATGAATCTTCCACATGGCATCCATCTTTTTCCTATCCCTGTCCGTGGGGACAGATGATGAAGCCGGGTTGGCTGAATGTTTCCTTGCGTCAGTCAACACTACTGAGTCCGGCGAAGGTTATGACCTCAAGCACTTGAGCGCAGAGTCCGGCGCCCTGCATTTCTTCTCCAACCGTTCTCGTGGCCGTCTCCGTATAATTGTCTGTGTGTGTAACCTGGTCCGCTGTTGGAGGAGGCTGACGTGGATGCGTCGGATGACTATGTCTCTACGCGGAAGCGGAGCAGGGGCCTTAAGCACAACAGGTGCCGGTGCTGGGGGCACCACTGCTGTATCTCCGTCACTAGAGTGTGAAGAGTCGACAGGATGGATATGGATATGTCGCTTGGCTGTGGACGGAACAATGGAGTGCTACGCGCCCTGCACCGCCGTCGTCCACGTGCACTGTATGGACGGACTCTTGGTCGTCTGTGGATGAGAGGTCCATTGGTTGAACGCAAACCTTGGAGGGCTGTTTTGGGGCCTCTTCACCCCCCCTTTTTCCTATCTGAGGGTTTGGAATCAGGATCTGGACCTGTGCCTTTACCCACATGGGGTGCTTGCAGCTTTTGCTACTGCCTCGTCGGCCGTGTCGTGCCTCGGAGGCAGGGATACTGCCGCTGCAGTTGTCAAAGAAGATGTCAGCAAAGTGGTCGACGAGGACTTTGGCTGCGCCAGTCGAGCCCGATTGGGCTGTGTTGCCTTCTCTTCCTCCGGCCTTGGCTTTTCGGATTTGTCCCGTAACTTGGCCTGGGTGGACGACTTCCTCTTTGAGGAGCAGCTCGATGGCAGGCTGGCTATTGTGAGAAACCAGAAGGCGTCTCACCCACTAGTCCCCGGGGGATCTGTCATCCAGGTAGCCAGGACACGGCCATAGCTTTTGGATCCAGTTCTAAGGGATGGACCAGTGTGAGAAGATCATCTGGGTGAGGGGTCTTCAGGGAATGGGACCCTGGATGGTGAGACATGGTATCCCCTTCCATGTAACTCCTTTACCCCATCCTTCCGGGTAGGATATTTAGGAACTCTACCCCCTCCTCTCTTTTACAACACAAACACTTTCACACAGACAGTCCGCTATGAGAGAAAATAGACTAACACCCACGTAATATACCTGACGTGTCCCAATAAAATGGTCAGGGAATTACTGATAATCACACACACCTGACTTCCATTAAGCTTCCCCACACGGATAAAAGGCAGAGAACGAAAGCACACTTAGCGAGGCAAAGCACACGAGGAAACAGTTTTGAGATGACAGCTGAACGAGAGAAGAAATACGGGAAAACAGAAGGAGATCACAAGGATGAAGTTCCCTTGACCTTTTCGACAAGGAACCGTTACTTTCTCGAACCCTCGAGAACAGAAAGTGTAAGACCAGGAAACCAGGCTGAAGAATCCTGCATTGTGTGTTGGAGATACCCGGTGCCCTCCCGTGTTAATCAAGGCTGGGAGAAGCACATTGGACATTGTTAAAATGCGTACGATAAGAGATGCAAATAAAGCTGAACTGCTGATGAGTGATTGACCTTTGACAGAGTGGTCTGGCACTGCGTGGGTGCTCAATCAAAGGTCTCTAAGGTATCCAGCTGAGAAGTGGCAAAAGTGAAAGTGAGAAAAGGTTATATCAAGTAGAGAATGGGTAATTGTGAATCGAAGTGGTCTTGAGAGACGTCGAGCAAAATCCTGCACACAATAAAAAAATCTCCGATTTTGATGAAGTAAAGAAAGTTAGTTTGTGTTAAAGTAGATAAATTGTTCCGAGCCCTGCCGAGGGAGACTGATTGGAGGTTTTGTGTTAAAGTGGGTCTGAGTCCAGAGGAGGGGGACCCGCGGTGTATAGTGAAGCACCTGAGAGGTTGTATATGTGAAATCCTAAGAAGAAAGGAACTTTAATGTTTGTCGTGTTGCATCAGGCCCTCTGAAATAAGAGACTTTGAATGTCAAAGACACTTTGGCACAGAAGGCCTGATGTTGAGGTTTGGAACTGCAGCCTCATGCTAGAGAAGCCAGAGAGTGTGCCAAGCTCGAGTGTGCTGCCTTGTCCCATGCTGAAAAAATGAGGAAGAGAAGACAACTGTTTAAATATCCTGACATATTTCTAAAACACTTTCTTTTGCATAACATTGTTTCCCACACTATTTGTATTGAGTATTAAGGATTGGCAATAGGTTAATAGTATAGGCCCTTTTTTTTTTACAAGACGCCACTAGGACTGCCCAATTATTATTTGATGGTCGTAGCTTGCTCCCATCTTCCGATTTAGGATTAGATGGGCATCCTTACTGTTATATATCATGCATTCCTTACACTATGGAGGCGGACGGCAATGGTGATCGGGGCCTATCCAACCTAGGACACGGATCACTGGCGATCCTGGGGGAATCAGACTTGCGGTTCTTGGCTTTATCTTGGACCCCACAGATGTGATGGCCTCATAGGACGCTGACATCTTTCCAGAGGGAGACCACTCTGCGGACCAGCCGCTCCTGGGTGAGGCATGACCCTGCTCGGTGCACGGGTCAGAGGCCTTGCTCTGCTTGAGCCATGCTGGCAGCCCGCTATACATGTCTTTCTTTGTCTTCTTCACAAAGTCCAGACATATCTCGCACCCATCCTCGTTGTGGTCCGGGTGCAGGCAGTATAGACATTTTAGATGTTTGTCCTCCACAAAGACCTTCCATAGCCCACATTGGGTGCAGGGCCTGATGAGGGTCTCCTTCCCTCCTTTTTCTCCTCCACCTTGATCGGAGGGCGCAAAGTCGGCCCAAGACGGCCTTCCAGAAACTTTGACGAACAACTGCCCTTGAGGGATCCCTGTCGCTGGCAGATGGAGATAGAACTATTCTGCGAAAAAACGTGAAAAAAGTACAAAATAGTTCAGAGAAGAACTCGAGGACTCCTAACAGTGAAGCATGCAGTAAAAATATGAAGATGGCTGCCAGAGGACTGTCATTGGATGGGGCAGTATGACCCAGAGGAAAGTGATTGGTTTAGAGGACAAATACAATTTTAAAGTGAAAATGTTCTTTTATTTACAGGTGATTCCCAGCATGACGATGGTTAATATACATGAGCATGTGAATCCATGCCAGACCCCATGCTGGTGACCTACCTTTATCTTGTACTCCTATTGCTGCTGTACTTTACTTCTGTACATGAGATATACAGGGCACACTCAGCAATCAAGCAACAGAGCACTGTGCAAACAAGAGTGTGAATACAGATCAAGAGACAAGGAGAGCAGTGACATGGCGGCCTATTTGGAGGGTCTGTTCTGTTACCCCAGTTAGCATACATGTAGATCAGAGATATTTGGAGAACATCTATCCATATGCTCAACTTCCCTTTCATTCTCACACAATCAATGAAATAAGCATAATTTAGTTGGACAATTAAGTAACATTCTCATTTAGCCAGGCAAAATAAAATGCAAATAGCATATTTACATCAGTTTATGTGGACTTGTGATTTGGTCTAAGTGTCTTGCAGGGCTTATTTCTGCATTCTGGTATGCGTGGCTGCCCATTTTATTTTGTTATTGTTGGTTAATGATGACCTTTATCAAAAGAGAATTACTTAAAATACATAATACCCACATTATTACAGTATTAAACGTGTTTACAATTATCCAGGTAAACAGTACATTTCATCAAACATTTAAACTACTATAAACATTTTCCAGAGCGCATAAGACCTACAGAAAAAATAGAAAAGTTACTTTAAAAAAGTAGACCCACCACTCAATTTTCAATCCCTTAAGAGTCAATGACAGCACTCACATCCGATGTAGCCTGACCATTTAAGCATCGCTTCCCAAAATAATCTAGATCTATATATGACAGTGAGCATAAAACGTTTCTAAAATATTTTAGCTTATTTACACAAAGATTAGGACACTTTAAAAACAGATGTTCGAGGGTTTCCATTTCATTAGGGGCTTGACAAAATCTACAAGGAGCTTTCTCTGCATCCAGTCTCTTATAACCATCTAAAGCTTCATTGGTTAATTTTAAATTTTACCGGAATCCTAACATTCACTTCTAATCCATCTGTTTGTGTACACTTAAGTAGAGAGTAAGTATTTTCAATTTCTTGTGAGCCTCATTTATGGTGCAAAGAAAAATAAATTCCTTCACAGTCTTAATCTAGTCCCATTCCCCTAAAAGACGGCTGGTAGTACCAGGTCTTACTACCAATTATTCTCTATTAGAGCCTATTTCTATTGTAAATGTTTCACACATTGCACTAAAAGAATCGATACAAGTGCAAGTTCCTTGAGACTGTTCATTATTTAACATTTCAAACAAATCTCTGTACAGCGTATTCGTTTTTAGATTCAAGATCTTCCCATAAAAATTCTAATAACTCCAAATCACCATGCAACATAGAGAATGTAAACCCAATTCGTATTGGATAGCTGATGCCAGAAAAGAATTAGGATGTTTAAGAATTCCCCTCCAGACCAGACAGGCCAGAATCTCTATCACAGGTTCATAGTCAATGATCCAAGAGTCAAATAATTCAGAACCATATACTAATTTAGGTATCATTTTTCCTTTGTAATATTTCAATACAGGTACAATTGAAACTTTACAAAAAATTTACCAGAAATCTTGCATGCTTGACATGCCAAACGAGCAGATTTAGAACGTAACCATTCCTTCATATCACCCTTGCAAGATCTGTTGAATATGGGGAATCCCAAATATTCAAAGTGATTGTTAATCACTTTGAATATTTGGATTGTCAATCTATAATTTATCCTTTCTGTTCCAGCAGGTGTATTTTTTGGCACTTTTTCCTCATTGTAGAGTGAATCACCTTTGTTTCTACAGACGTTTTAAATTATTCCTCTCTGCATACTGCCCAAAGGCATCAATGAGTTTCTGCAGGTCCCTTGCTGTAAAACCAACCAACAAAGTCGTCTGCATAAGAAAGCCATGCAAGTCTTTGCTTATTAATCTTATGAGAGGCAGAAGCCACCTTCTCCAATGACCCACTGATGTCAAACAAAGGCTAAATAGGCAAAGGGCAACCCCAGTATATGTATATGTAGGACTTTTTCAAGAAAGGAATCCCTGATAATCCAGTCCAACCTGAATGTTGGAATTAGAATAAAGGACAATAATTAGTAGAAACATTGCCCTTTGCAATCCCCAGCCAGCTAATTTAGTCCAGAGGATTTAGTCCAGAGGATATTTCTATTGACTGTCAAAAGCAGCAGTAAGATCGATCGTCACCATATACGAGTCAATTCTTTTTATTTCAAGCCAATTTTTGAACAGATCTTAAAACAAAGATATTCAAGGTGGGACCATTTCTGTATCCTACCAACCTTGGATGCCCAACTCTGTAGATGTCGTAACAGCAAGGCCACAAAGACCTTGCTGTCTGCATCCACGATTGATATCGGTCTATAAGTCTTTGGATCCCTACGGTTACCCTTTTATAGACGGGAATAACATATGCTGGATTCCATGACCGGGCATCTTCAGCTTGTTAACCACCTGCCCAAAATACATCATAAGCATTGTTGACCAAATTGCAGGATTCTCCTTAAAAAACAAATTTGATAACCTATTTGGGCCTGGTGCCCTAAACTTACAAATGCTCAAAGTATCACAGAAATAACCTCTTGATTGAAGTCAAGTTGCCAATCCCCTACATCTGACTCCGAAATTACATTTTCAGTCACTCCATTCAAGTTACTCTGTCCAAAAGCAGCACCAAAATCATAACACCCAAGTGCCTTCACCCACTGGATTCAATGGTCTATCCACCTGGCTCTACCCTTATTAATTGATAATCCTCCAAAATGAGGCAGAATTCAAGCATAGTATCTACATTCCTTTGAAGATAGCATTATGACCTTTAATCCAATAACGATAAGCGTGCCACTTTTTTGATCATAGCAGTTCCTATGTCACTGCCTCTACCGTAGTGACCTTTAATTGCCCTGATTTGAGCCCTCATGGCGCCTTTATTCTGCAGCACTGTATGATCAAATTGCCAAATATGTTTAAGCTCGCTGACCTTTCCCATTCATAGTCTGCTTCAATTGGTCCTCAAAATCTTCTAAGGAATTTAAAGTTAAACTGTGTTAAACTCCCACTCTAAGGACGTGAATGACATAATATATGATAATCTCATATTACAACTCTCAGATCTCCACTACTTCTAAACGATCCAGCTATTACCTTGATTAGCCATTATCCCAGTAGCTACTAGCTTTGGTTCGGAAAAGCGAAAAACCTCTAATCATTTTGTTGTCACCCAGGATAACTTAAAACTTTTAAATCTCTCAAATAAATAATTAACAAAAATATAATCTAAAATTGATTGCTTCAATCCTCTCCCCCTCAACTGCTCCATTAAGCCATTGTAGGCCGAGGTCTTCCAAACTACTTGCCACTTCATTCCATGATATCTTTTCCTTCTATGATTACTACCACTAGATTTAACCCCATTCAACCCTACGTCTACACAGGTGAAATTAAGGTCACCTCCCAAGAGAACCAATCAACCCTGATTAGAAGAAATCCCATCAGAAACAAAAACCACCACCCAATACACGACTTGATCTATACTACAAACTAGCTGATGCTAATGTATATTAAGAAGCAGCAGTTTATAAGTCACTCGGTGTATCTTGGTAGAAACCTGTGCCGCTAGAAATCCCTTCCTTACTTGGTACTGATGATCAATAGCAATACCAAGAGAGAACTTAATATCAACAGACCACTAGAGGGATGGCCTCGCTCTCCCTGCTCTGCTGACTGAAAAACTGCTAAAAAATCAAAAACAGGGCAATTCCTTAACCATGTTTATTGTAGAAGGATGATGGAGAATTCTGCCCAAAGTTTGATTAGTGAACAGATTTGGGTTTCTACATGAATGCTATGATAATACAGCCAATTGTTTCTAAATGTTAAAAAGAGTGTTGAGTTGGCCTTGACTTATACAATGCATTCAAAAGCTAGGTCGAATCTGATGAATCTTGACCCCCGGAGACACGTGATCTCACCTAATATATTTCTCGTGATTTGTTGTAATCATTAACTGATCCAACAATTTAATTATTGGTTATGTCAATCAAATATTAGTTTGGAGGTGTGCAAAATCCCTTGATGTAAAAGTGGAAATCTCATATCCAAGTTGCCATAAACGTGCAGCTTCCTTAATTACTAAGTTAAATATAATTGATGAGCTAATATCCACAATTGCAACATCCATTCTGGTAGATTTGATAAAATCAACTCTTCCCAGATCTTTAGTGGATATAGCCCTCAACATTAGTATTTCTGCTAAAAGAGACAGGATACAGGACCTATTCAGAACCATACACCTGTTCTCTGGTAGAAGACAATCAACTAAATGTTTCCAATTTTTGGATCTGGAAATATCTTTAACACCTTGGTTAATGTTATCCATCTGCCTCTTATCACATATAAGGAACTCTTAGTTACTCTACCTTCTATCAACGTTGATTGAGGAGAGGAGCCAACACACCTTTCAAGATACTATGAACTTCATGGTTTGAATGCATTTTTCATCATCACACTTTCCCTGTCAAGTTCCCTTTCCAGTCCCAGGTCCTTTGATTTGACATAACCCTTAATCCCACCCATGTTCAATTGCTGCATTCTTTCTGTCTGCAGCACCCCATATGCTATGCTCACTTAGATTTTTACTAGAGCAATCCTCCAAATCCCAGCAAGCTGCCAAGTCCAACTGCCAGGCATTGTTGGCTTCAAAAGGTTTTAATGATGCATTACAATTTGTCTTTAAAACACCAAATCGGTTATAGGTCAAAGAATCGACTGCAACGGGTCGAATGACAAAAGGTTCGAGTGAATAGTCTCGAAATCGAAAGGTTCGAAAAAATGTGTTATTTATATATATATATATATATATATATATATATATATATATTTATTTTTTGCCCCCCCCCCCCCAAGCCCTGTTTTTGTGGTAAAAACCATTTTTTTTACCTACACGGAAACCCAAAAATAAATATATAAATACAAAAAAAATTTCTAACCTTTGGTTTTCGACCCTATTGACGCTAACCTTTTTCATTCGAGCCTTTTGTAATCGATCCTTTGACTGGACACCAACCAAATCCCTACACTGAGTTTGCTTATCCATACAAAAATCACTTTGAGTAAAAAAAATAACCTTCAAAGTACCGTGATTTTACAGTATTAGTATCAAACTGGGCAATTTCATTACCATGGGTAATAAAGTGTTTACTCCAACAACTCCAATGCTACAGATTGATTGGGCTTAGAAACAAAATCCGTAATCTTTAGAAAACCTTGACCACCACTATTAGGGAGGGTCAGAGATTTAAAGAAAAATTCTAGAGCTACTGCTCTTATTTGCATAGCTACATATTTTTTGATTAAATGTGCTCTGGCCTCCGTCACAAACCAACTAATATAACCCTAACACTATAAAGATAAGTCTTTAACTAAAGTGAAGTTCATGTTTCCTCCACCAGGAGATGGCTCCATTCTCCTGGTGTCCTGCTTCAGTCTTATAGGCGAAGTAACTCAATGATCCATCAAAAAGGGGAATGGGCGTGGCCAGCGAGCGTGCAATGGAGACGTGATTCTTCGGCGCTCCCGTGGCCGCCTGAAATATCCTGTGCGAAAACGCTTAAAAACGACATCTCCGGGCGGCGGAACCTCGGGGCAACGCCTTGCGGTGAAAGTAACCGAATCAGTGAAGGGAAACTTAAGTTATCTGCGTTGAAAGACTTGCGGAAACTTTGCCTGGCCCCAATCAAGATGGCCGCCGCCATCGAGACGCAGTGCGGTAGGGACAAGCGGATGTGGCTTGTGACCCCCGACCGCCAGATCTGCACCTGTACCAGCGCCCTTGAGGTGGACTGCTACTGTCCCCATGTGCAGCGGCGAGTGGAGTCACCGATCCTGCGGCATCGGCTCGTGACATTGCATTGGCCGGGGCTGACGCCGGAGCCGCACGGCATCGCCTGTAGATAAGGAGCAGACGGCCCGGACCTGCCCCTGGGGAGCAGCCCTGGACTAGCACAGAGCGGACTCCTCCTGTGAGTGAGGCTGACGCAGGCAGTGACGCTCCCGCTCCATACTTCCGCTCCCGACAACCAGTGAGAAACGGCAACAGATGAGCCGCGTGGGGATTCTCAGCCTGAACTTAAAGATATATTCGCAATCCCGAGGTACCCAAGGGGGAACGTTCCTGTGACAAAACACAGCGTACGCCCGCACACGCCGACCGCAAATTGCAAGCACTGGTAAAGGTTCGAACAACGCCACGAGAAGAAGTGCTCCTCTAAAACTTGCACCGGACGACCCGCACAAAGCAACATCATGGGCAAAGAAAAGAGCAAGAAAACCTTGACGCAACGTATAATGGACCAATATGCTACGAGCACATCTACAGCATTAAGCGTCGAGGACACTGCCAGACGAGCCCCTGTCGCTAAAAGATGTAATGGCCACCATCGCCAGCTCGCGCTCCTCGATGGAACAGAAAATGGGCACTATCTCCACAGAGGTCTCCTTCCTCCGCCATGACCTCCAGAAACTCTCGTCTCGGTCCAGGGAAGTGGAACAACGGATTTCTGGCGTGGAGGACGAACTTGGTGGGGTGCACCAACAGCTTACACAAGCATTAACCTGACGGAAAACCCTGGAAGCCTGAGTCGACGAGGGAGGTCTTGCCGCAATAATATTTGCATCCTGGGACTGCCGGAACGCAGGGAGGGACCCAGTGTGGAACTCTTTCTGGAAGAATGGCTGGCGGACCTCTTTGTGCCAAAGACCTTCTCAAACTTTTTCTCAGTGGAACGTGCACACCGCATGCCCGCGGGTCGCCCGGCCCCGGGTGCTCCCCCGAGAACAATCATTGTGAGGCTTCTTAATTGTCGTGACAGAAATGCCATCCTACAAATGGCCCGAACAAAAGGGTCAATGACATTTAATGGAGCCAGAATTGCTTTCTTTCCAGACTATACTCGCGAAGTCCAGAAAGCCAGACAATCCTTTGAGCACTTAAAAAGGAAGCTTCACTCTATGAACGTGAGATACGGGCTGCTGTTCCCAGCCCAGTTGAAAATCCAGCATGAAGGCAAAACTGTACACTTCACCGACCCACAGGAAGCCTGGAAATGGGTGGAGACCCACATTGGAGGCGTCTGGACCAGACACGATCAACGCCGCATGGGTAGACCAAGACCCTGACCGCAGGGAGAACGACCTGCCCAGCAACCTATACCTGAGATCCCAATTAGGCCAGACGGAGACCCCAATCCCTAGCACGGCTTAAACAGGAAACACCGACCGGATGCGGGAGCAGACTGAACCACTAATGCACTCAAGAACCAACCCTTCTCCTGGCAACCACCTGTAATGCAACAACACTCCTGCAGCGACGGTAGCAGTGAGTTGCCTTCACTCCTGCATAAAGGATCATATGAGTCACATGTGGTTGCCATTAACACACCATGCCATCAGCGGATGCCACACCCCCGACTCGAGACACCAAACCCACAAATGAGTAGTAAGTCAGTGGGAAAGGGGAAAACAGTTCATATTAGTTAATCATGCGATATAGTTTTAAACACCGGTAGAGTTTGGGTGACAGATACTTCTGGTTGGGGAGGAGTATTGGGGGGATGGGGGGTGTTTTATGTTAGTTATTTTCCGGGAGGTCACACCATGCCAATGTCTATCAAGACGCCACCAAACATACCGTGCTCACTGCTCATGCCCCCACCAAGTGCGAACGCTGTGTCCCCACGGCTAAATGCACCACGCACCTACCAGGCACAACACCCCAGATTCTTAGACAGCAATGGCCACACAGCACCATGAAGATTCCACTAATGGAAATACACACGCCCCAATGATACCCAACAAATGCCACAGGTCCCTTAAAATCCTTACCTGGAACGTAAATGGTATGGGCTCAAGTATATGGATCTTGGAAGGGGATTTTAATGATGTTATGTGCAACACACTAGACCGGTCACACATCCGCAACCGGAACCCAAACCGGCCCACGAGGCTGGCGACCTTTGCATCAGCGCTTGGTTTGAGTGATGTGTGGAGAGAACTCTACCCTACAGACCAAGGATTCTCCTTTCACTCGGGTGCCCACACATCCTTATCCAGACTAGATTACTTCTTTCTCCCAACCCTCGAAGCATATAGGGTAGGAACAGCTGAATTCCTTCCCTGTGGCATATCAGATCACTCTCCCTTGGAGGAGACGCTCCGTACGGAACGTCCCCTACCGCCTAAAACATGGCGGCTAAATAATTACTACCTGGGCCTCCCCGAGTTCGTGGAACACATCACGGAAAAATCTAACAAATTCTTCGAATTAAACACGGGCTCGGTAGAGGACCCAGAGACACCATGGGAGGCACATAAGGCAGTATTTAGAGGGGAAATGACGGCCTGGACGTGCAATAAAAGGAGAGAATACCATAGGAAAGTGACGGGAGGCGGAGGATGAGGTTGAGAAATCAGATACATCTCTGACGCTATCCCTGAAACACATCGCTCCCTCTTGAAGGCGAGAGCAGCCCTCCATAATACGGCGCTAGATAACGCAAGACAGGCGCACAGGGAGTCAAAGGCCAGAATTTATGAGCAGGGCGACAAAGCGGGCAAACTATTGGCGTTGCTGGAAGGGCACAGACACGTCAGACAGGTTACTGACAGCCAAAATGAGCCAGCCCAAACAGACCCAGAGATAGCAGAGGCATTTGCCAACTTCTATGCCACGCTCTATGCCGCCCCAACGGCCCCTATAGATTCATCCCTCCTGGATGAGATCGTGCTCCCGCAATTATCGGAAGTGCAGAGAACACACCTAGGTAGGGAATTGGACAAAGCTGAAATAGCGGAGGCTATGACCAAGCTACAATCCAGGAAAACATCGGGCCCAAATGGTTTCCCGCCCAAGACCTGGAAGAAACTGGGCAGCAACAAGATGGCGGCCCCTCCGTGACTTGTTCCTTGCAGCCAGGGAATAGGGCACCCTTCCACTAGACCTACGAATGGCCAACATTGTGGTCATTCCCAAACAAGGCAAACCCCCAGACCAGTGCACATCGTATAGACCGATATTGCTTATTAATAGTGAATCCAAAATCCTGGCCAAAGTATTGGCCAATAGGCTCCAACCGGTCATATCCTCATTGGTTCATCAAGATCAATGCAGCTTCATGCTGCAAAGATCGACTAGAATGAACTTACGCCGATTACACCTGCTATTGGAAAGAGCCCCAACTCTTAATACACCACTTGCGCTACTCGCAATTGATTTCGAGAAAGGGTTCGATTCGGTGGTATGGGCAAGTCTCTGGGCAACAATAAGGCGCATGGGCATTGCTAAAACCTTTCTTAGCTTAGTTCAACTTTTATACGAGGCCCCATTAGCCGCAGTTAGGATGAACGGCTGGACCTCTGGGACCTTCCCTCTGGGTAGAGGCACCCGGCAGGGCTGTCCTCTGTCCCCACTCCTTTTTGCCCTAGCAATTGAACCACTGGCCCGATGGATCCGACAGGTCACCACATGGTCCGGATTCCACTGGCCAGATGGGCGAGAGGACAAGCTCTCCCTTTACGCAGACAACCTATTACTCTATTTAAGCAACCCAGTCCACGCATGTCCAATCATAACCCAAATGCTAAAGATTTATGGGGACTTCAGTGGCCTCAGAGTAAACTGGGGAAAGTCAATCCCCCTTCCCAGTAAGAGGTGGTGACCTAGCAATTCCTCGGGACATCCCTTACTGAGTAGAGAGGGAGGGCTTCCGCTACCTGGGCATATGGGTCTCGGGGGCTCTATCTGACTATGTGTCTTCACAACCTGCATCCACTAATTGACCGCTTCGCTGCGGATGTACAAAACTGGATGCTCCTACCCCTTACACTTAAGGGCAGAGCGTCCCTCTTTAAGATGGCACTTCAACGTTCCTTTACATACTGCAAAATGCCCCACTAGCTATACCAAATTTGGAATTCATCCCGGTGGAGCGCCTCCTTTGGAAATTGATATGGAAGGGAGGGCAGCCCCGAATTGCGCTGACCACGCTGCAACGATCTATCTGGGAGGGGGGTATTGGAGTCCCACAACTTAGGTCCTACTACTGGGCCAGCCAATTAAACATAGTCAATGACCTCCTCCACAGGGATCACGAACTTCCACATATTAGAGCGGAACTACCTATTATTCAGGACACCGCACCACTCGAAACAATATACCTGAGTCTACCCAGACCCCCGGCACAAACTATGTCGTCCCACATCGCGACCATTTGGAGGCAGGCTCACATGCACATAGGCTGGGGGAACAGGATCACCACGGCACAACTGCTGTGGAACAACCACATGTTGTCGGAGGCATGAAAACTGACCGCATGGACCCGGTGGGTGAGGGCGGGGATAACCACGATAAGAGATGTTGTTACCGATGGTTACATCCTCCCGTTTGAAATACTCCAGCAGAAATTTGGAATCCCAGCAGTAGAACACTACCATTATACACAACTAACACACGCCCTCAATGGTCACAGGCAAGCACTTACCGATGCACCAGATTACACACCCCTGGAACGCAACTTACTCACACAACACATCCCCACCAAGGTAACAACTATCCTATATAAAGCTATTAATGCATTTGCTACCCCGGAACTGGTCAGCCTTAAAGCCAGATGGTAATGGGATGTTGGGGCCATTGAACCCGAGGACTGGATTCAGGTTCTCATGCACCCCACGCAAAATTGCAAGAGACTCCAGTATAAGACTGATTCAGCTCAAGATACTCCATAGGGTATACTAACCCCGTGTAGCCCGAAGGGCAACGGATCCCAACTGCTTGAGATACCGGGAGGAGGAAGGCACATTCATCCATCTCCTCTGGGAATGCCCCAAAATCAAGACCTTCTGGACACAATGTTCTCAAATACTAGGAAGGATGTTGGGTCGCACGATAGCATTACAACCTGCAATAATGATACTGGGGGCCCCAGATGAACACCTCTAACAAATGGGAGGGTATTTTTCTTTCCATAGCAATGGGCCGGGAGGCCCAATGGTCAAACTAAATGGACATCTGCGCGGCGAAAGAACACCGAATATACACAGCATGGGGCTGCCCAGCAAAGGGGAGAAGGGGGCGGGGGGAGAACAGGAGCGCAACACGGAACACGGCAAGTAACATTTTACTGGAAAGTGATGCATAGAGTGGCAAGACACGAGCAGATCGATGGACCAACCCGGTGACAGGGGGATGGGGGGGGAACTGTTGGTATGTATGTTTAAAAATGAACCGATAAAATATATTTTTAAAAAAAGAGCCAGGGTAATGACTCCCTTCTCCTGGTCCTTCCATAAAAGTGTTCCACAGTGGTATTTCAGCACTCTTCCAGAAAACTTGGATTCATCTCTAAAACTTCTTTCAGGCTTCCATATATTATACTCGGAGGATGGATATCTTTTCCAAGCATCTGTCTTTCATGTATGTCTCCCTAATGTCTGCTTGAGCAGTGGTTTTAGGTGGACCACTGCAGCCAGGGAGATGACTCCTGAGGCACTCGGCTTGAGTTGGGACTCTTCCCAGACCCCACCCAGACTTCCTGCCATTGCTGTTACCAGTGGTGACTTGGGGACATGCCTCTGGTTCTTCTTGGGCTCACATGGTCCTCTCCTCCTCCTTGCAACCTGTGTGGCTCCACGGCAGGCCGGTGGTCTCTGCGTCATTTCTGGAGCAGACGGTACACCTTCCTATGGTCATGCCGCCACCAAGCGAGTCAGATCCCCGTCGGCTCTCAGGTCCCTCCATCCACGCCATGATCTTCCTGTCTCCACCCCCAGAGAGACACGACTGCTCCGGCTGCAGCATTCCAAATTTCAACTTCCTGGGATTCATTTACATATTCCTGGCTTTCACGGTGGGAGCTCCTTAACCCATTTTTGCTAACTTCGTCATACGGTTGACTCTGCCCTTGTGTAACGTCAGCAACATCTTGGAACGTTTCTTTGGCCCTCTTCATGCCTCCAAGTGAGCCACCTCATTACAGTAATTGGCTGGCTTTGCATATGTTACTTCATATGCCTCATATTCTTTGCCCTAGTATATTTTACACATGTCACAGTCATGGATTTACTAACACATGGTTCCACTATCAATGGTGGGAGAAAAGGGTGACCCTGAGGGTAGGGGGTTATGTGATGGGTTTGTATGGAGGCTTTTCCCCAGGTGGATGTTCTTGTCCTCAGGAGAGGAATCCCTTCCTATGAGGTCCTCTCGCATATTACCATCCCTAGGGAGACTATTTGGTAGTGGCCTCAATGCCCTAGCCTCATAGGAAAGGGCTCCCCTTTTGGGAGAAGTGACGAGACCCGGTGAATAGTCACAACACTGATCGTGATTGCGTCTCGTTCCAGTTGTTTAACTGCCTTTCCTGAGTGGTGGAGCAGGTTTGCCTCCCAATCTTTTGTGCCTGGGACACTCGGGCACGATCCACCACGGTATTGCACCTCATTTCAGGGCCACTGAAGCGGTTGTGTGCATCTCTACTCCGGGAGCTCTGGTAGGCAGCAGCCATCTTGCTCGGGCTCTTAAATGCCCCCTGCGTCAGGACATTTAGATAGGAAATCATGAACTGTCATGTCATATGACGGTAGAAAGGCAGCCATGTTTGTTGCTGCATAGAAATGTACACTGGCATGGAAGGCAGACATTTACACCCCTAAGGCATTTCAGCTAGAAATCAGCAGGGTGCAGAAGGCACTACCAAGACAGATAATTGTAGAACATATCACGTGATTAGGTCGAGTGGGAAGAACAAGTTACTTACCATATCTGGTAATGTTCTTTCGATGGGATTTTCCCTGACGTATTCCACCATCCATCTATGCAGGTAATGTCCATAGCTGTGCTGCTTTGGAAATGTTTTGCCAGAGGGCGTCCTGCATCAATCCGTTGTCCCTCGAGGGCCTCCGTCGAGGGTCGACGTCACCAGATGTTATATATAGGACGCACAGCGCCCGTAGCCTCCGTTATAGTTTTTCCCAGAACGTGTGGCACCAATCTCTGCCAGTATGACTGCAGAAAGCCTTGTGTAAACGTAAGCTGCAATCGCATAGGAAATTCAGTTGAGGGGCAGGCTCGGAGGGTGATGTGGAATACGTCGGAGGAACATCCCATCGAAAGAACGTTACCAGATACGGTAAGTAACTTGTTCTTCGAGGGGATTATGTCCTCTGACGTATTCCACATCTATGACAGACTCCCAAAGAAGTACCAACTTATGGAGGTGAGAAAATAATTTACAATTTTAGGATTTTAGAATGCCCAATCAAATGGCTGAATAGAGGACTGCCTTACCAAAGGCCAAATCCTGCCCACGGATGGAGTCCAAGGAATAGTGTCTCACAAAAGTATGGACAGAAGTCCAGGTGGCTGTTTCGCAAATATTGCGAAGAGGAACGCCCATCTGTAGAACAGTGGAGGCAGCCACACCCCTAGTAGAGTGAGCCCGTAAACCTATTGGAGGGTCCTTTCCCGCCAAACGGTAACCCACAGAGATCGTCAAAATGATCCATCTGGACAGGGTCGGCACGGAAACAGCCTGACCCAAGCGCCTTCCAGCATAACCAACAAAGAGCTGATCGTCCACTCTGACCCGGGACATCCGTGAGGGATAGAAACTCAAAGCTTTCCTAGGATCCAACCTATGGAGCCTCTCCTCTTCCTTACCAGAATGTGGAGGAGGATAAAACGCCGGAAGAATGATCTTCTGGCTCAAATGGACTTCTGACACAACCTTCGGAAGAAAAGAAGGCTGCACCTGCAGGAAAACCCTGTGCTTATGGAAAACAGCAAAGGGTGGCTTGGTGGAAAGTGCCTGCAATTCATTCAAACTGCGTGCGGAAGTAACGGCAACTAAAAACACAGTTTTAAAGGACAACAGTCGCAATGGACAAGAATGCAAGGGCTCAAACGGAGCTCCCATTAGGAACTTTAAAACCAAATTCAAATCCCATCCCGTCACCTGGAAAGGTGACAGTGGTAACACATTAGTTAGCCCTTTTAGAAACTGAGAAATCAAAGGAATCTTGAAATAACGCCAGGTAACCCTTAATGGTACCCACTTGTAGGCCTTGTGGGTTAAAGAAAGCAAAAAAGACAAAACCAAAGGAATGGAACATTGGAAAGGATCCACATTCTGTACCCTGCACCAGTCACAGAACTTTCTCCAACGGCAACGGTACAGGGATTTCGTTGCGGGCAGTCTGGCCGAAAGAAACGCCTCCATCACGTCTTCGGGGAGGTCCCAATCCTTATATCTCAACCTTTCAGATACCAAACATGAAGGCTGAGACACTTGACCTCTGGATGGAGAACCCGACCCCCCTCCCGTGAGAGCAGATCGTCTCCGTAGGGAAGACGGCGTGGAGGGCAGATGGACATTTCTAGAAGGTCGGATACAACACTCTCCTGGCCCATGCCGGAGAAATGAGGATAATTCGGAAACCGAACCTCCGTGACCTCCGCAGCACTTGCGGCATGACAGGGACTGGAGGAAACGTGTACAGCAGTGGGAAGGACCACTTCACTACGAACGCGTC
The DNA here is from genome assembly GCF_040938575.1 of Ambystoma mexicanum. Taxonomy (NCBI): domain Eukaryota; kingdom Metazoa; phylum Chordata; class Amphibia; order Caudata; family Ambystomatidae; genus Ambystoma; species Ambystoma mexicanum. The sequence continues at coordinate 1,308,523,054 of NC_090937.1, read as the reverse complement.
CCCTAAGGCTCCTCTTGGGGGAAATTCCTGTGAGCAGAATCTCTCGCACTTCCGGTTGACACTGGTGGCGAAAATATCCACTTATGGGATTCCCCAAAGGGCGAAGATCTCCAGGAGAACTTCCTGAGCCAGCTCCCACTCATGAGACCGTGCTCTGCCTGCTTAGAGCTTCCGCCGCTGTGTTTTCGTCTCCGGCCAGATGAATTGCCGAGATCGAAATTTCCTGCTGGATGGCCCAGAACCAGAGCTGCATCGGCTCCCTGCACAGCAGGAGTAACCCTAGCCCCCCTTTTTTGTTGAGGTAGTGCATGGCCACTGTATTGTCCGTCATAAATCAGGACATTGTTCCCCCGCACAGATGGCAGAAAAGCCTTCAGGCATAGCCTGATGGCCCTCAGCTCTAACAGATTGATGTGGAGTCTGGACTCCGACGGAGACCAACGGCCGCTGGCTGTCAACTCATTGGCATGAATGCCCCAACCTCTGAGGGATGCACCCGTCACGATAGTCACCTCCGGCCATGGTTGCCAAAACGGTGCTCCCTTCATCCGATTGAACACTGCATCTTGAGAGCCCACTGCAGGGACCTCATCCGCAGCCTGGCCTCTGGCACCAGGAAAATGCAGGATGCCATGAGGCAGAGCAACCTTAAGAATTCAAACGCCGGGAGACTCTGGGCACGTTGAAACTTGTCCAACCATCTGCAGAATGTGATGAGCCCTCAGCTGGGGAGGCAAACACTGCCCCAGGGATGTGTCGAGCACTGCTCTGATGTATTGGAGCCGCTGGGTAGGTGTCAAATGTGACTTCTTTAAAATGACGGAGAAGCCCAGCTTGTGAAGGGAGTGGCAGGTGACGGACAGATGATCCAAGGCTTGCTCTGGAGAGCGCGCCCTGATCAACCAATCGTCCTGTTAGGGGTAGACGTGAATCCCCCATTTCCTGAGATACGCTGCCACCACCACCATCAGCTTGGTGAAGACCCTCATAGCGTAGGTCAATCCGAACGGCAGGACCCGAAACTGAAAATGCGAGTCGCAAACCCCGAACCCCAGGTACCTACTGTGCTTGGAATGAATCGGCACATGAAAGTAAGCATCCTTGAGGTCTAGAGACACCAACCAATCCTGAAGTTGAAGGGCCTGGAGGACTGGAGAAAGAGTTACCATCTTGAACTTGTCCTTCCTGAGGAGCTTGTTCAACCAACACAAGTCCATGATGGATCTCAATCCCCCGTCTTTTTTCAGGATCAAAAAATAAGGGGAATACCATCCCTTGTTCCTCTCCGCTAAAGACATCAGTTCTATGGTGCCTTTCTCCAGCAGGGATAGGATCTGGAGGCTTCAAAGAGCTTCTCCGGTGGATTGTCGTGAGGCCTCTGCCGGAAGGGAAGACAGTAGCCGTGGGCTATGATCTCCAGAACCCACACATCTGAAGTAATGGCCCGCCATTCTCCAAGTCTGCCCCCAACCTGCGAACCATGGGCCATGGCCTCATGACTGAGCGGACGCGGCTGCGGCAGTGCCTGATGGGAAAGAGGCAACTGTCTGAGTGGCTTTAGCACCCCGAGTACGTTGCTTTCCACCCCTGGTACTCCTACGGTGGCCCCTTTGACTGGCAGCTCCTCTTGATCTATCAAAGGAAGAGTAGTACCGAAAGGAACCTCCCGTCCATTGCTGTCCCCTAGGATGAAAAGGTGGAGGTTGATGTACTGCAGCGCTCAAAGACTTTGATGCAGCTTTGGAGGTCTGCAACCTCTCAAGGCTCTCGTCAGCCTTACTGCCAAACAGATGAACACCATCAAAGGGCATGTTCAGAAGATGGGATTGCACATCAGGATCAAACCCAGACTTCCGCAACCACGCAAACCTGCGTATCACAGCCATGGACCGGCTGACACAGTCTGCCGTGTCCAAACCAGACTGAAGGGATTCGCACATGGCATCCTTGCCGTCTTGCACGAGGGCTAAAAAACCATCCCTTTCTTCCCCTTCGGGAATATGCTCAGCCGCCAAAGACGCACAGTTCCACAGTGTGTGTGTAAATCTCCCTAAGGCAAAAGTGGAGTTGACAGACTTCAATGTCATACCCCCAGCCGAAAATGCCTTATTCGCCGAACCATCAAAGCACTTTTTGTCCCCATCAGTAGGGATGGTAGGGTACGCAGCCTGTTTTGAGGAGGCCGTAGCCACCTGCACAACCAAACTCTCCGGAGTAGGGGGCATCGATAAGTAGTAGGGGTCACTACTGGATGGGAGGTATTTCTTCGGAAGTGACTTATTAACTGCCGGTAGACTCTCCGGCGCAGTCCAAGCCACCGCCACCCTCCTTTGCAAAGCCATGTGAAACGGCAACACCGGGTCAGTGGGCGGACCTTTATCCAGGATGTCCATCAAATCATCCTGAGTAAAATCAACAGGTGGAGCCAACCACCCCAAGTATTCTGTCACCCTTGACATAAGACGCCGAAATGATGAATCTGCATGCGCTCCATGCTCAGGTCGGCCAAACTCCACCTCTGGAGAGGTGTCAAGGCCAGTAGCATCATGCAATGACTGACTGAGTTCCTCCATCTGACTATGCCCAGACAAAAGGTCAAAGGGGGCACAGGCATCTCCTCAACAGACAATTCCTCAACCTCTGAAATATCCTGTAAAGGTTGGAAAAACTCCAATCTAGGAGAAGGAACAGAAAAAGGCTCAAAAACAGGCCTCAGACTTATTGGTAGCCTTCCTCAGAGGTTCCACAGCCCTCAAGGGCACCTCTGGCAAATCCTCCACAAACGGTGTCGAGGGCACCGAAGGAATCGTTGTCGAAGACTGAGGCGCCGAAGACTTCTTCGAGGCCAGAGGCATCGACACCTTCTTGGAAGGCTTCACAGGTTCCGACAGTCTCCATGGCATTGAGGACTGGGACCTGGATCTGGCACGGCTATGGCGATCTGCCTTGACCGAGTGGGACCTCGACGGCTCCCGATGATCGAGCTGACCGCCCGAGCCCGAAGGTGTGCGAGTGGTGGACCGAGCCCGTTCCCCGCCGGCTCCTTTCGAAGGTGCGGGTGGAACTGTGCCTTGCAACTCTAATATCGCCATCATCTGCTGGCGGAATGCATCCCATTCGGCCAGCGACGAAGACTTGGTGGGACAAGTCAGCCGTCTGGCAGAGTCCTCCTCCTCCTCCGACGGGGAAGACGACCGGTGACGGCGCTTCCTAGAATGCCTCGACGAGGCAGAGGAATGGTGGGAATCACTCCTAGACCGAGACCCCCTGGATTTTCACTGACGCAGAGAGTCGCCCCTCGAGTCATCGGTCGAAAGCCCAGCTAATTTCGATTTACGGGGCTTAGACACCCTACCTACCTTCAATTTCCCCTTACGTTCCCGCAAGGCATTAGACGTCACGGACTGGCAATCCTTGCAGTCGTGGGTGGTGTGGCTTTCACCGAGGCACCAGAGGCAGATATCGTGTGGTTGTGCGGGTCCGTGATGGACATCTTCGAACCGCAGTCCCGACATTTTTTAAAGCCCGCCCTCGGGGTAGTAGAAGAGGATGAAGACATAGTACACGAAGAAAGAATCGAGCACGCCGAGATTCCGAAGCAAAGACGTTTGCAGAAAAAACAGAACTGAGGCTAGGAGCACCGTGTGTCCTATATAAAACATTCGGTGATGTCAACCCTCGACGGAGGTCGTTGAGGGACAACAGATCAACGCTACGATGTAGGATGCCCTCTGCCGAAAATGTTCTGAAGCAGCACAGCTGTGGACATTACCTGTCATAGATGTGGAATATGTCGGAGCGCACAATCCCCTCGAATTTGTTTAATGTGAATTTTTGTTTGGCGCTGGCCCTACCCAGAGTGTCTCAGAGTGCCTTACATGGTTCAAAGTTTGAAAAGGTGTGAGTTGAAAAAAGAAGTTACAACATATTTTCAGGAAAGGGTAAAATGACAGGCTGTGGAAGCAGGGACTGAAAACATGTGACAGTTCGGTATGGATACACATGCAAGAGATGGTAGAAGATGGTACAATGGTGCTACATTTACAAGGTCATGATACCAACTATCCTGCGTCGGAAATGCACTACTCCTTACATATTATCAGAACAGAATGAAAATATCTAGGGTTTCCCAGACTCACTCAGGGTTTTCACTTCTTCTGACAGGGGGTACGCTGTTCAGATGTTTTCTTCACATTGCAATGTAATTAACTTGATTCTTACCTATCGCTAGATGAAATTGCAGAGTACAGTTCCAATTCCACACTTTAAGCAGAAGGTGATCAACCTCTAGCAAATAATAATTTGGGGCTACTGGCAATCATCCCCATACCACCCCCAAGCCCATTTCCACTAGCTTGGGGAGGCACTTGGCCCACACTGTCACTGCTCCTTATCCTTTATTTGCCCAGCAAAACTCTGTTATCCGGATTTTGTTATGTTTCAAGATTCTAGCTTGATAACAGGGAATATTAAAGCATGCGAGTCTATGAAACATCTAATGCTAGAGAACCAGATGTTCACTATCTCTCCATTCCACCTTGGAGTCTGCCACAATGGGCTCCAATGAACACCTGTAGTAGGGGTGCCAGCCAATCAGCTTGGAAGTCTGTTTTTTTCGCTGGTACAAACATTCATTCCGAGCTGGCAGACGAGATGGCCCCATTCCGTCGCAAAATACACAGGTGGGTGCCAAAATGTGCTTGCATAGTAAACAAAAAAAAAGAAAAAGTTTCCAGTTTTTAAATTGCCTAAAAAACATCAAATAAAATACTTTTTGGGGAAAAACCCGTTACAATTCACCAATACATAGTGTAGAAATATATATCCATTTATTCATTGTGCCTGTGCGCAACAATATTATAAATAAAATTTGGTAAATAAGTGGTTACCAACACTATAAGTAAAGTAATCAAAAACAATAGTTTCTACACAGTACAAGTCAAAGAAACGGAAACTAAAGCTAGTCAATTCTTAACTATTAAATATATTTTCTTGTGTTTATTCATTCCTCTGCGAACATAGGCAGTGATAGTCCCTTTTAGCCTTCCTTTTGGTTGCGTAATGAAGACTAAATAAGTACCGTCACAGCCTGGATGCAGTGATGGTCGTGAAAACGAAGAAAAAGTAGGTTTACATTTAAATATTTTTCCACCAGTTTTAGCACTTGTTTTTCAAACAGGAACTCACAAGTGTTAATTGTGTTAATCCCTAGATAGTCAGGATGTCCGGACTGGTAATAGCACCACACTACCGACAAGAACCCTTTATCAGCCAAGAAGGCACATATTCTTGGGCAACAAAACCTAACTACTAATCTCCACCTTACAGCCCGACGTTCAGACTTTCAGACTTTTTACAATCAGGCTTTTTCTTTTTTTGGAACACCTTCAATAATCTCACCATTTATTCCTTCCGACTCCCATCTCTAGCCCTGGCAAGCAACAACGTAGCTAAGGAGAAGGGCAGCCCCATTTCTCATTGTACAAGGTTAAAAATTGTGTTCAAATGGTCATTACCAGCAAACCAAATAATGTACAGATGCCTCAAGTATGCAGTATAAGTGATGTTTCAGAATTGTTATACAGTTGATACTACTCATGGTTATCTACATTCCCCTTTGAACCAACAATCCATTAATGGTTAGTCCTATGCTTTTCTCCACACCAGGATCTAGTAGGGGTATAAACATTACATTGGTATACCCACAAGTGACGAGGAGATTAATAGTGACATGCGCAGAACACACGTCCATTTTCTCAATGATCCAGAAAAAAAAGTTTTCACTTTCTCTGATTCACCGATACCATTATCAGTTCTCTTCCAGTATAATTTTCCTAGGTAGAATGCGACTCTAAATACAAATAGTTCAACCCTTCCAGGCATTTTTGCTCAGAGTTTATAGTTTTGGTATACAGGAAGGATGCAGCATGAACTACATGGCAAGTAAACCTTGCTCACGCCACAATCAGTCTAGTATTTTACTTCAATCCAAACTAACTATGCATCGGTATCCTTTGCTACAATATAGATTCTAATCGGTGGAAAATATACAATATCTCAGCCGGGAATTATGTTCAAAGGGAACTATCGAATTCCATTTTCAGTCTAAACTTGGCTCCTAGAGGAAAATCATAAAACACACCACTTCACACAACGAGCACTGACAGTGAGAAATGTATTAGACCTCAAGTCTAATAACGGACATATGCTCCATAATGTAAACTGGTGAGTTTTTGACACATTATCTCCATCACTTGCACCATCGAACCAGGAGACTAACTACAGTCAGGCAGACCAGCCGTTTTCCCAATTGATTAACCTAGTATGTTATATATTATGTTACTTTGTTTTTTTTCCGTCGTAACATTCAATATTGTTCCTCCTCCCCTGCCCAGTCTACCTTTTTTGTTATCACTCTAACCCATTTATTCACTGATAATCGTTATACCCATTTATTCATTAACATTAATTTTTTGATCTTGTAACATTTGGGTTTTTTCTCAATGTTGTTGTCCACAACATGGTGTATGTGACCATAACATTAACCATTTTGACCAAATCAACTTATCACCAATCATTGTTAGGTGTCAAGGTTCCAGTGGGGTGTGAGTCTTCCCATAAAACGCTGCCAGCAAAAAAGAAAAAGGGTTTCTCTGTCTGCCCCGTTCCATTGCAGCTCCGTTTCTCAAACAGTGGAGGTTGCCATGGAAACGTTCCCAGCAACTCCGTGCAACGTAATCGCGTTGGAATACAATGAGTTTCACCCAGCAGCTAGCGAACTGTCATGTGACGCGTATCCAATCATGCAGCACCTACGTCAATTGAAACGGTTCAAAAGCTTCTGGACTCTGCATAACGCTGCTTCTGATTATCGTCACTACAGCGTTCTGCAAGTATTCCGATGCATATAAGAGCCCGATTCTTCTTCGTATCCCGACTCTTCTTGGTCTTTTGATTCGGTGCAGCTGACGACCGCTCAATACCGAGCCCCCGGCCTGCTAACACGGGCTGCCTTCACGGACTGCAAAATAGACCGTATCCACGCCTACCCTTTCTTTGTTGGTGTATTATACACTATTTCACTATTTCTCCATTTTGTTTTCACTGCGGATACGGTCAACTTAAGGAACTCTTCAATAACTATTCTGCATTTCGTATCACTGCGGTTACGATCCGCTGGAGGAACAAAGCTTCCAAACCTGTTTTCAAGACACTATTACTGCGGTTACGCTCCGCTGACAATCTAATCTACGGTGCATTCCCTGCTCCTCTCTGCTACCCTCATGTTCTGCCTTACACCTGAATACATATAAAACACTGGGTTTTGGGAACTTTCTTTCAGGACAATTTTACAGCGTCTACAGTTTCAGGAACAGCATTTGTGCACTACAAGGACGACTTGCAGAATCATACAGCAGTGCACCAACCTACACCTAATGCATCCCTTGTTCCGCTCGGGTGTAGGTCCTGTATTAATCTGCCCTTTCTGTTACCGTTGGTTTTCTCTGGAATGTACTCTTATTCCCTACTTCAGACCCAATACTTTCCATATTCCTGTCCCACATAGGTAAGATATTCACATAACTCCTCTGTATTTTTCAATTACACTTGTTCTTGGTACTAAAGTAGCTTTCTTTCCCGTTTTCCAAACAGAGGGTGGATTGGTTGAAACGCCAACACCTGTCCAAGGGTTAAACCACGATCAAACTATATTACGTAGGCTGGTCCTGTAATAGTATCTATTGTTCTATTTTGCATATTGGTAATACGATTGTTTGATCTAATCTTGTTTGTTTCCTTTGCAGTCTGGGTTACAGCAGTGTTTGCCCCTGCTCTCATCTGATTTTCCCTTTTGTCTGGTGATTTTGGAATCAGCAAAGGGGCGAATCTGAAGGAAGAGCTCCCTCATGAAGAGGAGGCCTGGGCTACAGCTACAGCTAGCCCAGGTTCTAAGATTACCTGGCCTGCGGGAATCCAGTTGCTTCGTCACCTGGGATACTGAGTGAGTACCGACATTAGGCCCAGAGGAAGCTCAATGAGCAAAACATGTGTAGGCCCTTTTTTGGAGAAATGTTACAAACGTGACTATAACTCTTAGTGTTTCACTAAACATGCTATCTATTTCCCAGACCACCTTTCAACTGCACTTGACCTTTAAACAAGAAATAAAATGTGGCATGGTATTAGGGCATTGGGGAACAGAATATAATTTACATCTCATTTTTACACATTTTTCGAGCCGATACACTAGATTTCCTTTCCACTACACACCATTGCCCTTTCCAACAAGATAGACAACGTAGGATTGGAGGGCAAAAGGAATCATTCACTTAACATTGTATTCAATGGTATTAGCCTATTTGACCTAAAACAACTGACCTAATGACCAATTTTATTGAATTTTGCATGGGTGATTTGGACTCTGGGGCAATTTGGTCGCATATATTGCAAAATACCAACACAGGAGAGTGGAGGACATACATTTTTTATTTTATTTTTTTTTAAAAATGTGCATTTGAATTGGGCCCCAAGCAGATAAATTGCGGTCAGTTTGCCGCGATCAAAATAAATTCTGTCAAACACACCCAAACCTATGAAATATTTGTCAGTTAAGAATTTTCTAGCATGTCAATGATTTATGAAGTAAAGGCAAAACAGACCAGCGTTTTTTGGCTTCTTGGCCAACTATACTTCACAAAATCTTCAACATTTTAAGCACTCAGTAGTGGTGAATACTTTGTCAAGTATTTTCAGATGGGAGATATGAGACTGATCCGATGACACCTAGCCCATTTTGTTCAATACAAACATTTCTTTACCTTTCAAAAAGTAATTGTGCATTTGCAATAAAACTTCTCCATGGAAGTTATTTTAGATGATTGAACTTCCATGCATCATACTACAATATACCAGTGAAGTCACATGAAAGACAGATATTACAAACAAAATGCTTGTTGACAAAATTACAGCATGCCCAATGATTTAAACCGCAAAATTGTTCACAGAAGAGCTGCAAGAGCTAAAAAAACAACCGTAAAATGGAACAAATATGGAGAGAACAGTACAACCGACAGGACAAAATAAAATACCAAAGACAGCTCAAACTATACAAATGAACAATACTCAAAATAAAAATACTACGCTACAAGAATCGGCAAACATCCACAGAAAGAACTCTTCAGAATCATCAAAGAGATTAAAAAACCCTTCACCCTGCAAGAAAGTCGTCATCCCGACACAAGCACTATGTGACTGCATCACCAACCACTTAAGACCAAAAATAGAAATGATCCAACAGACCAACACAAACTGCACTAATATAACTACAACGGCTGAACCACAGACAACGGTGGAAACAGACTACAGCAAGACACACCTGCCTAGAACTAATCACTGAAGAAATAATCTTCACACTGGTCAAGGACACTGAGAAACCAAGGTATCCTTACCCATTCCCTGGCAATACCTCCACCCTAGTGGACAGGGAAAGGCCAAGGCTACCGGATCCCGACCATAGGGGTGGATATGTGAGCTAGGACTACCTGGGGAGGAGGTAACTTAGGGAGAAGAGGTGAGGTGCCCTTAGGTGATACACAGTAACCCCCCTTTTCCTTCCATATTGAGTCTTCCCAAACCTTTGTAGGCTGTTGTCATTCCCTTCCTAATTGTTTAAATGAATCACCTATTAACACCCACCAGTTAAGTACTGGGACGAGGAAAAGGCAACTAAGATCAATGCAACTTTTTTCCATTGACTTGCACAATTACGTACACCAGTTAAGTACTGGGACGAGGAGGAGGCAAGCAAGAACAATCCAGAACTCCCAAAGCGGTAGTTAGCAGTCTAGTCTTTTTGGACCAATCACCCTGGTGGGAGGTTTAAAACAGACATGGACAGAGAAGATGGAGGCAGCTGAAGGGGCAGTTGGATAGACAGCTGGAAATGCAGGTCCACAGACTGCTGGAGGAGCGCAGACCTGTACTTGAAGACAGAGTGGCAGAAGAAGCACTCGAGACCCCAGAACAGATGCAGAGAGTATGCAGCGGGAACTGGAGCCAAGGGACGCTGGAACCAACTTGGCAGTCTGCAGCAATGAAGCAGTTGTTACTAGGCAGAGCTATGGATGGAGGCGCGAGCAGTGAGAGATGCATCAGTGGCAGACGCAATGTCACGGAAAGCCACTGTGGAGGAAAAGGGAAGTGGTCCACGAGAGAGAAGGATCATGGCGGTCAGAAGCCTTGCTTCATCGCCGTGCGCAGCAACCGTTGAGCCAACCTAGAAGGTGGTGACACCTGGCGCCACAGACAGGCTCACAAACCCGTGCAACATTTATTTTGAATACATATATGAATGAAAGTCAAAACCCCATACTTTTGAACACTGATATGATTGAAAGCCATCGCCAGTACTGTTGAATGCCGATTTGAACAAAGCCATTACTTTTGGAATACTGAAAAGAAAGATATTAAAGGGCAATTATGAAACCATGTAAAATACCCCATACGAAAGGAAAGGGGACTATTCAGAAACAGCATTGTCTACTCTTATGAAGGTACTATATGAGTTGTGAAAATGAACACTGGCAAAAGCTATATGAATGCATGCAAGCAGAAAGATGAAAGGTGGCAAACTAGTGATACTGTGTATACAAGGAACTGATGAGAAGTTTCAAATTATGTGCATCAGTTGCGTGACCTGTAAGGGGTGGACCCTGTGGTCCAACAACTGCGCCTAGACAGAGGAGACATGCGTATCGAAAGCCACTCAAATGCAGACAATCGTTTGCTTTGTGAATACTGTGGAATTTACCTCTGGAACTGGTGAAAGGCAACTAAATCAGAGTAATTGGAACTTATTCTGTCTTGAAGCTTGGGGAAGGGAATCCCTTGGCATTGTCAACTGTAATTGTCTTGAAGTGGGGGTAAAGAAGACCTTGTTGCAAGCCCAGAACTGGGACAAGCTCTGAACAGCTAGTGAACACTTCTGATTTAGATATTTTAACCCATACACATTTTTTCATGTATCAAGTGAGGGCCAGGTTAGGTTCGGACAAAGACAGAATTTTTAAGTTGGACATCCCGATACAGGTTCTCCTTAGTTTTTGTTGGGTAGGGCAAATTCTCCTTAGAACAGGGCAGTTTAGGCCTTCTTTTGATTTAATAAAAATGCTTAGCCAGAACTATAGATCTCTTGTCTATGTCTACTTCATGATGACTTCACAGATGTCAGAATGGGATGGACTTGTGATACAAGTTGGGGAAGACTTACACTAAAGTAAAACCATCCCATATGTTTCTTGTAGTCGAACATTCCCCCCCCCCCCCGAGGAAATAAACAATAGTAAAAATCCAACCCCACAAGAGAATCTCCAAAATCACAACAATCTACACCCAGTGTCGAATTCCAGTTATACATCTCAGGATCTACTGTATGACTCACAAATCTTACTAGATACTCTTACCCTGTCCACCTATCAATTAAAACAGGGAGACAGAATGACAGAATTTGACTATTTGCACCCCAAAGGGCTTTTTTCCGCCAAGGGGCATTGAAACTGACTCTAGCCAAGAAATGGGGGGGGGGGAGGTTTGAACGTAAAATTGTTTCCTTCTCCAATTCAGACAGATATGTTCACTTTAGAAAATATATTGCCAGGACACCAAATACAGGCCAAATAACCGTTCCAGATGGGTCTGGCACGTTTGATTGCTGCCCAAGAAAGAACAAATATACCTCAGGGGGTTGTTCAACCCTATGAAGGAGATTACCTTGGGAACTTCTCTTTAAGCTTTGAGAGATTAGCTACCCAATTCTGGTTGGGGGATGATTTGTAATTATGCTATCTGGGTCAAAAGCACCATGTCCTTGTAGCTAGGAAGAAAAACTCTACCACAAGCGTTTGAATATCCAAATATAGAGTCGTTTATTAATTCCTTACCCTCCCTTTTCCCCAGAGGGTGGTTCTTCAACTTAACAAACCCACATTAACACTAGCCATTGAAAACAGCCCAAAACTTAGCATATGCCAGCAAACATTTTCACCTTACGCAGAGCGAAAGAAAATAAAATAAAGCATCGAGGTCCCCTCACCCTACTTTCCAACCAAGAGAGAATGATTGTCCCCAATGAAATCCAGGAGTTGACAAGTGGCGAAAAGGAGAGGGAAGAAAGAAAATTAGAACCCCAAAGTCAGGAAGAAATGGAGGAAGGTGGACCCATCAAGTTTATGATCCCCATTTGTTTCTCATGTAGAGAATGAGGCCATCTGGCCAGAAATTGTTCCCAAAATAAAAGGAAAGAACGTATGGAAGTCGGGTGTATGGTGGGGGGAGAATGGGAGGATCTCTGTTCCGATAATTATTTCGAAACTCAAAGCAATTTGTTTTGCGGAATACCAACAAGTCCACTCGTAACAGCCCTAGTAAACTACATTCCAGTAAAAGATCTAGCAGACTCGGGCAATAAACTGCAGTTTGTGCCGACTAGATTCCATCTGACAAATTAAGAAATGCCCCCCTTGTAAAAATCAAATGTGTTCAGGAGGCTCAAGAACTCCACCCCAAAGTCTCAATTCCCATCCATGTATGAGGTAAAACCACTTTCTTTCCTTCAGCTGTTTTTCTGGGTGATGCCTGAAGAAACCATCACCGGCACAGACTTCCCTTTTTTCCTTTCTTTAATACAATAAGATAACCCCTGTACACCAGAATTCTCTCCCTTTAGACACTGGCAGGAAGAATCATACTCCTGCACATTCGGTTTTGCAATTGATCATCAGAGAATATCAGAACCCAACAGTATCCTGAGAACCCAATGGGGTATCACCCTTGTGCGGGTAGCCCAATCGCCAAGGGAAGGGGATGTGAGAAACCTGAAGGTATCCCGCCCCTTTTCTTGGCGATACCTCCAACCAGGTGGCAAGGGAAAGGCCAAAGCTACTGGATCCTAACCCTGTGGGTGGATATGCAGGAGAGGACTACCATGGGGAGATAACTTAGTAAGAGTAGGTGGGCGGCCCTTAGGTGAGACACGGTATTGCCCTTTACCCTTTCATAATGAGGTTTCCCTTTCCCAAGCCTTTGTAGGCTATTGTCTGTCCCTTCCTCATTGTTTAAATAAATCAACTATTAACACCCACCAGTTAAGTACTGGGACAAGAAAGAGGCGACTAAGATCAATGAAACCCCATTCCATTGACTTACACAATTACCTACACCAGTTAGGTACTGGGGCGTGGAGGAGACGAGCAAGAACATTACAGAACTCCCAAACAGACAGTGAGCGGCCTAGTCTTTTTGGAACCAATCAACCTGGTGGGAGGTTTAAAACGGACATGGACGATAGAGGCAGCTGGAGGGGCAGATGGAACGGAAGGTCCACAGACTGCTGGAGGAGCACAGACCCATACTGGAAGGAGATGTGGTAGAAGCAGCACTCAAAACCCCTTTACAGATGCATAGCATACGCAGTGGGAAGTGGAGCTGAGTGAAGCTGGAAGCCCGTGGCAGACTGCAGCCGAGGAAGCAGTCGTGACCAGGCGGAGCTTCGTAGAGAGGCCAGAGCTGCAACAGCTGCATCAATGGCAGACGCAAAGCCACAGAAAGATGCTTCAGAGGAAGAGTGAGGAGCCGCACGAGAGAGAGGGATCGTGGTGGTCAGAAGCCTTGCTTCATCGCTGTGCAGAGCAACCGGTGAGTCAATTTAGAAAAAGGGGCACGGCAGACAGTCTCACAAAGCCATGAAGACATTTGTTTTGAATAACTATATGAATAAAAGGAAAAACCCAGTACTTTTGAATGCTGATTTGAACATAGCCATTACTTGGAATACCGAATTAAAAGGAAGATATTAAAGGGCAAATACTAAACCATGTAAAATTTCCCAGGAAGAAAGGAAAGGAAAAAATAGCATAATCTACTCCTTTGAAGGAACTTTATGAGTTGTGAAAACGAACACTGGCAAAAGCTATATGAATGCATGCAAGCAGTAAACGATGAAAGGTGGCAAACCAGTGATACTGTTTTACAAGGAACTGATGAGAAGTGTCAAGTGATATGCATTGGTTGCATGACCTGTAATGGGTGACCGTGTGGTCCAACAACTGCGCCTAGACCGAGGACGCATGCATATTTAAAGCCACTCAAATATTGACAGAGAAACCTGTGGCCAAATACAAAGAATGTTTTTGTCTTTCAAGTCAAGAAACGTTTGCTTTGTGAATATTGTGGAATTTACCTCTGTGAAACTGGTGAAAGGTAACCAAATGAGAATAATTGGAACTTACCACTGAAAACCGTTTTGGACAAAGTTAAGAGACTTGAAATTTGAGGATGGGAACTCCTTTGCATGCTTAACTGTCTTGGAGACTGCGGAAGGGAATCCCATGGCATTGTGAACTGCAACTGTCATTATATGGGGGGAACGAAAACCTTGTTGCAAGCCCAGAGCTGCGAGAACCTCTGAACAGCTTGTGAACACTTATGATTTACATACATTAACCTGTGTACATTTTTCGAAGTATCAAATGAGGGCCAGGTTTGGTTTGGACACAGAAGTTAAGATGGACATCCTGACGCAGACTTTCCTTTGCTTTTGTTAGGTAGGGGAAATTCCCCTTGGAATAGGGGCAAGTTAGGCCTTTTTCACAACACCAACCTTGCAGGATCTCCAAGGGTCACCTGCCTCCTGGTTATCTTCAAAGAAATCCTGAACCACAAAACCCCAGCGACAAACCTCCGGAACCTAATGAATCTTTCACTTATAACAGGAATCGTACAAAACTCCTACAAATCAGCATACATCAAACCAATGTTAAAAAATGAATCGGAAAGTTCAGAAGATCCACGCAACTAGAGATTGATAACCAATTTACCCTACCCAGCGAAGATCTTGGAGAACTATGTATACAAGATCCTACTTAAATACGTTGCAACAAACGGAATACTCAACCACTCGTAAATTGCCTTCTGTCCGATAAGAGGAACAGAATCAGCACTCCTATCGATATGAGACGACCTGAAAATAAATGCAGACAACGGCACCCAATCTGCTCCCATACTATTGTACTTATCTGTGGCATACAACACAATCATGCAACACTAATAAAAAAATACTGTTGGAATGTGTCATCCAGGAATCTGCACTAAGGCGGCTTACCTCTTCCTCACAAAATGAACCAAAAGAACCTACTTATCACCTTTCACCTCAAACACCAAAAACATCTCCTGCAGAGTTCTACAGGGATCCCGCCTCTCCACCCTGCTTTTCAACATCTACATGTACCCCCTGATGAAAATCATTCAAACCCACAGACTAACCACCTACAACTACACAGACGACACAACCAATTATGAAGATGATCACGACCCAGGAACCAAACAACTGTCTCACAGACATCTACAACTAGATGACAACAAACAACCTCAAACTGAAAGCGGACAAAACAGAAATAATCATCTCACCCAGAGAAAGAAATGCAACCAACCCACAGCTGGACTGGCCGACCAGCATGGGAACACAACCGGAGACTTCCAACGAGGTAATAACCTAGGAATACTCATGGACAGGGGATTACCGCTGGAACCGCAAGTCAACACAATCACTAAAAAGTGCTTCTATCTCCTAAGACCACTCGGAGGGTTGCTCCCATACCTCTCCTAGCCACACAAAACCCTTACAATCATATCCCTGATACTAACAAGAATTGACTACGTGAACAGCCTCTACCCAGGAAGACCGACTCACTAAGAATTTTCAACAGGTCGAAAACACAGCAGGCAGGATTCTCCTAAGATTAAACAGAAGAGACCACATCACTCCAGCTTTCAGAAGCCTTCACTGGCTACCAGTTAATAAACGCATCAAATTCAAAGCCCTCTGCATCACCCATATATCAATACACAGACAAGGAGCTGAATTCCTCCAGGCCAACGTTAAGCCACTGCCAAACAAGAAGGGACCCAAGATCAAGCGATGACCTACAAATAGAGACAATACAGTACGGAAAGAGGAGATCCGGAGGAACAGCATTCTAACACCTAATTGCCAACCTATAGAACACCATGTCCAAAAAAATTAAAACCACAGAAGACCACATCACCTTCAGAAAATGACTTAAAACCTGGTTATTCAACAGACAATGACAAGCGCAAAGGGACAATGGCAGCAAACAATTTGTGGATGAAAAGAAACACACTTAGGGATGTTGTCACATGCCGGTCAAGTGGCACAGCGAGTAGAGCGCTCGCTTTGACATCAGTGCAGAGCCTGCGAACGCAGGTTCGAATCCCGGCAGCGCCAAACTCAGCGTTTCATCCTTCCGAGGTCGATAAATGAGCACCACACACCGTGGGTAATAATAAGCAGCGCTCAGATACCTGAGGGTTCGTAGCGCTATATAAATGCCAAATTATTATTAAATTATTATTAAAAGCAGCGAAATCAAGGAGGACCAGAATACCCCACTTTCCACATGCCTCACAAGTAGAGAGACCGGCGAAGAGTAGCCCACCCAATCAACAGTCTCTGGGAAAAACATCCCACACACAATGATGAGCATTACCCTAAGAATTGCTAACCCACATAACTAGGGTTGCCCAGTTGAGCACCACTTCAATTATAATACCAGCGGTGCACCCATTCAGCAGCCAACCGCACAACAGGTCAAAATCCAACTGCTCCCACGAATTCCCTCTGAATAACTAGGAACACCCTAGGCGCAACCAATCCTCTGCTCTCAGATCCGTAGGGGAAGTCATACTCCATGCTTGGAGAGGAGGTGGGGCTGGCCGACAGAATGCAACAAAGATCATTGGAAGGTACGATCAGGCAGCAACCAAAGTGGCACTTCAGAGGCATTGTAAAACAAACCGATTTTCTAACCAATCGCCCCTTTCCTGCTCCTCCAACATAACCAACGCCACGATACACGACCAGGGGCTAGCAAACTACACAGACACACCGAGAACTAATCTAATGCTCGCACCCCAACCAACTACGAGACTCTGGAAATAACCTTATAGGGAACATACCCTTGCACATTGTACATAACTCCATCAACACTACACAAATGCACACCAACACAATACATTAAAACACCCAGTCATCTGCGACTCTTGGCCCCCATATGGATACAACTAACCAGTGTGCATGACCGCAAACCCACCCTAACTTCATACAACACACACAACCAACACAAAGACTAGCACACATCCGAGGCACTGAGGCCAATCCATATGGTTACAACAAGTAGGGCCTCTCGAACCAACCCCATCACGCGAGACAATGCTCACAGATGCCAGTTTCTCCTGGTTCTGAACCTATCCTCACTAACACACCCTGCCCTCTTCTCTTGCAAAGGCAAGTGAACACCTGGAGACTGCCCTTGGGTGGTAGCAGTTTGCGATATAAATCAACATGACAAAGTAAACTGAAGATTCTCAGATCCAAGCTAAAATGTGAAAATGTAAAATCTTACCTTGGGTTGATTTGCATTTACTTTGGGGTTTACTGAGAGGTTTCATTGGCGTGCTAGCAGGAGGTGGTTGGGACAATTTTTCTTCCATGTTTGCTTCTTTGACATATTTGCAAGATTTTCCTAGCAATATGATGCTATTGAGGACCTTCAGTGTTATAAGCCTAAATAAAAAGTGTAAGCAAGTTAAAAAAAAAAAAAAGGCATACTGCATCCATTATTTTATGCTGCAAGAAATTCCATCTGCCCAAACACACACATCAACATCATCATTCCATTTTAAAGGTCTTCGCAAGTGTTCGCTCAGCCTCTGAAAGCGAGAACACATTTCAGTTTAAGAAATCGGACATCTTGAGGCGGCTGTGTGGGCAAAAATAAAAGATAGTAATTGCCCACTTACCTTGCATTTAGAATGGGCAATCAGATGGAAAAGCACTGCTGTGTTTATGCCAACGGAAACAGAGTATATGACAACTTAAAGAAGTGATAATTTCTCAAACATGTTAAGGAGAGCATATAATATGCTTTACAAGTGAAACAGTATCTTTACGATTGTGTTCGTAGCCAGCTTTGCTTAATTGGCTGGAAACAATAAGACCAATCCTGCACAACATTGGCTACGTGAAATCTGTCAGTAAAACCTAATAAACCGGAAAGGATACCAAATCCGGAATGCAGCCATGGAAATTCACCATAAACCGGCTCTGTTAATATATTATACGCAGTGCTGTCCCGTATAATTTTGCAGCCTCATACAAGATGTAAGATGTATTACAGATACAAATAAGCAAAGAAAATATGGAAAGTTGTACCAGGTAGTTCATCATGTATAACCTTATGCATAGGTTTCAAATTGAATGAATCATGTGCAGATATATGTAGATGTGTATATTCACCAACAAAAACATTGTTAAAGGGACGTTGTGGTTAAGTTGCACTAGCAAAATCCTATGTAGGTGAGGGCCACCCAATAATTCGGTCTCCCGGCACGTCCCTTATAGTAGCCATACAGGTGCTGCCCCTTCTGTAACTGACCTTTCCTCCCATTCCTTCTGTGGCGTGTGTGAGAACAGCATAATAAAGGAAAATGAACTGGGAAAGGAAAAAAGGTAAAGAAAGCACCTTTGACAGATCAACAACTGAATTGGCAATGCACACATGCAGGGCTGGAGGTGTGGCAGTGTGGTAAACACTGTAGTTCAATCGGTTAGAAAGGGGGTAGCTGTACAAAGATGTTTCTTTACGTGTTCCAGGCGTTTTCACGAGAGTCAGTGCCCAACACGTACTACAAAAAAATATTACTTTCAAGAAAGGCACCAAGCCAATTTAGATGGGGTGTGCAGAAATGGAGATGGCAGGCATAGTAAGATGAACGTTATAGCTGGGGGAAAGTAATCGTGCTGTCAAATGTCATATTCCCATGGGCGAAGTATGACAAAGGCACATGTCGAAAAAAGGCACAAATACACATCTTTGCAATGTACCGCCATGTCTGCATTCACGGACCAAATAGGAAATGATGCAGCCACATCGGTGGCTGCATAATGCGATAGATACGTATGCAAGACATCGGAAACAAACGGCATGAACTGGGCAAGTGCCTCCATTGTAAACGGCTCTGAAACTTGTGTAACATATTGTGCAAATTTCCCTCTGCAATGAACAATAATGTCGGCATGATTTTGTGTCACCAAAGAGTCACAGAGGGAAACCAAAATCCGGTACATCATTGTAGGTACTCCACAGCACTACACATGCACATTATAGATGGCAAAATGAGTAGACACCACAGTGTTTTCCATTTACTTTCAATCCATATATGTCAGTATCCACTAAAACCTGCACGCTGTGCCTCGTGTAACACCGCCATAACCACACCCATTGCATTTCTGTCGACAAATACACTGTGTAGCAGTCTGTCCGTACACACCACACCCACAAACTTTATTGCCCAATCCTGTAGCCTGTGCAGGCCCATTTCTATGGCCATCATGTTCAAAAGGGGCGTATGTAACACGTGCCACCCTGCAACTATCACGATATTTGCGGACCTTTTGTTCTGTGCGTGTGCGGGAGTGGGAGTGGGAGAATAACTTTCAACCAGGGGACCGGGTGTCCTTAGTTGTGGTGGCTCTTAAAAGAGCCATTGGGGAGCTTTTTATTTATTTGTTATTCTAAGGTGCTTCCCTAGAAACACTTATTTTGCGATTTTCATATGTAAATGTGTGTTTTCAACCTTGGCTCACATTCTTACAGTAGGGACTTCAGTGCAGTTTGTAGATTGTGAAACAACGTTTCATTGCCACAGTGCGACAAATACATGACATTCGCCTTGAAAAGGTGTATCGCAAACCAATGTTCTCATCCTCACAGGAAAACATCCCAGCAGCACTAAAGTCGTCACACATGCTACTGTTGATGAGACCCCTTGCGACCTCTGGCTGGCAACAGGAATCATTGAATTCTTCACACTATTCTCGGGGGTATACATGAGAAAAGCACCTTGGCAGTAGGTAAAATGCGCTGCACTGCTTTCATCATAATCTTCAGTTGAGTAAACACACGGGAACAAGGCATGTAACCCAAAAAGAAGGCTCCAACGTGCACAATCACAAAATGTACAGTTGCTGAAGAGGCCATGCATTGACATTCTACAAGCAGTCTGCCGAAACAGCACGATTCGACACTACACCACAAAGCGTCCACTCCCTCCAAACCGAAATGGCCAGACAAGTCTTCTTGGAGAGCATACACACACAGATCTTCCACAAAGCCAAAACCCACGACGAAAACCTTGAGTCTTGCCATGTTTGTCAGGTGCAGTACACAAAGTAATTGGAAAAGTGAATGCCGCCCTTTCCTGTGACCCACACCGAGCACCATCTGATTGGAAATAGGACTGTAGCGATTGCCCTAGGCCAGCATGGTGTGAAGTGGCGAATGTGGCACGCGCGGGTCCCCAGGTAAGTCGAGTGCCAGGCCAGAGGGAAGCAGGAGTCCCTCTTCCTATTGCAGGACACCCTAAGCATCTGAATTGACAATCCCCACATTTCAATTTTTTCGTGGTCCCAGATGTGGCTTTTGTGCTGCGTGCGGGAATAACTTGCAACCAAAGTAGGGGGACTTCGTGGTAAGGGACGACTCTTAAAAGAGCCCATTTCTTTTGTTTCAATGCTTCTACAGTAACACTTTTTCAGCTTTTATTAGCTTTTGTGTTTTCTTGTGCTCACATTAGTACAGTAAACTCTGCAACGCATCTGGTAGATGAGCAAACAATACTGCATCACCCTTTGACAACAAAATGCAATTTCTTCGAAAAACTCTACATTTCCACAACTAATGAGATAATTGTTGCAGAAGAGCATTCCACGAGTGGACAAAAAAAATAGACATGCTTCTGTTGATGAGACACCTTCCTGAGTCTGGCTCGGAACAACATGCAGGAGGCCATACTGTTCGTGGTATTATGGATGAGAAAAGCACCTTGGCGGTGGGGGAAACCGTCCTCACGACATCCAGCAATCTCCTCAGTCTATGTAACAAATCTAAGCAAGCCAAGTAACCCATATGCATGGCACCATTATGTATGACAACATCAACATCTACTACTGGAAAACTGGTGAGGTCTTTGCAAAGTGCATGCATATTGCTGAAATTGCACTCGTACACCGTGTTCCACAATGCGTCCACTCCTTCCCAAACCAAAATTGCTGTCAAAGTGTCTTTGCAGGGCATAGTTGTGCAGATCTATGACAAAGGGATCACCTACAGTCAATACAATGCGTTTCCCCATGCCAGCCACCCTCAGTACACAGAGTATAATCTACAAGAGTTTACCACACCCACACTACCTGAATGGCTAATCCCCACACTGCTATGGCAATTGGGCAAGGTGGTGTAAAGGGCAGATTTGCGCACGTCCGCCCATTTGGTTATAAGAGTAACCATGTCCACTATATCCACTCGCACTACCTTGCTGTCTGATGCTTAAATATGGCCGCCTTCTAATACTAAGAACGTGTTGTTATGGGGAAGTGGCCACTCTATGTATTACCATAGAGTTGCTAAGGTTTAAAACGAAGTCGATTATCTGTGTTTACAATACCTACGTGATTAAGCGGTCAGAAGGCTGCAAAACGCGTTTTCAATCCAGGTTTCTCCGATGCACATGCAATAATAAAAGGAATTTTTGTGTTGCCTGGAATTGCTGTGATGTTCCCTTACTTCTGAGTGGACACTCATTTCTTAGCTGCCCTCAGGAGTGCATTCCGCTGGATTTGCCTTTCCACAAGGTTTTTCTTTTCTCTGAAATATCTTTGCGCCGAGGGATCTACGGCGCTGGAACTTGCACACGCCCACCGAAGAGAAGCGCACAGCAACACCCATTTGATCGGTAGTTGGGAATTGATTGTATGTTCCGGATTTTCTACAGCGACTACGCGCCACAGGGTCACAGAGACGTTGCGCATTGCAGCAGCTTGCCGTTACTGCAGATTGGGAACTCGCTGCATCGGAGGACGCAGTGAACACCCATCTGCTGAGGTAGGTTTGCACTGGCACGCATTTTCTGGTTCTCACATGGGCCTAATGTTTCTTGGATAATCCGTAAGGAAACTACAGTTCATTCATTCGATTGAGACTGTTTGTGCATGAGAGCGAACATTGGTTCATGTTTAGCGGCACATCAGCATCCAGACAGTACAGTGCATATTAAATTATGACATCACAGCAGGAGAGGGAGAACCTGCAAAAAGTTCAAACTGCCTCACTTTTCTGTGAGAAGCAACCAATCACCAACAATCCTTTACCTAAGGAACAATCCTTGGAGGTCCAGCCTAATAATGAAGTCAGACTGCTAAGAGATTGAGAAATTACAACGACGAGAGATTAGTAAGTGGTGGGAGGAACACGCTCTTCAAAACTATATCGATGCGGGATGCGTACCCAGAGGCCTACATATCCTCACTACACCCTCCTTTGAAGAACAAGACCCAGCTATGCTGCAAGAATGGGGAGAGTCCAGCAACACTTGTTCGGTAACCTTCTTGAATATTTTGATCAAGTAGGCAAGAATGGATCGACATAAGATCCTAGACAGAATTCAAGAGATAGAGGAGCAACTACAGAACCTTGACGCAAGTGAAGAGGGCAAGACCATTCAAAGCTGCATTTTGTAGAGGAAATGAGACTGTTGGGCATGGAAGGCAGACTCAACAATGGCAAGAAAAGAGGAATAAGAAAACCCTCGGGCCAAAGAGGAAGAAAGAAACAAGGAGGGGAAGGCTTTGCATCAACATCAAATGTGGACAGAACGGAGCGGCTAACACGCTCTGGAGCAAAGAAATAACGCAAACAACTATGGATTCATCAGATATGTCCATTATAAACTTGTCTACTTATCCACTCTCTTGAAGAAACACAATCCTGAATTTGGGTCTCAACTTTTGTCCTACGTCTGAATACAATTATGCTGAAACCTGCATCGATTTTCACAAGTACATGCGCAAAGTTAGATTAAAAAAATTCTTTGCCATGAACCCACCCAAACCCAAGGTGAGCCCCTAAGGATTTACTGATGTCTCTGTACAAGACATGTCTACACAAAGTGATCTTGAGCACTTGGAAACCAAAGATGATAATATTGTTGACACTTGGGATCAAGAATGTGAATCAATGAATAATCTACAATACCTGGCCAGGTAAAACTGAACTAAAAGTTAAATCTCGATTCAATCCCATGTTTAACCCAGGAAGGCATGTAGAGGCTTCCAAAGATTTGGTGGTCAATGACTTGAAAAAATAAAATCAGGAAAACATTGGTTCCTCTCAGTAAAAATCTAACCCCCTTACAACAGCGCACGGTTATAAAACTCTGTGTCATGACGGACTACATTATTAAACCGTCAAAGGGACAAATATAGTAATAATGAATCGTGAAGACTATAAATGAGGCCCATAGACAACTAATGGATAAAGACTGCTATGCAAAATTAATTCACGATCCTTCACAGGCCATGAATAATAAATTATGTGAACTTTTACAAACATGGAAAGAGAGAGACCTGCTGGATGATATATGTACATTACTACACCCCAAATTCCCAGTCATTCCAACTATTTATTTCCTGGCCAAAGTGCATAAGAGCCTGTCAAGACCCCCGGGTAGACCTATAGTAACACTATGCTGGGCTTTGTTAGAAAATATTTCAAGATTCGTAGATGAGACACTGGTATCTTGGAATAGTTGGACTTTAAGATATTAAACATCAACAAACTTAATCTGAAATTCACTGAGAGCCACAGCAAGACTGCTATCGTATTTTTGGATATTCTTGTTACAGTGGCTCAAGGCGAACTAACCACCAGTCTATAGGAAGCCGACCAGCTCCAATTTACCACTCCACATAAAGAGCAATCACCCCACAGCCCTGAAGTGGAGTATCCCATATGGGGAATTCATTCGCACACGTAAAAATTGTTCGAAGATCGACACTTTTGATAGTGAATGTGCCCTGATGGCCCAAAAGTTTAAACATCGGGGGTACCCTAAAAAAATACGAGAGAGGCCTTTTGAAAGCCAGAGACATTGATCAATCATATTATTAGTAGCAGATACCTTGAAACAAAAAACTACAGACATGGGGGAGACACGTTTCATTCTGACCTATGGCAATGGTACACAGAATATCAGTCAGGTTATGCAGACACTGGCACATTCTCAAATCAGATGACCATTTAAGTAAAATTTTGGGAGATTGCATAAACATCCCATTCTGTAGGTCTACCTCATTCAAAGACACTTAGTACCAAGTTTTATGAGCCCCACTAACAATTCATTGTCAAGTAGTTGGATGAACATTAAACCGCCAGGCTTTCATAAATGTTCTAAATGTAAAGCCTGAACTTATGCTGCTACTACTACATGTTATCTACATCCTATTTTGGGCAAGAATATTAAGATTACATCAAGGATTACATGTGAAACCGTTTGCGGTCTATGTGTTAAATTGCCCATGTGACATGTGGGAAGCACTATAGACAAACAAATTGAGAGTGCTCCAACACATTAGGGCTATCAAAAACAGACACCACTTACCCGATGGCTCTCCATTTCAAGACAAAACACAGAGGCAAATTAGAGGGGTTTTCTTTCTTTGGTATCCATAAAGTGCCCAAATCCAACAGAGGAGGAAATAGAGAGCTTTCGTTAAGGCAATTGGAAACAAAATCTATTCTGGACCTTGAGACTAAAAGATCCAGGGGTCACAACCTTGATGAGGAACTGTACACGTTTTGGGCACTTGAAGACTCTTGCCCACATTCCCTCTGCATCATGTGAACATAGTTCTGACCCTTAACTCACCTAATAGACTGCCACATAGCTTTCTTAAAATGTTTACATTTTTTGAATCTATGCATTTAACCATCATGTTTTATCCATTTTTGAATCCTGCGTTCATATGTATACATTTCTGTTTTTCGTTACTTTTTATGGTTTTTAGAGGGACTTTATGCTTATTTTTGGCATGATGAAAGTTTTTAGGTCTGGGTTTTAAGGTGGATTTATTTTGCTGAGTTTTTACAACACAGAGATTTTTGGACTTTGAACCTCTTTGCCCCTTCCTCTGTCAGAGATCTCTACCACCTATATTTTTGATGCCAAATGTGGTATGGAAGTTGCATTTCCTCAGACATTTTTCCTTGAATAGCATTCTCTATATATTGTCTATGTGGATATGCTGGTCGTTAACTAAATGTACATTAGCACTGGGCACTTTATTGTAGCAATACTGATCTGCATGATTCACTTTAATAGGAACAATGTTTGCACACATTATGCACTTTAATATTGATGGGCTTTTTTATCCTATAGCAGTCCATGTATGCATTCTCTCTGTCCTGTGAGATTTACTTTAGAGGGTTACACCACCTCTAATATAACCATGAGTGGTTATGACAATCTTATTACAGTTTGATTTTATGGATATTAATCAATACTTCTCATAAGACACAACACTTTCCCTCAAGAACCGCCCATGTACACTTCTGTGTCCCTCTCTTTCTGAGTTGGGACACACAGCTTTGGCCACAGCGGTTTTCCCCATTTAGCTGGGCACATTGCCTATTCAGGCTTTACTAGTACAGAAATAGAGATTGTGCCTACCAAGCAGCGCACAGTTAATTGTACTTGGCTTAATATTTTTCTGCTATCTACTTGTGTTGCTTGATTCTGTATTTCAGAATATAGGTGGTTATTATTCCTCCATTTGGCATGCGCTATTCAAAGAATATTAAATAATATGACATTTTATTCGGTTATAAGAGTAACCATGCCCACTATATGCACTCGCACTACGTTGCTGTATGATGTTTAAATAGGGCCGCCTTCTAATACTTAGAATGTGCAGTTATGAGGAAGTGGCTACTCTATGTATTACCATAGAGTTGTTAAGGTTTAAAACAAAGTCCATGTGATCAATCGGTCAGAATACCGCGAAATGCGTAGTTTTCTATCCAGGTAAGGGGGACTAAGTACGTTAGTGGCTACGGTGAGTAATGATTAATTACTCTTACGTCCCGTCCCCTTTCCTCCATACTGAATGGGCGATTACAACTGAATGTAGCCCCAAGATGGAGAGGAGACCCCTCCTTAGGAAAACAAGTTCCTTAGAACCGCCTGTCCGAAAGCTGTGTCTGACCTGGAGCCGGGGTCCAAACAGTAGTGCTTGCAGAAAGCCGAAGGGGTGGCCCAGGTGGCTGCCCTGCTGATGACCTGCCACAGGACCTGTCTCTGGAATGCTACGCCCGTGGTTTTGGCTTCGAAATCGTGGGCATACATGTTAGCCAGCAGAGATTTGTGCTGCCCCTCATATGCCTCTTTGATGGCTGAAACCATCCACCTTGCCAAGTAGGTGCAGCATGTGTCCTCCTGCACCCCAGAGTGAGCGAGGTGTGCAGAAAAGCAGAGCACATCATCCAACGTGCAAGTCAGGGGGTAGATCTCCTTAGAGTCTGTCCAGTGACAGAACCTTGTCCATTTACCCTTGTACTGGATCCTAGTAGCCTTGCTTCTAGCACCCAGGATGATATCCAGGTTAGCCTGAGAGAGTTCCAGGTGTTTCAGTGTAACCTGCTAAGGAACCACGCTGTGAGCACTAATTTCTGCAGAGCAGGTCGAATTACCCTGCCCCACTGCTGAGAGAGGAGGTGCGCTGGGCCCAGTGGTAGGTGAATGGGAGGTCTGTCCAAAAGGCTGAGGAGCTCCGAGAACCATGGCCTGGCCGGCCACCATGGAACTGTCAGAATAATGCAGAGGTGACATGATTCCCTTATCTTACAGATCACCCTCTGGACCAATGGTGTCGGGCGGCAATGCATACGCTGTGATGCTGTCTTTTTGTATCTGGAGTGCTTCCCCCAGAGAGCCGGGGCCCAGCCCCCGCCAGGACGCAAACTGTTGGCACTTCCTGTTGGCCCAGGAGGCAAAGAGATCCACCTGAGGATGCACCCATCTGTTGAAGAACCCAAGCAGCACCTGGTCGTTCAATTGCCATTCGTAATGATCTGCTCCCAGTCTGCTGAGCCTGTCTGCTTCCAGGTTGGACTCCCCTGGGAGGTGGATGGCAATCAGGTAGATGTTTTTCTCCACGGCCCATTCACACATGCTGACTGCTAGAGGCTGCACAGTGGAGGGGACTTGGTGCCACCTTGCTTGTTGACATAGTACATGCTGGTGGAGTTGTCTGTCTGGATGAGGACGACCTTGTCCCCAGTGAGCGGGAGGAAGGCCTGTAGACCCAAACCGATATCTTTCAGCTCCAGCCAATTGATAGGGGACTCATGCCCCGAAGGGACCAAACACCATGGACACTGGTTGTCCAGAGTAGCCCCCCAGCCTTCCAGGGAGGAATCCGTGGTGACGTAAGGAATTCAGCTGCCGAAAGGGCTTTCCAGTCCTCAGGTTTCAGTGCCTGGACCACCATGTGAGGTCTGGGTGGAGAGACAGAGAAATGCTGATAAGCTCCTCTTGGGAGCCCCACTCCCGATTCCAAGAGGCTTTGAAGTGCAGCTGTAATCTCATCTCGAGTTTCGTGTGGGGGACGACCAGTAGGACCGCTGCCATGAGCCCCAGTACATGTTGGTACCACCAGGCCAAGCTCACTTCTCGGCTGAGTAAGTGACTTACAGCCCTCTTAATGGCCATGACCTTGTCCTCCAAGGGTAAAACTGTCTCGGTGCTTGTGTCCCAGATGAGGACCAGAACGGTCATGTTCTGGGTAGGCTGCAGCTGAGACTTCTCGAGGTTGATAGAAAATCCCAGCTTGTGGAGAGTAATCATAAGAGTGGATGAAGTGTGTGATGAACCACCTCTGGTTATCTCGCCCTCACGAGACAGTCGTCCAGGTATGGGTAGATGTGGTGGCCCTGAGGAGGGCTGCCACTGCATTCATCAGTTTGGTAAATACCCTGGGGGCTGAGTTGTGGATGAAGGGTAGAACCTTGTATTGGAAATGCCAGTCCATGAGCCTGAACCGCAGAAAGGAGCGATGAGGCTGCCAAATAGGGATGTGTAGCTAAGCGTCCTTTGCACAGTCTCTTCGCTACAAGTGCTGGTGTTATCATCTTGAATTTCTGAAGAGGGTGGGAGAGGTTGAGGGTAAACAGGTCTAACAAATCTCTCACTCCAGGCTGGTTCTTCTTTTGTATGGTAAAAATCATGGAGTAGAAGCCCAAGTCTCCCTGGGAGGTTGGGACTTCTTCCACAGCCTGGATATTGACAAGCGAACAATTTTCCACCAACAGAGTTGCTGTCCCAATCTGCGGGAGTGGAGAAGAGAGGGGGTTCGGTAGACAGTACCCCCGTGGACACTACGGATGGGATCCAGGGGTCTGCAAACTTCTGACGGCAAAACTGTGTGAAGGGCAAGCCTGTCCCCCACCGAATACTCTGTTGACTCTGAGAACGGTCTCAGACTGTCTAGACCTCCGTTCTTGGAAGCCCCGGAACCCACCCCTTATCGGAGCGTTGATGCGACTGGGTGTACGCCTTGGGCGTGGCCTGCTTAAGGGTAGATAAAGACTTGGCAGTGTGGTGGGAACTGTTTCTTTTTGTCTAGTTCCTTATCGGTGATGGGGTAAAAAAGGTTTCCACCCTCTAATACAAGGTCCAAAATGCGATCGTGGAAGTCTGGGTTGAATTTAGAAGCCCAAAGCCAGGCAGACCTTCTCACGTCCGTGGCGATGCATATGGCCCGACCAGAGGTGTCAATGTGGGCCACGGTGGACTCTATGATGCCTTGTGCCGCCAGCTTGGCCTCTGCCAGCCCCGCCTTGAAGCGTGCCTGGTTCTGCACCGGAAGTTCTGGGAGGAAGTCTGCCATTTCCTGACGAAGCCTCTGGTTAACACCTGCCAGCATGGAATCCACACTGGATTGATGAAGGTGCAGTGAGGCGTTGGAATAAAGCTTCTTTACGTAAGCCTCCAAGATCTTCTCCTTGCCTAGCAGCGCCGAGGACGAGGTGGCGGAGGACGACTGAGGCTTAGAGTAGAGCAACGAATACCGAAGAGTGCGGTTGTTGGTGTGCCTATAGCAAAGAGTGAATCCGCATAATTGGCATTGAGGTGCCGAATGACAGGGTGGGCCCAGCGACAAGGTGCTTCTGCATCAGAATCCCTGTTCTAGCCGCGTAGAGTGAGGACTTCGCCCAGGACCCCACCTCCGGCTGTTCAACATCGGGTTGTGGAAGTCCCAAGTACTCTGCCAAACCTGCAAGCCGTTCATGGAAGGCCTTGGCTGACGATGGTGTGTTGGGGTCCTTGTCAGTGTCCACCAGGGTGTCCGGTTGGTCCGGAGTGGGTGGAGGAGTGCTGGGAGCCGAATGCTGCAGTATTGAGACCAGAGCCAGTGGTTGCAGTGAAGGCTGGTGTGGAATTACCTTAACTGTGGGAGGCAGGGGAGCCGGAATCGAAGGAGCCGGCAAGGGCAGCGGTTGTTGTACTGTAGCCTGTGGCAA
Source organism: Ambystoma mexicanum (assembly GCF_040938575.1). Taxonomy (NCBI): domain Eukaryota; kingdom Metazoa; phylum Chordata; class Amphibia; order Caudata; family Ambystomatidae; genus Ambystoma; species Ambystoma mexicanum. The sequence continues at coordinate 1,308,493,565 of NC_090937.1, read as the reverse complement.
TGGAGCCATAAGAGAAATGACTATGGGCGCAGGGAGCATGTCCCTGATGACATCCCAAAGGATGGCCTCCTCCTGAGGCCAGTGTGTGCTCCGTCTAGATGAATGTGGGGTAAACCTGCCGTGCGCTGCTGATGGATAAGCATTAGGCCACATACCTGTTTGACACCAGTCCCACATCGTAACTCGTTCTACCACCTGCCCTGCTCCGAAAGGCAGTATTGTCCGAGCAGCCATCTTGTTGAGCTACATGCCACGTGCTTAGGCTCACTGGGCCCGGTCTCCTGCATGAATCTTGGTGGTGGAGCATGAGACCTACCCTGCACCTCAGGACAGGGCCTGGTAGGCATATTGCCCTCGGCAGCGTCGCTGGTAGTGCTGCGTGAACGCACCCCCTCAGACATCTGTCTGGTACTAGGGCGAAGCCCCTCGGATGTAGACCCGGTAACAGTCCCTCAACACTGTCTCCGGAAGGATCTGATGAGCTCCTCGGCCTGGCGGCCGGTAGCTGAAATAGCCTCGGTACCAGTGCTGGTGCGAGAACCTGACAAAGCCCTTCTAGTCCTCTGGAGGCAACTTCTCGAAGAGCTCCCTCCACCGAGCTAGTCTGTTTTTCAGAGCATGCAAAGTAAGCGCGTTGCACACGGTACAACCATCCCAGCCGTAGTCGGACCAAGGCAGCGGAGTCAATGAGCGTGGGAAGAGCCCCTCGCAGGCTGGACACCTGGTGAAGCCTGCCGACATCAACATGCGCTGGGGAGGATTATGGCACCAGAGGACCGTGTACCTGATTGATAAAAAAGAAGACAATAAGACAGAAGAAAGTATCCGGGGAAGAGGGCATGGTATTATAAGCCCAAAGCCAAACCCAGGAGCGCTGGTGAAATTGGCCTGTTCCAGTCAACGCAGCAAAGGGGTCTGGGGACTGGTGCTGGTGGGCGTAGTCAGGGGAGTGAAAGTCCCAGGGCCACACCCCTGCACGCCTCTAAATTTAAAGGGGAAGATTTCTTTCTGGTGAAAAAGGTTCCGTCTCCCGTCCCTAGCAAGGGAAGCCCATGCAGTATGGAGCAAAGGGGACGGGATGTAAGAGTAATTTGCTTTTTTGGGTAGGGGGCCTGGCCCTCTGCAAATGCAAATGTGTACTCGGATTTGCTTATTGGGGTATGCAGAATGGCCAAAGACTATGCTCCATGGATTTGGAGACTGGCCATGGCTGCAAGCCATTAACACTGGCCAATGGTTACATTATTAGTATATAGTGGACATGGAACTAGGATGCAGGGTAAGTGCAGTGAATAATAGGGGTGGTTTGGTTTGGCTGGTGCTATGGGTGGAGCCTTATGCCATAGGCCAATCCATCCCCAGCATGCCCTGATGATATCAACAGACAAAGTATGTGTTTCAAAAAAATATGTTTCTTAAAGGGGCTTTATAGTTCATATATATATATATTTATATATATATGGAAAGCGTAATTATTAATAACCGATATACATTGATGTAACACCATGAAACATTTTCACTTATAAAAATCTATTAAATTGACAGAAAAAACTTTGTTAAGCATCCCACCCTTGGGACTCCTCTGCTCCAGAAGTTACCCAGTGGCGTACTACCTTGACATTTCCCTCCTGGGTTCTCATGAGCAGGTCCCCATCCATACTGGCCATTCTATTTATGCACTTCTATCACTGCATAATGCATATGTGCATTTATGAGAGCATTGTGTACAATTCTTTCGGATAAGTAAGGGAAATGTGGATGGAAAAGATTTTTAAATAAGTGGTAGTTGGTGCGTGGACGCTTAATATGGTCATAGGGTTCTCACTTTACCTTCTGCAGGCCACCATGAAAATGGAAGAGGAGCCATGCCTTCGCTTTCCATGGCGCAAAGGATTTTCCTTCCTAGGAAGAAATATCTTTTAGCACCCCGGGTTAATGCTTTGGCAACCCAGGGTGCTAATGGCCTACATCCCCCATTTCAGGGGCCGCAACGGGGGAATAACGTCTGGAGACCTAGTTTTCCGCTCCCGCTTTGCTTGGGTAGTTAACTTGAGCTGATGTGGTGTTATTCCTCATTGCAGTCCCTTGAACGGGGGATGAACGCCACATTCCTATTAACATAACACAAAATGCTAATGGAAATGTTGGAAAATCTTATTTTACTGAGAAATGTAAAGTAGATGGAGTCTAAGATCATTTTGTTTGTCCTATTTTTTTAACTGAAAGGTAGTTCATAAAGAAACCTTTTTTTTGTTTTTTGATTTTGTTTGGCAGGAGAGGTTAGAACATAAGGTGGGGAGGGAAATGAGGGAAGAGTCACCAAGTAATAATATGGAGGGGCAGGTGGACAGGGGAAGGTGTTGCGTGTGTGGTACATCTAAGGTAGGGGGCAGGGTTTCTCATGCTCCCGGATTACAGCATCAAAAGCACTTCAAAATTGTTCCCCCTGCAGAGTGGTGTGTTGCAGTATATACAGAAGACTGTTGTCTTAGAAAGATATGGATCAACTGCCTCTTTCATTGCTTGCAAGGTATCTGGTGAGATTTTGTGTCCCATAGAAGTAGGCTGTGTGGTTACAGTATTGGTTAAGGAAGACAGCCAACTACTTGCTAAGAAAGGAACAACCTTTCAGAGAGCATTGCGGTGGTTGGATTGGGTGTGACGGCACATGGAGGTGGTCCCATAGGGGTACTGTCCAGGAGGTCTGCGACGGAGTGCTCTGTGCCTTTCACTTTGGCAGCTTTAGCCTTTGGTATATTTCCCAACAGGGGTAAAGAACTACCACACCCATGATTCTCTCTGGTTGCTAGAGGTAGGCACTTCCTCTACCTAATCTTCTTGGTCCTCTTCATTGTCTTTGGAAGTACTGCACATTGTTGTGTAGGTCCTCCAGCTGGTGGTGGTGGCATTGGGGGATGAGGGATGGCAATAGTTGATGCCATTTTTAAAATAAATAGCAGTTTTGCTAATATTTTACCAAGTATGTGCTCTGTACTACATTGTTAATGGATAATGAGTAAGAATAAGTGTAAGAGCTGTGTAAGGGTAAATTTTGAGCTTGAAAGTTGCTAGATCAATAGAAAGTGCAGTTCTGAACTGTCTGCGAAGCACGAACCCGATCACAAAGTGCGGATACGTTCGCGAACAAGTCGTCATACCCATGCGGCTGTCCAGAAAGTCTGCAATGGCGTCAGACGTTCGTGGACGCCGACGGACGCAAAAACTGTGGAAAAAGTTGGAAAAAGTGTATAGAAGTGTTCAAAATTATGGTAAACAGTGGGAAATGCCAGAGTTTTAAGGTTTCTAAAGTGGACAAACATGTTGCTATATCGGGGTAAGCATGATAGAAGTTAGTTGTAGGAAATGAGCATGCACTGGTAAAAACCCAAGAAATTCACTGAAAAAACTTAGTTAAAAGTGACGTTATGGTTAAGTTGCACTAATAAGCTATGAAATTCAATGAAAAAACATTCAAGGAACATTATGGTTACAAGTAAAACCGAAAAACCCTTGCAATTCACCAGCAATAAGCTAAGCAAACATAACTCGCACCACCAAAGTGCACTGCTAAAACTAACACCCAGAACATATCCGTTCTCACACGGCACGTTTAATTAGTCCACGGACAGCGCGCTTGTTCTACAGACATGCATGCGCACTGCGATTACCGTCCGATGGGTGTCCGGAGGTCATGTGACCACACGTGCGGCATGACGGCCTAACCGTGAACAGTGTTCGCGCTCCGCAGAGAGTTTAAAACTAAATGTCCAGCCAATCTAGGGTGTTTCAAGTTGAGAGGTCATAGATCATATTTTAGTTGATCTGGCAACTTTCTACAACTTTCCAAGACCTATTTTCGACTGTGTAGTCTGTAAACAGTCACACAGTCTATGGACAGCTCCTTTGAAAGGGACCCACCCATTACGTTTACTCATTCTCAATCTGGCTATCCAGTAGAGAGCACCTGCTTTGGAGATCTCTGAGCTTCTCATTTGCTCCACTGGCATCTGTTGTGACCATTCCTCCTCCCCAGCTACCCCCACCACCACCACCACCACCACCACCACCTCAAGGGCCTGGTCAGGGGATCAGGCGTGGTGCTACAGATCAGGATGAATAAGAAGATTAAGATGAGGTGGAAGAATCCCTATCTCCAGCACCCGGAGTGAGTCGTGGGTGTAGAAATTTGACACCACTGTTGGGGGTGTCCCAAAGACTTGTGTAGTCAAGGTGAGATGCATGGACTGCAAAGTTGTGCTCAATCACGGAAAACCTGGCCTGTATTCCGATGGGACCACCTTGATGCGGCACCACACCAAATACAACCACCCGGGTGCTTCGAGGAAGGTGGTACCTTTCTCAGGGAAAAGTAGGTTGACACCCTCTACCCAATCTTCAACTGCTCCTTTTAACAAAACGGATACTCCTTGGGGCAGAGGAACCCAGCGGCCACCTCGCAGGCCATACAGAACACTGTTGACCCTTAACTTTCGATGGTCACAGCACTATGTATGTACTGCGATGTACCGATCTGTAGAGGTGAGCAGTTTCGGAGTGCTTTCGAGGCAGCGGTCAAGGAGCACGAGAAACACTGCCCCTTACCTTAAATTTAAGGCCCGCCCAACATCTTCCTCCGTCCACCTGCCCCTCCATCTCTGTGGTTGGTTCCCCTTCCTTTCCTTCCCTCCCCCACCTTACCTCTCTTCTCCTCTCAGAAAAAAAAAACAAAAAAGCCCCAAAAAAACAGTTCCTTTAGGAGCCACCTTTCACAGTTAAAAAATAGAAGTGAGAAAAAAAAGTCACAGGCCCCTTTGCAGCCTACATAGTACAGACACCAGGAATAATCCAGGCAGGGAGTGGGGGTAATGAAAATCGTTTTAATTGTTTTTCGTGCAAAAATGGTGGCTCTTAAAAGAAGCCTTTTTTCTCTATTTTTAACTAACATTTTTGTGACTTTCACATATTTTATGTTCACAAAAACTGCTTCAATGCATTTTAAACGTTTTCCAGAAACATCTGATTGCCCACATCAGTTAGATGGACTCCATCTCTCCGAAAAATGTTGACAAAATCAAATTTAATTTTCTCATTATGAAAAGAATAATGCCAACCTCTCGCAAAAAAGCACACAACTTAATTCACATTGCGCCTTGCTTTTTCCATTTGCGGACAAAATAAATTTGAACTCATCCACATTTGGAAACATTCCCGTCAACTTTCCAAATATATCCTTCATTGCAAACTGCAATGAAATTTTGGTAACGTACCCCAAACTGTTCCCTCCACAATGAACAGCAAAGATATCTGGATGTTTGAAGTGAACCATATTCTTACAAAACGGAAGTCAGCCCACTTCACTACTCGCACTCAATACCATGCGACTTCAAATTCATGGAATCCAAGATTTTCAGTGCTCAGAACAGACCTTCAGCCAATGAATCAAGAGTCCCCAAAATCCACACACTCTGCCTCCTCAATAACAGCCATCTTCAGTGCTCTCGCCAAACAAAACTCTTTCTAACCACTTTTCCTGTACACCACAACCAGGAAACCTGATGGGCTAATCCCCCGATGTCTGCAGACATCCACAACTGTCTGCAGTTTCCATGCCAGGCATCCTCAAAAGATCCGGATGAGGCATGTGCCGTCCGGGACTACCATTGCGTCCGAGGATAGTACATCCAATTGAAGGGGGTGGGGAGCATCACACAAAATTCAAACAATGTATTGTACAATGGTGGCTCTTAAAAGAGCCTGTTTTTATTTTGTTTAGAATTTTTATTCTTTTCTGGTTTTATTTCCTAGAACCACATAAAATGTTTTCATATGCACTGTACATCTTTCACGTAAACTTTCTCAGTGCATTTTGAATATTTTCAAGAAACATCTGATTCCCAAAATCAGTCAAATGTATTCCATCACTCTGAAAATTGTTTGCACCATCCAACTTGATGTTTTCTTTTCCAAAAGTTGCCATGCCTACACCATTCAAAAAAGCAAATTCATCTTTATTTACATGGTGCCTTCATTCTACTTGTGCACAAAACATATTTGGGCATATCTATACTTCCCTTAGATGCATTTGTGAAACAATTATCTTTCCAATTGGAAATAGTTCCAATAAGCCTCGGAACATATCCTTTAATGCAACCTGCAAAGATAGTGGAGTAACGTAGCCCAAACTATTTCCTCCACAATGCACAACAATAGCTGGACATTGAAAGTGCGCCATAGTCTTACAAAAGGACAGTGAACTCACCCAGTTTAGCCCAGACACTGTATATACCACCAAACCTCCACTCCCTCCAATCCAACAGTACCAGAGATGCCATACAATTCAGTCTGCCCTTTCAAATTATTCATCCAATAATCTCCCAACATCTAAACAGTGAGCTTTTTCATAGCAATAGCAACACCCATCTTCCCTAAACACAACAATCAAAACACCTGCTACCCTCTCTCTTCCTGTAAACCACAATCAGACCATATCACTGGCTAATGCCCACTGCCCCCTTTCCATGGCAGGCATCCTTAAAAGACCCGAATGTGGCACGTGCCATCCGCGGACTACCGCGGTGTACGCAGACCCTTCTACCCTTTCCACTTTCATGTTTGTAACACTTCTATTGTTGGCTGCTTTCAAACAGTCATACATCCGTCCACCAATCACATCCAAAAACTCTACGTAACCCCGTCATGTCGGTTCAACATTTCAGATATACACTTGAACTCAGAGTACAGTTCGCCTGTCAATCATAGCCATCTGCATCAAAAACTACTCCAAGATTTCTATTTCCAGATTCAACAACCTCTACATCTAACAATACATAGTAAAGTTATGCTTCTATCTCATCGGTAGCGGCCATATAGTTATGGTTAAGTTGCTAAACCCATAGGAAGAACACTTTTTGGGGGCGACTTATAACTTCGCTCCCCCTGGACGAATCCTCACCAAACTTTGCAAAGTTTGCTGACATTTGGTCCGGGAGGGGCAAAATTATAGGCGGGGTGCCAAAGTTAATTTTTTTCCCACAGACTGAATGGAGAAAAAACTTTGCTCACGCCTACAGCCCAAACCACTGGATGGATTTTCACCAAATTTGTGGGTCTCAAAAAAATGTATCATGTCTATGTCTGCTCCACGGACACACTTCCCTGTTCGCTCGACAGTACACCGATTGGCTTAGAGGGCAACGTGGTGTCCACAGACATCGGACGCGCCCGCTGATTGGATGGTGAATAGCATGAAGTGCTTAAGATTTAAGATTTTTGGAAACGCCCGCCATCTTGGATTCACGGACAGCGGCCGGTGTCCGCAGACATCGCTGTAAAAACATATTAAAAAACACAACACTGCACTTGTCAAACTTATCAAATAATCTCTGGGGAGGTGAGTAGTGAGGCGAATGGGGTGGGATATGGCTGAATGAAGTAAAAAAAGGGTGGTTTTTGCCACGAAAGTCCAGATGTTCGCGAACAGTCCGGAGAAGTTCAGGGACACTTCAGATGCTGAAGGGCAGTTTTTGGATGGCATATAACTTTGGCATCACTCAAATAAACCAAATGAAATGTTCCGAAGGTGTTTGTAAAGTTTGGTGGGATTCTGTCAAGAGGGGGAAGAATTAGAGGGGGGGGTCTCAAAATAATGTAAAGGCTTATAAACAATCTACACTTAATTTGACAAACTGATAATAGAATTAAATATTAATGTTTTACTAAGTTTGGAGGGATTTTGTCAAGGGGGGCAAAATTAGAGGGGGGTTCCAATCTAATGTAAAGGTTTATAAACGAGGTGCAATTTGACGAATCTACCCTTATTTTGGCAAACTGATAATAGATCTAGATATAAATGTTTTTGCGAAGTTTGGTGGGATTTTGTCAAGAGGGGGTAAAATTAGAGGGGCCGCCCAAAATATTGTAAAGGCTTATAAATGTGGTGCCATTTGACAAATCTACACAAAGGTTTGCAAAAAGATTATAGATCTAGATGAACAAGTTACTTACCAACTGTAACATTCTTTCGACTGGTTGTTCCTCCTATGTATTCCTCATCTTATGATATTCGTATCCTGCCAGCTTCGCTGCTTCGGAAAAAGAATTCTCGCCAGATGGTGCTATGCACAAGGTTGTGGCGTTGATGTCCCTCAACGGGCTCTGTACCATGTCGACGTCACCATCAGTATAAATAGCTTATTCTGTGCACGTTGGCTTCAGTTCTGTTTTTTCGAGGAAATATTCGAGGAACACCCAGGCATGCCTAATGACCGATAGACTCTTTGCGAGAGGAAAGTGTAAGTAACGTAAACTGTACTGTGGGGTAGGATGGTAGGGGCGATGAGGAATACATGGGAGGAACATCCAGTCGAAAGAACTTTACAGTTGGTAAGTTGTTCTTCGAATGGATTGTGTCCTCCCACGTATTCCTCATCTTATGATAGATTCCCATAGCAGTGGTAATTTGAGGTGGGAGTACTAGTTATTGTTCTCATGGACGGAATGAAGTACTGCATTGGCAAATAAACCCTCATTGGAAGAAGAGGCATCTAAGCAATAATGCTTGATTAAGGTATGCATTGATGCCCATGTTGCAGCTGAACAAATATCTGCTGCAGGGAGTCCCCTCTTCAGAGCTGCAGAAGGAGCCCCCCCCGCCCCCCCCAGTGGAATGGGCTCGAAGCTCATCCAGTGGGTCTTTTCCCACCAATCTGGAACACTCAATTATAGCCAGAATGATCCAACGGGATATAGTCTGTTTTGTCACCGCTAAACCCAATTTATGACCTGTATAAGGAACAAGTTACTTACCTGTAACTGTTGTTCTACAGCATGGGTCTGGCATGGATTCACATGCTCATGAGTATTCCCCGTCGTCAGGCTGGGAATCCTCGGTAAAGAAAGAAATCAGTATCAGTTTGGTTTCTGATCTGTCTTTCTTAGTAGTAACCAATCACTGGTCTCTGGGTCATAGTGCCCCCAGCCAATGACTGCCCTCTCCATAAGCCCCGCCCCTGGCAGCCATCCTCAGATTTGGTAGCACGTAAAGTGGCAGTATGACCAAGTGAAGAGCCGAAGAGGGGTGGGTGGGAGGATTTACATGTGAATCCATGCCAGACCCATGCTGGAGAACAACAGTTACAGGTAAGTAACTTGTTCCTTCTCCAGCATGGGGTCTGGCATGGATTCACATCCTCATGAATATAAGAATACATAGCAGTACACCAATGCACAACCACGGGAGGTGGCAAGGCTCAACATTAAGCATTACATAAACTCAACATTAAGCAACTCTTTCCTCCTCACCAGGCTCACCTTAACAGGTTGCGCAGCACTGCCTGGCCGACTCTGGACTCCTCCATGGAATCCCAGTCGACGCAGTAGACTCTCGTGAAGGTGTGCGTTGACTTCCACGTGCAGCCCTGCAGATGTCCAGCAGGGGCACACCAGACAAGAACGCTGTGGTAGCAGCAATCGCTCTGGTCAAGCGGGCTCTCGGACAGCCGGGCAAAGGTCGGTTTGCCAATCGGTGACAGTGCATGATACAGCTGGAAAGCCATCTGGAAATGGAAGCCTTCGAGAGAGCCATCCCTTGATTTACAGGTCCACCACTCGTTTCGTGAAAAGTCAAGTATGGAGGCTTGCAGGATAGGGCCTGGATCTCTCCCACCCGTAGTGCGGAGGTGATGGCCACAAGAAATGCTTCAACGGTGCCGAATGCAGAGGCTCGAATGGCGCCCCCATGAGCCTGGTCAGCACCACGTTGAGCTCCCACGCCAGGGCCGGAGCCTTCACCGGCAGGAACGATCAGAACAGTCCTTATTAATTCCTTCACCAGGCGACGAGACCACAGGGATGGACGTCCCGTCGTCTGGTGTATCGGGAAATCGCTGCCAGGTGTATCTTGATGGAAGCATGTTTCAGTCCCGCCTTGGCCAGCGACAGTAGGTACGGTAGCACTTGAGGGGCCGTAATCCGTAGAGGGTTAATCTTCTGTGCACGGCACCAGACAGAGAACCTCTTCCACTTGTGTCCATAGCACTTGAGAGTTGAGGACGCCCTGGCTATTTGCAAGAACCCCTTTGCAGTCCGCCGGAATATCGTACCCTCCAAACTCTAGTGCTGCAGGAGCCAGGCCTGCAAGTTCAGAGACCCCGGGTCGTGATGATGGATGGCGCCTCCTTCTCTGGAGAGAAGATCTGCGTCCGTCGACAGTTTCATCGGTGGGGACGCTGACAAGTCCAGAAGGTCCAGGAACCAGATCTGTCTCGGCCATGCCGGTGCGACGAGGATCATCCTGTACCGGGACCTCTTGAGTTGATTGATGAGTCGGAGCAGCAACGGCAACGGAGGGAACACATACAGGAACAGGCCGTCCCAAGGGAACGAGAAAGGATCACCCATGCTCCTCGGCTGGGGAAACCTGCTGGCGAACCTCTGGCACTTGGAGTTGGTCGCCGTCGCAAACAGGTCGATCTGGGGTTTGCCCCATCGCTGGAAGAGTCGATCCACTTGATCCTGGCGTAGTTCCCACTCGTGGCACGAGCGCAGCTCCCTGCTTAGTGAGTCGGCAATGGTGTTTTTTATTCCTGCCAGGTGGAAGGGTACCAGAAACATCCCCTGGGCGATGGCCCAGTGCCACAGATCCTGGGCCTCCTTGGATAGGACTGGGGATCTGGTTCCTCCCTGCTTCCGGATGTAGTACATCGTGGTGGTGTTTTCGGTGAAGATCCTCACCACCTTGCTCTTGAGAGACGGGAGGAACGACCTGAGAGCCCAGAACACTGCCCGCAGCTCCAGTATGTTGATGTTGAGCAGCCTCTCCTCCGGGAGCCAAAGGTCTCTCGCGTGAAGATCTCCGGTGTGCGCACCCCATCCCTCCAGGGAGGCATCTGTTGTCACCGTAACTTGGTGTAGTGGGGTCTGAAAGACTGTGCCCGCCGCGAGATGCGTGCGGGTGCCACACCACGGAAATGCTTGGCGGAATACCTCTTCGAGCGAGATCTTGTCCTCGAAACTGCCCGCCGCTTGTATCCAACAGGCGTCGAGGAACTCCTGTAGAGGACGCATCCGAAGCCTGCACAGAAGGGACATGATGGCCCTCATCCTGGCCACACCTGTGGCCAGTAAGATGCTGCACCTTGCCCAGGATGGCCTTCGTCCTTTCCTCCGACGGCGAGGACAGTCGCGCTACTGTATCGAGCTTGGCTCCTAGAAACAGTGCGACCTGCAACAGAACCAGGTGGGATTTGGGGGAAGATGGAGAATCCCAGGTCCGTGAGCAGCCGGACGGTCTTCACTGTGTGTTCGACGTCGAGTTCCCTTGTTCCTGCTCGGATGAGCCAATCGTCCAGGTAGGGGTATACGTGGATCCCTTGCAGTCACAGCCGCTACTGGAGCCAGGCACTTGGTGAACACCCTGGGCGCCGACTTCAATCTGAATGGGAGGGCCTTGAACTGGTAGTGCTGCCCTTGGACTACGAACTTGAGAAACTTTCAGTGTCTTTTTAGGATGGGGATGTGAAAGTACGCATCCTCCAAATCCAACAATGATAGGAAGTCTCCTTCCTCCAGCTGGCCCTGCACGTGCTGGAGGGTGACCATCCTGAACTTCTGTGCCTTGTTCTATTTTGTTAAGCCGACGCAGGTCCAGGATGGGACGTCATCCTCCTGTCTTCTTTCTGACGAAGTATCTTGAGTATACGCCTCTTTGGGACAAGCTTGATGGCTCCCTTCTTGAGCATCGCCCTTACCTCCAACAGCAGTTGAGGGATGTGATTTTCCTTCCTGGCCACGGGTGGAATGCGGGGGCACTTCTTCAGAAATTCCAAAGTGTGCTCTTGGGCCAGGGCATCCAGCACCCAACGGTCGGTGGAGATGGACTCCCACATGCTGACGAACCTCGTCCGCCGGCCTCCCACCGTGTGCTTCGGTGGGGGCCCGACGCAACGGCTGGTTCAGTCTTGCTACCCTGGCGACGACGACGAGATTCCCCCCCCCCCCCCCCCCCGACTTGCCTCATCCCCTGTAGGCTTATTGCGACGAGGAACAGGCCACCTGACGGTATGTCGAGGAGCTGCCGCCGAACCCTTTGGAGGCACCTTGCTTGCTTCCGGAGGTCCGAAAGGGCGGCCGTCATTGCTGCAGAACTCCCAAGGCCCGTGTCGGCCTTGATGGCCTGAAGGGACTCCTCCACTGTCTTCCCAAACAGATTGTTCCCGTCGAAGGTCATGTCCAAAACTTTGGCTTGTACGTCTTGGCGGAAATCCGTCGCCTTGAGCCACCCCCGCCGTCGAAGGCAAACGCTATTGTCCAACTGGCGGAAACCAGTGTCGGCAATGTCCGTGGCCTGCGTTATGGCGTGGTCCGACGCCACCTCACCCTCCTCTAGGATTGCGAAGGCCTCTGCCCTCTTGTCGTCCGGGAGGAAGTCCAATATGGGGGGGCGATCTTGTACCACAACTCCCTGTCGTAGCGTGCCACAATCACTAGGGCAATGGCCGTCTTAATCCTCGTCGCCGCAGACTAGTTTCTTTCCCTCGCCGTCCTGTGGGGAAGTAGAAGTTGAAGCCGATGCACCCCCACCTTCTTGGCCGCTGCCGAGACGACTGAATCCGGGGTCGGTTGTGCTCTAAGGCACAAAGGGGCGCCGTCGTGGTCTCGGTACTTCTTCTCGTACCGGTCCCTCTTGGCAGGCGTCGTGGACGGGTTCTTCAGGAGAGCAAGTCCCTCGTCCCAGATGTCATCCAGCAACAGCACAGCAAGGACCGTCTTCCTCTTGGCCTCGCGCCGTTGGTAGAGGAAGCCTTCCTTTTCTTTGGTGGCAAAGCTGGAAAAGCTCAGATGCCCTGGCAATCATGGCGTGGAAGGAGCCAATTTCGTTGGGCGGGGATGCCTGAGGAATCGGCGACAGGAGGTCAGTCCCGTCGTCACCACCGTCATCCGTCCCCGTCGTGGCCATATCTGTTCCCGTGTCATCCGTCCGGACAGGGGAAGGAGACCAAGGCCGAGAGGGCCGTGAGGGCTGAAAGGGCGGGGCTGGATGAACCCTCCTCCTCTTGTTTGGAGGGCTCCCCGACGGACCCGGTTCAGTTGGGTCGTCCGTTGGGGGTAGGGGCAATCTCGTCCTGATCTCTGCATAAGGCTTGGATTGCCGTCAAAATGGCCGGCGAGTTGTCCTGTGGCTTGGGCTGCGACAGACGTGACGTTTGCTCCTCCTCCACAGGGGCCTCGTCGTCGCCACCCTCGCCGGGATCCCTCCCGTGGGACCGGGCCTCTTCCAAATTTTTGTCGAGTCCCCCTTTGACTTCGATCAGCTCCTCCTCGGAGGCTGTGTCCATGTCCGTAACTGCCACCGCCCCCCCTTCTTTCTCCACCAGGGTCTTCACGGGGGTCTTCTCGATGGGCTTAAAAGAGGATTCCCTCCGTGGAGGCAGGGAAACACTGGGCCCCAAGGTTGCCTCCAATGCGACTCCCTCAATAGAGGCCTTGGCTGGTTGAATCAAGGCCTTCACCTTAGGGGGAGGGTCACTGCCTCGCTCCCCTTCGGCCGGTTCCTTCGAGATCGACCGGGGCTTCTCCAGAAGCTTAGCCGGGTTCCCGGATTTTCTCTTCCCCGAGCCAGAGCGTTGGCTTGTGGTTGATGGCGTCGGTGAAGATGCGCCCTGCCTGGTAGCCGAGGAGCCCGTCCATTTGGCACTCGCGGTGCTTTGCCTTCTGTTGGGCCTCTGTCGCCGGGGCGCCCTTACAGGATTTAGAAGACCGCTCAGACGACTTCTTCTCACCTGCTGGGCTCTTGCCTTCCAGCCAGTTAGGGAGACGGGTCAGACGATCCCTCATAGTCCGATACAACATGTTCATGCAAAACGCACAGTCCTTTCTCCATGTGCGCTTTGTCCTCATGAAGACAGTAGAGGCACCTCGAGTGCTCGTCCTCCTTCAACACATTCTGTAATCTGCATCCAGGGCAGTTCCTGACAGCTTGGATCCGGGTATCGAGCTTCCCTTGTCCTGGGCCATGTCCGCGAGGTAGGCCTCAGAAACTTCTGTAATCCTCCAAGAAGCGTAACTCAACGAAAACTTCACCCTTGAGGGGCGTAGAAAATTCCGAAACGGGTCCCTGTTGATCGGAAGTACAAAACGCAGTAAAAGCTCGAGAGCTATAGCATGAGGACTCCCAACACTTGGACGTGCGGTAAAAATCTGAGGATGGCTGCCAGGGACAGGGCTTAGGGAGAGGGCAGTCATTGGCTGGGGGCAGTATGACCCAGAGACCAGTGATTGGTTACTACTAAGAAAGACAGATCATAAACGAAGCTGTTACTGATTTTTTTCTTTACCGAGGATTCCCAGCCCGACGATGGGGAATATTCATGAGCATGTGAATCCATGCCAGACCCCATGCTGGAGAAACTACAAACAGTTGTCATCTTGACGTAAATTTGACATTCTTAAAATGTAAAAACAGAGCCCAAATGAGGAGGAGGATAAAATGTTGGCGGACAAAAAGGTGACGGAGGGAACACAGTGAGCCCTTTCAAAAACTGCGAAATTAAAGGAATCTTAAAATAGGAACACTTCAGACGAGCGCTTAAATATGGACAGCGCCGCCAGGTAACTTTTAATGGTCCCCACTTGTAAGCCCCTGTGGGCCAAAGAAAGCAAAAAAGACAGAACCATGGGAATGTCACATTCAAAAGGATCCACATTCTTAACTCTTCACCAGTCGCAGAACTTTCTGTACCGCTGCCGTTGGAGAGACTTTTTTGCCGGCCGCCTGGCCGAGAGCAACACCTCCATCACGTCTTCAGGGAGGTCCCAATCCTTATACCTCAACCTTTCAGAAGCCAAGCGTGAAGATTGAGGGATCTGACCTCTGGATGGAGAACCTGACCCCCCTCCCGTGAGAGCAGATCATCTCGGTAGGGAAGACGACGTGGAGGGCAGATGGACAAGTCTAGAAGGTCCGGGTACCACATCCTCCGGGCCCACGCCCGAGCAATGAGGATCAACCGGGAACCGAACCTCCGTAACCTCCGCAGCACTTGCGGGATGACGGGGACTGGAGGAAACACGTACAGCAGTGGGAATGACCTCTCCACCACGAACGCATCTCCTAAGGCTCCTTTTTGCAGGAAATTCCCACGAGCAAAACCTTTTGCACTTCCGGTTGACACTGGAGGTGAAGAGATCCACTCGAGGGGTCCCCCAAAGGGCAAAGATCTCCAGGAGAATCTCCTGAGCCAGCTCCCACTTGTGAGAGATCGTGCTCTGCCTGCTCAGAGCATCCGCCGTCTCGTTGTCGTCTCCGGCCAGCTGAACCGCCGAGATCGAAACTTTCTGCTGGATGGCCCAAAACTCGAGCTGCATCGCCTCCCTGCACAGCGGAAGTGACCCTGCCCCCCCCCCATGTGTTGTCCGTTAGAATCAGGACACTCTTTCCACGCACAGTCGGCAGAAAAGCCTTCAGGGCTAGCCTGACGGCCCTCAGCTCCAACAGATTGATATGGAGTCTGGACTCCGACGGAGACCAACGACCGCTGACTGTCATCTAATTGGCATGAGCTCCCCATCCCGTGAGGGATGCGTCCGTCACGATCGTCACCTCCGGCCAGGAAAGCCAAAATGGGGCCCCCTTCATCAGATTGCCCTCGACGGCCCACCACAGAAGGTCCCGGGCTATCGAGGGCGGCACCTGAACAGGGTCCGACAGCCTGCCGGAGGACTGAGACCACTGGAGCTTGAGTGCCCACTGCAAAGATCTCATCCGCAGACGAGCCTCTGGCACCAGAAGAATGCAGGATGCCAAGAGGCCGAGCAACCTCAAGAACCCGAACACCGAGAGACTCTGGGCATGTTGAAACTTGTGCACCATCTGCAGAATGTGATGAGCCCTCATCTGGGGAGGCGAACACAGCCCCAGGGATGTGTCGAGCAGTGATCTCATGTACTGGAGCCGCTGGGTAGGTGTCAAGTGGGACTTCTTTAAGTTGAGGCAGAAGCCCAGCCTGTGAATGGAGTGGCAGGTCACTGACAGGTGATCCAGGACTTGCTCAGGAGAGCGGCCCCTGATCAACCAATTGTCCAGGTAGGGGTAGACGTGAAGCCCCCCCTTTCCGGAGATATGCTACCACACCACCATTAGCTTGGCGAAAACCCTCAGGGCGGAGGTCATCTCGAACGGCAGGACCCGAAACTGAAAATGCGAGTCGCCAACCGCGAACCTCCGGTACTACTTGTGCTTGGGATGAATCGGCACATGAAAGTAAGCATCCTTGAGGTCGAGAGACACCAACCAGTCCTGAAGTTGAAGGGCCTGGAGGACTTGAGAGAGAGTAACCATCTTGAACTTGTCCTTCCTGAGGAGCTTGTTCAAACCATGCAAGTCCATGACGGGTCTCAATCCCCTGTCTTTTTTCGGGATCACAAAATATGGGGAATACCATCCCTTGTTCCTCTCCGCCACAGGCACCAGTTCTATGGTACCTTTCTCCAGCAGGGATTTGATTTCCTGCGCAGGGAGCAGATCCGGATTCTTCAAAGAGAGCTTCCCCAGTGGATTTTCGTGAGGTCTCTGCTGGAAAGGAAGACAGTAGCCGTGGGCTATGATCTCCAGAACCCACACATCTGAAGTAAAGGCACGCCATTCTACAAGATGCTGCGCCAGCTTTCCCCCAACCGGCGAACCATGGGACATGGCCTCATGACGGAGCGGAAGCGGCAGAGCCTGAGGGCAAAGAGGCAACTGCCTGAGCGCCTTTGGCACCTTGAGTACTTTGTTTTCCAGCTCTGGTACTCCTACGTTGGCCCCTTTGACTGGCAGCTCCCCTCGACCTACCAAAGGAAGAGTAATATCGAAAGGAGCACCCCCTCCATTGCTGTCCCCTTGGACGAAAAGGCAGAGGTTGACGTTGTGCAGCGCTCAACAACTTCGCTGCAGCTTTGGAGGTCTACAACCTGTCAAGGCTCTCGTCAGCCTTGCTGCCAAAAATATGGTCACCATCAAAGGGCATGTTGAGAAGCCGGGACTGTACATCAGGAGCAAACCCCTACTTCTGCAACCACGCAAACCTGCGCATCACGTTGCTCGCCGCCAAGGACCGGCTGACAGTCTCCCACGTCCAGACCCGACTGAACCGATTCACACATGGCATCCTTGCCATCCTGAACGAGGGCGAGAAAACCTTCCCGTTCCTCCCCTTCGGGAATATGTTCAGCCGCCAAAGATACACAATTCCACAGAGTGCGAGTGAATCTTGCAAGGGCACAAACAGAGTTGGCTGCTTTTAAAGCCATACCCCCAGAAGAAAATACCTTCTTTGCCCAAGCGTTTGTCGTCCCTATCAGGAGGGATTGTAGGCTACGATGCCTGCTTCGCTGGGGCTATACCCGCCTGTACCACCAAACTCTCTGGAGTAGGGTGCATGGACAAGTAGCAGGGGTCGCTACTGGCTGGACGGTATTTCATCGGCAAAGACTTGTTCACTGCCGGGAGACTCTACGGAGCAGTCCAAGCCGCTGCCACCTTTCTTTGTCAAGCCATATGAAATGGCAACCCCAGGTCAGTGGGTGGACCTTGGTCAAGTATATCCGTCAGGTCATCCTGCAGAAAATCCACAGGTGGAGCAGACCACCCCAGATACTTCATCACCCTCGACATGAGACGCCTGTATGAGGAGTCAGCATGTGTACCTGGCTCAGGCCTGCCAAAGACCACTTGCGTCATGTAAAGATTGACAAAGGTCTTTCAATTGGCTATGACAAGCAACAGGTCAACAGGAACCTCAGGAGGAACAAACCCCTCCACATCTAACCCTTCATCCACCTCAGATAAGTAATCCAAAGGCTGGAATAACTCCCTGGATGAGGGGACAGAAAAAGGCTCAAACACAGGCCTCACCGACTTACTCAGGGCCTTTCTCTGGGTTTCCACCGGTCTCCAGGGCACCTCTGATATAAAGCCACATCAAAAGGCATCGACAGAATCAACGTCAACGGAATCAGCGTCAATGCTGAACGAGGTGCCAACGGCTTCGTGGCCGGAGCCCCAAGCGTGTCCTTCGACGGCCTCAGCGCCGATGACTTCCTCAGAGGCAGAGCCTCGAGAGAGTCCCTCGATGGACAAGGTGCCGATGGCGTCCATGCCTTCTCAGAAGGCCTTACAGGCTCTAACGGTCTCTAGGGCATCGGGACTGGGACCTGGAGCGGGCATTGCTAGAGCGATACATCTTGTCCGATCGGAGTCCTCGGACGAGGACGGCGACCGGTGACGGCGCTTCCGCGAGTGCCTAGAAGAGGCAGAGGAATGGCGGGAACCACTCTGGGACCGAGACCACCCCCCCATGGATTTATGCCGATGCAGAGAGTCGCCCCTCGAATCGTCGGTCGAAAGCCCCGCGGATTTCGATTTACGGGGTTTGGAAACCCTACCTACAGAAAGCTACTTTCGCTCCCGCAAGGCCTTTGACGTTAAAGACTGGCATTTGTCGCAGTCATCGGTAGCGTGGTCCTTGCCGAGGCACCACAGGCAGACATCATGCAGGTCCGTAAGCGACATCTTGGAACCGCAGCTGCGGCACTTCTTGAAGCCCGACCTTGGGTAGAAGAAGACGACATAATTCGAACAACAAGAACGAAGAGCCCCGCTGAGATTCCGAAGCGGGCACGTTCGCAGAAAAAAACGGAACTGAGGCTACGGGCATCGTGCGTCCTACATAGAACATCGGGTGACGTCAGCTGTCGAAGGAGGGCCTCGAAGGGGCATATCAACGTCATTGACGCAGGCGCTGAAAATTTATAGATGCGTAATACGTTGGAGGACACAATCCCTTTGAAATTTAATTAGAAAGCAGTAGAATATTAATCAGGCAGTTATAGGAGGCATAAAGAGTCAATTATTGGTGAGAGCATAGAGAGGATGAGCTGTAAGACGTGTGAAAAACATGGAAAAGATGAAGACCAGAGCCAAATGTGAAAAAGAACGGAAGTTGGAGGATGCGCACTTTGGTTTGGGAACAGAAAGTAGGTGATGATTTTGAGAAATAAGAGAATGTGAATTAATATAGAAAGATATAATAGATAAGAGTACTGTGAGACCATGGATGCACTTGTAAACAGTCAAAAAAGAAAGTGAAAAACAATAAGTTTCAGAAGGTAAAAGACAGATAACAGAGGAGATAAAGATACGTGGCGGGAGTGAGAATAGAAGACGAACAGCATTGTCAACGGAACAGAGGATAGTTGAAGGCAGGGAGAACAAGGAGGAGAGCAAGGTAAAAATCAATATGAGAAAAGATTAAAGATCTAATAGGTTTGTTGGCCTGGAATGATAAGAAGGGGCATTCAAAACAAATATTATACAGAAAAACTACAGGTATGGGCAGTGTTGAAAAATGTAAAGAGAATGATCGGGAAGCTTCCAAGATAATTCCCAAATTACAAGCACAGGGACAGAAGTCAAGTGATGGAGGAAAAGAAAGGGATGAGTTGCCATGGGGATGGGTGAATAGTAGCTGGGAAGAACAGGATTTCCATTTTGAAAGGATTGAGGTGAAGAAAATGGACAGACATCCAGTGTTGGATGGCAGAGAGACAGTGGAGTGAACTGTGCTAGGAAAGGAGGAAAATGAAAAGAAAACCTGTGCATCATCAGCAATGAAATGGCATGAAACATAAGAAATAAAATTTGAGCAGAAAAAGCAATGGTAGAGAGAAAATTAAAGGGGGCAATCGGAGCCTTGGGGGAAATCATAGCTAAGACTCCCTGTAGGGAGCAGCAGCAGTTGGATAGAGGAGGATATATACAATGGTGCTGGTCCATCGGTAGATTTGTGAACCAGGTGAAGAAATTCAAATCTGGCCCCATTTTGCATCCTCAGCCATACAGCCTGGTGATGATACGAGGAAGTAGGTGTGAAGTGTAGGAGTTCAAAAGATTCCTGATAGAGCAGTTACTGATCTTGTCAAGAGGACAAAGCATAGCTGGGGAGGTCAAATAAGATGCTGGCACAGTAGTCCAGTTTAGAGAAGATGAATTCTTAAGAGATGCTTCATGGTGTTGAAAGGAAGGCAGTGCCTGATTTTCCAAATATTTAGGCGGTTGAGGCGAGCTGCTATTGCAGATGAAAGTAGTGAAGGGTCATATATGACGCCAAGGTTTTGAGCTTATGAAGAGTAGCAGGGAGTGTCAGATGGGAACTGGATAGGCAGAGGAAGAGATGAGAGAGAGCTTTTGCCAGGGTAGGGAAGAAAAGCACATCTGTTTTGGTAGAGTAACATTAGATAGTGAGAAGCCATCCAATAATGAGACCACAGGCAATTTTGAAAGAGCTCAGAGGAAAGTTTAGGAAAAGAGAACATTTGGGTGTGGTTCGTGAAGAGTTTGTACGAGAACCCAAAGGAGGAGGTTAGTGCCCCAAGAGCAGAGGCCTAGAGTGCAAAGAGGAGCGGACCCAAGACAGAGCCTTGTGGAACACCAACCGTTAGAGCAGTGAGTTGAGGGGTATTGTTGCTCCAGGAAACAACATTGGTGAGGTGCAAGGTAGGATTCAATCCAGGCAAGGGCTTGATCATGAATGCCAAGAAGAAAGAGTATTAAGGAAAACAGACAGATCGACGGTGTCAAAGGCAGTAGACGGGTCAAGGAGAATTAGGATAGAGGATAGGTTGAGGTGCTAAGCAGAGGCAATGAAGTTAGACATTCATGAGAGCAGTTGCCGTGGAGCCACAGGTGCGGAAACCTGCACTTAGGAGGTCAGGGGGGTGGGTCTCAAAGGGTGTGGATGTCTAATAAATTGGTAAGCCTGTTGAATACCACCCTTTTGAGCACTTTAGAGTAGTGCAGAAGGGGAGGGGGGAAAATGTTAATCGGTAGGTTCAGGCCAAACACTTGCTTTAAAAAAAAAAATATATCATCTTTATTTGTAAGTTTTGTGGGACATGGAAGACAGCACAGTAATACATATAGGCATAAACGGATGCCATGAAGTTAAGACGAAAGAACACAATGAGTAAGCGAAAACATACAGGATTACTGTACATTGCCTAAACACATTGCCTACAGCAGGGCTAGATATTTATATAGCTTGGGTTTGTGGCCGCCAAGGTAAGCTTCTTGTCTGTGTATGGGAGGACAGGTCTTTAGGACCCCCCCCATACATCCTTCTCCTACGTGAGTCTTATGACTCGACGGTAGCCACCTATGTGCCTGGGCCCGGGATGCAGGATGGCTGCGGATCGACTCATGAGGCTGCACGGCTCACCTTGTAGCATAACAGACTCCATTTTGAATATACTAAACCCAGGCCTCTGTGGAACAGGCCGCCTACAGAAGCTGCAGTTCACCCCCACTCAATCGTGCACAGCGAGTCTGCACTCCCCCCGCCCCCCCGCTTCCTCCCCATGGCAGTTCCGCTGAAGGCCCGTTCTCATGAGCAACTAGATGCGAACAAGTAACAGAACAAACACTATCATTTACCTTCCGCAGTAAATCATTGCCCTGCCGGTGACCTGACTTTTAGTCGGGGTCTGGGAAAGAACAAAGTTGTCCCTATGAAAGATACCTTGACCCCCCCACTAACCCCCACGTTCACGATATATGGTGTTCATGACCCCCTCCAACCCTGTTCCCCCGGCTGAAACTGTTAAACCTGATTGCCAAATCCCTGTGCCTCCCAGTCTTATCTATGCTGCTAAGCCATTTTTAAAAAAGGTTTAAAACCTGTCTTGCCAATTGCCATATTATAATGGTACGTTTTTGGCCCACCCCCAAGATATCTCTGTGTAAAGATGTCAAATGTATGTGCACACAAATCTACCCTTAACAAGACCCATGAGTGCTGCTATCGTAAAATGGTTAAAAAAGCAATGTATAAAAAGCCAGTGTATGATATGTTTGTAAGTGACATATGTGAACCAGTTGAAGAAGTGCACCACATCAGATGTTGGTCGGAATGTTAGTTGAACTTGTTATTTGATCAAAACCATAATGTTGTAATTTGTCACCGAGATCGAGGCACCCACCAACCTGGTCCTACCTCACGTTTTATGTTCAATTTTCCTCATGGGCCCCAAACAACAGAATGACAGACGACGTATGGCATAAGTGATAACTTTCTCTCCACTGACCCTGTAAACATGAACACATGCGAGTTGTAGAGATATGCAATTTACGGACTGCCCCAAATCTAAGCAGCATGTCTCAATAATAGTGTTCATGCTATTCAGTAAACAGGGACCCGCGAAAAAGTACAAGGCTATCTACCCCACCTTCTAGAGAGCTGCACATCCAACTCCCCTCCTCCTCCCTCCCCAAGGCTCGGCAGGGCTTGAAGGTCCCTAGTTTTCTGTTGCTGGAACGTTACAGCTACACCTACCCGCATTCCTGCTGGGCCCGCACCAAGTATTCACCTCCCCCCATGCCTCCAACACCAGATGCCATCATAAAATCACTTTGCACTGCCATGACCAGGCCAGGAACAATTATGAGCCACCCGGTTCCGAATCCCGCCGCCTTTGAGGTGCCAGCTACGTGCCCCCACTGACCCAATAGTATTTCAGTTCACCCCAAAACTAGCGGCCCACAGAGACAGTTATTCACCCCTGTGCTAACATACCGTAAAACTATCACTCACTACATCTAACAGAATAGAATAATAAAGGTAGCCTAACCCGTGTCCCCTGATAAGACACCTGGACTCATGAGAGTGGGTCCTTTGCTAAGGCAACTTTTATGGTGATGTATTAAGGAAACCTTGTATTATATGCTGTTTTTCAGTGTCCCCCCCCCCCGGTATTAGATTGACGTGATGTAGGATTTATATGGTAACCTGACATAGCAGTTTGTGATGAATGTGTACGAATGGCCACAAGGGCAAATTGTTAGTATTGTAGAAATGTATCTACATGGACAGCTCGCACCCAGACTCTCCACCCGATGTACCCAGCTGACCCAAGCACTCCGTGAGGCTACCACGTCGATCTCCGCCAATCATGGAGCACCGCACCTACATTGTACATAGTAGCAAGTCATCGCCATCCAATCCCCACGACTATGTGCCCCCTATAGCTTATCTCGCGTATGACGTGTTTTTATAATAAATATGACTGTCTTTGCTATGGTCAGATAGAGCGCTCTCAGAGTTTGCAGAGTCCTTTGCATGCCCTATATCGATTTAGATAAAAACCTTCTACATCTCACCCGCACTTGGTCTCATTCCCTGCCTGGGGTGTGTCCATTATTGCCTCTCATTGAAGGGGGTTAACTGCGTTACCGGGGGATGCTCACTTTCAAGTGGTGACCCTTTAGACGTGATTCGTCTTTTTGTCCCCTTTTGGCACGAGACATCCCCGGCCACAGCGGAGACGCACGGTGCGCCCCCTCAAGAGAGCTGCCCGCCTACGGCAACTGGTACGCTTAGACGTGCACACGCAGTAGGGCGAGAGGGTACGGGTCCCACTTCAAAAAACCCTTAGTACCGCTCGCCGGGGGCGGGCATTGAGTGTCAGGCAGCGCCGCCTGGACAGACCGAGTCCGGAGAGTCTCGGATCAAGAAGGGCACGCGAGTATTAAGTGCGAGTGACATTAAAAGGAGTCGGATATTGATAAAGGTATACGAGGTTAAGCTAATCCAAAGGGGGTTCTCTTAGGGGTAAAATTAACTGGGGATTTCATACTTTTCTCTTTCTGTTGCATTTGGCCATTAGGATAAGTTAAGAAGATTACAAGGTGAAAAAGGAAGACGGGAACCTAGCTCTGTAAGGGGGTAGAAGGCGGCGCCGCATAGTGCTATCTTGACTAGTACTGGGAATAAGTGAAACAAGGGACAATATAAGTAAGAGTCTCGGAGGAGTAAGACTCGGTGTAAAAGTTAGAAAACACTTTTTCTTTCTCATCTCTTTTAACCTATAGGGGGAAAGTCCGACATTTCAAGGGGAAGAGGGTGTAACGAGTCAGCGGGAAGGGGATCCTTAGAATAAAAAATGGTGAAGGAAAGGGAGGTGTATGTTGTGTGTTGTAAGTAAAACGTTTGTCAAAGTGACATGTATTGAATATGTTATGCTCACTTTTTACTACAAATTTGGTGGTAAAGTGATAAATTGATTGTATCAGGATTTGGTGAAAAGTGGTCATGGTAAGTGTGACCTTTTGAAATTAAGTACCCAGGGTGTGAGAGATGAACAAGTATTTTAGAGCTGCTATCATAAGTGTACACACAAGGTACCCTGATTAACGTAAGGTGACACCAGTAGGTGGAAGACAGTGGAACAACATGGGTGCTGAAACACCCCTGGCCCATATTTGTACAAATTTACCAGGCTACGCAGAATGCATAATCAAGTACCATGACCAATGGGTCACGGAACTAAAGGGGGAAGGGCTACCCCAGGTATGGCCCAAAGGAGGATCATTTGATAAAAGCGTGCTGGACATGGTGGCCACATGCTTGTTCATAAAGTACAAAGGAAAACAGTTCCACAACAGAAGAGAGCTATTAGATTTATGGAGGCTGTTCCAAGAAGTGCCCCCAATTAAAAGAAAGGAAATTGCGCAAGAACAAACTACCTCTCCCCTGGCAATAGAAGAAAGTGAAAGGGAGGGCAAAGGGAAGGAAGAATCAATAGAGGTAACACGGTTGTATCCCCTGCTAAATAAACCAGTGCTGGCCGAGTGATCCCGTGTATGTGTCGGCACCTACTCCCGCAGCTGCCTCACAATCGACTGCACCCCCACCATATGAGTGTCCTAGAACGGGTGGACAGGTAAGTACTGCCACAATAGATGTTGAAAAGTTAACAGAAGACTTAGATTCCCGACTCTCAATGGCCCGAAGTGAACCGTCTAGGTTACGAGATATATGTGAGCAAAGTGGATCAACCACGTCCAGGACCGAGCAAACACAGAGGGTGCAGACGCCTGACAGGTCCATAGAGGAAGGGTGGAAAAAGGGGGAGATACTATTCCGAATACAAGAGGAACCAACCAGAATAATAGAGTTAGACCGACACACGCCCGGAGAGAACCCATGGGAAGAGGGAATGGCCACAGGAGGGATGGAGGAGTTGTGGTGTGACAGAGGAAGATGAGTTGGAAGGAAGAAGATTGGGATTGGCAACAGGAGGGATGCCAGTGAGGCTAGACGAAACACCTCTGGGGAGGGCCATGGAAGAAGAATGGACTGGGAGATTGAGGAATAGAGTGGGAAGAATGGCAGCATTGGGGACGAAGAGGGCAAAGGTGAGTATTGGGAAAGGAAAAAGTAGGTTACAGCTGTCCCTGATGCATAGAGGAGGAGGGAGGCCAAACTACATTCCCTGGGCTCAGATGGATAAGGCCAACTTATTGAAATTATTGCCCATGCTGTCGGGGGGAGCAAGTAAATGTGTATATGCATTTGAGAAGCACAGAGCGGGGGTTCCATTAGCAGTGGGTGACCAAGCTGACAGGGTTTGGGCAAAGGCCGGATTCCCAGCGATAACATTAGATTGTGACCGCCATGATGGTGCCTCTTTTAATACAGTACGTGCAAGGATCTGGGATGCTTTGAGGGACACATTCCCAGACACAACAGATTTACAATCAGTAATGCAATGTACAATGAATGATGAGGAAGATGCTATGGATTTCATTTTACGGATGCAGGAGATGTGGAGAGCGGAAAGGGGTAGGGCCTGGGATCAATCAACATATTTGTTTTACTTTATAATAAAGAGAGGGATCCCAAAAGAGGTTCAGAAAGTGCTTGACAAAATAGCTGGGATTGAAGCAAAAGGCTGGCCTGAAAGACAAAGTATAATTGTACAACACTGCAAGAGGATCAAGGAGAGGGAGAAGGAGATAGCACAGAAAAGGTTGGCAGGCGAGGCAAAATGAATACAAACTAAACTAGTGAAGGTCGCAGCAGCTGCCGCACTCCCTCCAGATAGAGACGCGGAGGAGGAGGGGTCAGTAGCAATACAAGGGAGAATGGCAGCAAATTGGGCAGACAATGGGCAGTCGCAGTGGAATGGACAAGAACAGTAGAGAGGGCAGCAGTGGCAAGTACGGAGGGCCCGGGGAGGAAGAGGTAGGTACAGAGGGAACAGAGGGGGTGGCCCGGGATACAGAGGGAATGGCGGGTATGGGGTACCACCAGGACCCAGGTGAGGACAAGGAAATTGTTGGAATTGTGGGAGATGGGGGCATTTCTCACGAGAATGTAGAAGCAGGCCAATGAACAATTAACAATTACAAAACGACCAGCAGTACGGCCACCCCCACCCGGGAAGCCCATACAGCCTACCGATGAGCGTTGGAGGGGGACATGAACAGCAAGATCAAAAAGGTACCCAGAAGAACGTAGGGAGCGCACGCACACACAATGTCCAGCAACACCCACAATGCCGCAAGCACATGCCATACACTCAGGGCAACCCTTTTGCCACAACCGCAAAGGGTGTGCAGGCGGCCTTTAGAGGGGTGGCTATGGTATCAGGAAATGTTTTCAGCCAAGGGGGCACCACGAGACACCCAGCATAGGACAGCCTACAGAGAGCACTTGGTCGTCGATAGTACTGGACACGCCTCGATGCATCAGAGGAACCATTGATGGGGGGGCGGAGATAGGGAACAAAATTCATTTTTATGGTAGATTCAGGAGCTGAAAAATCATGCCTACGTGAAGGCAGGTTTCCGCTATCTAATCGTAAATTGGAGACGCAGGGGTTCTCTGGGGCGGTGGTCGAAGCTCCTTATACAGAAGATTTGGATGTAACTGTGGGGGGTAAAACAGTACGAGCTCCCCTGTTGTATTATGAACAATCCCCGATCAACTTGCTGGGGAGGGACCTCCTCAGCAAGCTCAACATGACTATTCTTTTACCAAAAGGGGGATAGCTTGCTCGACCCCCGGGATCTGCCCATTATGAGTGATGTTAGTAGTACACGCACACGAGCAAAACCGCCAGAAGTACGTGGCATACCGGTGGACCCAGACATGTTTATTCAGGGGTTGAAAACACTGGCACGTGTGGTCCCAGAATTGAAGCGCCAGGAATGGAGGGTGCCTGCAGAATTTGTTTTCCGTCCCATAGCACGCCCAGAGATCGTGCCCGGGACAGTGATGTCATTATATTTGCACGCAGTGCATGTCTCAGCACAGAGAATAGCGGTCATTGGAATGGACATACATGGCTGCCAGTGACGCACAGTGTTGACATTGCGCTGCAAGATTTATCAGACGAAGACTTCTTCACTGATTCAGACAGTGACGGGGAAATAATGGAAATGGGCATCCCCTGCAATCCCCTGTGACATCATGATACAGACAAGACAGGTGCCAGTGCAGCTGATGGCAGTGGTAGGAGTGCCACCATCATTTTTTTCACAGTGACATGCAATCAGTACCGGGCGACCACCAGCCCACATGATGTGGGGCTGTTGCATGAGGTAACACCTGTTAAGATAAAACTCAAACAAGGAGCCTTACTGCCCAGAGAAAACCAATACCCCCCTGTCCCGGGAAGCAGAGGAAGGGATAAAAGAAACAATCATTGTCCTATTAGCACAGGGAATAATTGTACCATCAAATTCACCATGCAACACATGTATTTACCCCATTAAGAAAGCAAAAGGTGGGGCCTGGAGGATGATCCAAGATTTACGGGCACTCACTGATGTCATATGAAAGGAATTCCCATTGGTCCCCAATCCTGCATCAATTCTGTGCAGAATACCAAAAGATGCATCTTGTTTCACTGTGGTCGACTTGAAGAACGCATTCTTCTCAGTACCACTAGCTGAGGAATCACGATACTTAACAGCATTTACATTGGGAGGAAAGAGGTACGAACACTGTAGGCTGCCCCAGGGGTACTGTGAAAGCCCAAGTATATTCAACAGGATTTTACACGAAGATCTAGGAAATGTGGATGATTTACTGATGTGTGGGAAAAATGAGGATGAGTGCAGGAAATATTCTATTACACTTTTGACATTGTTGGCCCACAAAGGTTACAAAGTAGATGAAGGAAAATTACAATACTGCCAACAAGAAGTGTTGCATCTGGGACAACTGATTTCAAAAGATGGTAAACGAATCATACCAGACAGGGTGGCTGCCATCAAAGCAGTGAGCAGACCAAAAAACAGTGAAGGAAATGCAGAAACTCCTCGGCATGTGTAACTACTGCCGAGTATGGATAATAGAGTAAGCAGCACACACTAAGCCATTACTGCAGGGACTCAAGGAGCGCAAAAAGAAAAGACAGAAATACAATGGACAGCAGAGACTGATGAGGCCTTCACAACATTTAAGGAACTCATTTCAACGGCACCAGTACTCGCGAACTCAGGTTAAGTTTTATTTGTGCTCACATTGCAGCAGGACCCTCATGACAGCAGTACTGACACTAAAAACCTCCTTGGGGCACAAACCATTGGCTTATTACAGTGGAACACTGGACGCAGTAATGCAAGGACACTTCGCCTGCGAACAATCTCTCGCAGCAGCAGCGTTCGCAATTGAAAAAAGTGCAACAATCGTGATGGGATGTTCCGTGACACTGTTCGTGGAACACTCCCTATTCGCCATATTGGAAATATGAAAAAGCACATTAACCACTCAGCGTTGGACAGAATAATTTCATACGCTGTGGCTCTAACATACACATAGTGAGATGCAAAACAGTCAATCCTGCAACATTCATCACAGAGGCATGCACAGTGGAAGACATGCAAGCACATGATTGTGCAACGTACAGAGGAGAGGAGGGGGACATGCCCACAGTAAGTGAAAATACACTAACTGAAGGTGAAATATACTTTATAGATGGGGCAGCATCAATAAACTCAGACAGGAGAAAAACAGGTGGGAATAGCTGTTCTGAGACTAGAGGATGATGAATATGAAGTGCTAGTACAGCAGTGATTACCAGCCCATTACTCAGCACAAGCTGCCGAACTGGTAGCACTCATTGAAGCCTTACATGCCGCCAAGGGATGTGCCGTCACAATTTACACAGACTCAGCCTACATGACTACTACAGTACACAGGGGATTGGCCAGATGGGGGAGAAAGGGATTTCACAGGGCAGATGGGTCACCCGTGTAACGCGCCGAACTACTCAAGGAATTGATAGAAGCCTTAAAAGACCCCACAATTATAACTTTAGTAAAATGCCAGGCCCATACAAACAACACTGACTTTATCTCTTTGGGGAACGCGGCAGCGGACGCTGCCGTCAAGGAGGCATCTTACTTAACGAAAGAATGGACAGGTGAGTACTTGATACAGAAAAACATGGAGGAAGATCCCCCAGACGGGTATAATACAATGCCCGTATCACAAATATTATAACTCCAAGATGGGGCAACAAACGTGGAAAAGGAGTTGTGGGAGAGAAGGGGGTGTAGCCAGTCACCCAAAGACCTCCTATGACGCAAGGACAATACAGGTAAGGTGGCGATGCCCTGCAAGTTACTAGAAATAGCGTTCCAACAACTTCACTTTCCAGCCCGCAATGCAAAGCAGCACATTGCCACAGAGATACAAGAGAATTGGTTTATTCCAGGGATGCAGGAACACATTTCCAGACTTACAATGGAATGTACAACCTGCCAAATAAACAATTCCGGAATGACATTGAGGACACTGCGGGGAACATTACCTAAACCATTGGGCCCCTTCAGAGAACTGCATATTGATTATGCAGACATGGGAGAAAGGTGCAATGGGTCACGCTACATGATCGTAGTAGTGTGCCACATTTTCAAGATGGGTTGAGGCAGGACCGTGTGCCCACCCAGATGCCAAGTGTGCTGCAAAGTTCTTAGTGCAGGACGTATTCCCGCGCTAGGGGATTTGTGACACGATTCGCTCCGATAACGGCACACTTTGTAAATGATCTCTTCAAGGAAGTAACAGCTCTACTAGGTATAAAACATAAGCCATGCTCTATTTATCACCCACAAAGTAACGGCATGGTTCAGAAGATCAACGGCCTCCTTAAGGGGAGGTTGTCGAAACTATGTTTCACACAAAAAAAATTGGGTGCACAGTTTGCCTTTGGCCTTGTTTGAGCAGAGGAATCGGCCCAGCAAGGACCACCATCTGTCACCCCATGAAATTGTAACAGGACGGCGCATGCACACAGCAAATTCTCCACTCCGCAGGCATTCAGACGCCCACATAAGTGCTACAGTATTAGGTGAAGAATTTAATGACTACCTGACAAAGCTCACAGAAGCAGCCCGTATGATAGCAAGACAGCTCACGCCCCGTTCACAAGTGAAGAAGAAAGTAAGACAACAACACCTAGTACAAATAGTCCAACAGGCCAACTACTGCCAGGGGAGTTGGTCTACGTGAGGAGTTTCGTATGTAGGTGGAATGCGCCAAGATTTCATGGCCCATACGAGGTGGTGTATTGCACACGGACGGCTGTTAAGGTTAAAGGGCTGAGATATTGGATACATGTAACAGATGTTCGAAAAGCGTATGACAGTGTCATACAGGGACAAGAAAGAAGAATGGATGAGGATGAAATACAGACATAATAATTAAAAGGATAAAATGATC
Organism: Ambystoma mexicanum; assembly: GCF_040938575.1. Classification (NCBI taxonomy): domain Eukaryota; kingdom Metazoa; phylum Chordata; class Amphibia; order Caudata; family Ambystomatidae; genus Ambystoma; species Ambystoma mexicanum. Next base: position 1,308,463,017 of record NC_090937.1, on the reverse strand, counting down.
TCTTCTACCAGTAGCCAGTAATAAAATATAAGAAGTATTAAATGAATTACTACTGGACTGTACAGAATGTTGATAATGAACTGCAGAGATATCTCTCTCTCTCTCTCTCTCTCTCTCTCTCTCTCTCTCTCTCTCTCTCTCTCTCTCTCTCTCTCTAAAACGTGCAAGTAAAAATGTGAAGGTAAATATATTTGGATGCCTTTCTGGATGCTTAATACACCTTTATGTTTTACTATATAGGAGAAACCATGGCAACGGACGGGGCCCCCACTACGACTAGTGTTAGGGCAGACAAATGGGAATGTAAATTTTGACTTGCATAGATATTCGTATGAGTGTGGCCTGTTTGTATGTGCTGTAATATTTTTTACACCAATGTTTGGCCTGGTTTCATACTGGGCAGTTACATTTATATCTATCGATATAAATGAGGGGGATGGAACAGAACAAACATGATCAACGGAACAAGTATGATCAAACAAGGGACCCAACAAGGGATATGATACCCACCATGATGGCACACACCATTTGAATAAAACTAATGATAGGTCAGTAACCCAACGCCTAATTGAGGCACACAACGTCTCTGAATTCAGTGTTTGAGTAAAATGATCGGAATCCCTCTCTTTTATCATGGTTATATGATACCACCTCTACCGCTGTCACACCAACAGGCTATCCTTCCACAAATTTGAATCCCCGGCAAACATAAAAGATAATGTGGAAATGACTGAAATGTTTCTAGGCCTATATGACGAGTGGAAAAAAGGGGGGAGGCGGGTGAACAAAGTACAACACAACAGCCATTAAAGCATGAGAGAATATTCCTCAAAAGTAATAGGAGTAGGAGGGAGGTTGGGAGGAGAAAATATGACAAATACTCTGGGCTGGGGCTAGACACAATAGAAGACCCCAGGCACCTGCACCAATCAAATAAATGGTAGCAGACATGAGTTCCACTGCCAAACAGACAACAAACGAGAGCTGTTACGTATGCTCTCTGATACCCCACGCCTCAGGCACCCCTAAGGTGCTCCTGCCCCAAGAACTGCCTCTTGCTGACGCCCATTGTCTCCATCTCAACTTATGTAGAATAAAGAACACCTTCCAGGCAAACAGTTTCTTTTGAAATGCTGCAGAATGAAAAAACGTGCTAATCAAGACCTAATTAAAGGAACACTGTTTTCAGAGAACAAATGGAAGGAAGAATAGGTGACATGCAAAGCAGAAGCACTACAAGGGCTGGCAGCAGAAAAACTGCAATGGATCGAGAAAACATGCACACCGGTATGGGCCGAGCACATCACAAAGCTCACCTGGGTCACAGCCCTGGAGAAACCCTTCAAACTGCAAAAAGAAATTACATATGAACTGTGTTTCCTCGGTGAAGGGAAAACTAACATGGGCACAAACAAGAACTGTAACAAAACACTCATCCCAGATATGAAGAAAGGGACAGCAGCCCTTATGGACACTTACTGGGTCTGCGGTAAACAGGCATACTTGCACCTCCCACAATCTTGGAGGGGCACATGTTCTTTGGAAAAGCTGCATTCCGCCCTGATGGTGGTTCCGGAGAGTCATATCAAAGGGGGAAGGGACTGCAAGCCGTCCAAGTTTCAGAACACATGCAACCAACGAAAGAAACGCCAATGTATGCCCCATCCACGGACAACGTCCAAAGTCTGATGTCGAGAAAATGAAGGTCGTCCAACTATATATGCAAAGCCTCCACAGAACATTTGGCAAAAACCCCTGACAGGTTCCGGCTATTCCAACTCCGCTGAAACATTCTTTGCCTCCCTCGTCCCCAGTATCCAAGCGCGGGCCAATGCAAAATGGCTGCAAATAACGCGCTGGGAGCTGATCTAACTGGCCAACGACACTGAAGAAGGATTCAATGTAATCAAGGTGGAGCTAAGGGCCCTACGGCTAATGACGATGCAGAACAGGTAGGTCTTAGACCCGTTAACGGCGATGGATGGAGGTGTTTGCTGAAAAATCAGGAGCGCATGCTGCATGTTCGTGCCTTCTGCGGATGGGGACAACGGAACGCTGTCACACGTTATCGCGGCAGTGCACAATTTAGGAGAGCAGATGAAGAAGGAATGTGGAGTGAACCCAAGCTCTTGGTTCGACAACATTTTTTCATGGGTACCATCCTGGCTCGGAATGACTGTCAAAATGCTGATACCCATCATCGTATTATTTGCTCTTGATTTTTTGTGTGCGCCAGCTGGGTCTTCGGTGCTGCGCAAAACGCAGTCACTAACGGTACAATGATGATGGTGACAATGGGCAACAGTAGAGGAACAGCGCAAATTGTACTTGTGCCTCCGGCATAAACAGGTGAAGATCCCAAACCTAAATATAGAATGGTGGCGTTGTACTATGATGGGGATATAGTGGATAGACTATCAAACGACAATAAAGGAGCCCCTGGAACGAGAGTGGTACAAGGAAGTATGGGTAGACCTGGAGGGGGATGGGGATACATATACATGACCTGCACCCCTGACTAGTATGCAATGGCAGGTGAGAGTCTCCGGGGTGGGTATGTAGAGCCTGGATGCCAATTAAGGGGACATCAGCATGGGACGAAGCAGTAGCTGATGAAAAGGAAAGCCAGTGGTCAGGGTGAGTTAAAATGTTAAAGGTATTTGTACCGCACACCGTCACCAACCGAATTGGTCCCTAGGCGCTCAGGCGGATCTGTTAATAAGGTGGGATGGGTTAGTAAGGTGAAGGAGGGAGTAGGAAAGTGAGAGGAGTGGTGTTCTGTTGGCAGCTTCAGCTGAGTATACACCGGGTGCTGAGCTTTGGTGCAGGTATCGCAGTCAGTCCGCGTGTGCTGTTGTTCCGGCTTATGTGTTGTTGCAGTGTTGTGAAGTGCATGCAGCTTGTTGTGCGAGAGATGGTTGTGTGAGTTTTTTGAGTGAGATAAGTATGCAGAGTTTGAGCTTATATTGGTTAGTGGGTTACCTGACTTTTACCATGCTAACATTCACAGTTCTGTCTGAGTGTGGCACTTGTTGGACCTTACATTCCCATCTAGACGCTGCGTGGGCCAATGTTTAGGACTTCATCCAGGTGTGGTCATGCCAACATTCACACTTATCTAGATGTGGCGCAGGCTAGAGTTTAGAGATCCGTCCAGGTGTGGGTCTGCTAATATTCACAACTCCAGGTGTGGCACACGCTAGCATTCACATTTTTCCTAGGCGCAAGCATTTTGTCCTTCAATCAATCCTATCCAGATGTGACGCAGGCCAAGGTCTATCTAGGTGTGTCTGCCGGTCTGGATATGTTCGTCCGGTACGTACGAGTGGGAGAGTCACTTGAGGGCTTTCGTCAGGGTCTCGGTGTGTGGTCAGTCTCTGCAGCCTTCCTTTGTGGCTATTTCCATGATGTCTTATGCTCTGTTAAATGGTTGGTTCGTTGGTTTGAGTGTTTGTCCAATTTGAGAGTGGCTGAAGTTGGAGTTATTTCCATCATTGTTGTAATGTCTGGCCATTCTAGTGCGTCTCCGCTGTGGTTACGCTTTGAAAAGCCATGATTAGAGGAGTTTCTTGAATGCTAGGTGGTTTGTTGTATTACGTATATTCTTAGGTAGGTCATTCCAGATTTTGGGTGCCTGGTGAGAGAAAGACGATCCTCTGAGTTTTTTTCTGTTGTAGGGTTTTGGTTGCAGGCGTATGTCGGTGCTTGATCTTAGTGTTCTTGTCGCTTGATGTAGGCGTAGTTTGTCGCTTAGGAATTCTGCGCCTTGTTTGTGTATTGCTCTGTGCGTGATGCACATGGCCTTGAACATTATTCGTTGTTTCAGTGGTAGCCAGTGTAGTATTTTTAGTGCGGGTGTGATGTGTTCTCTTCTGGGTAGCTTGAGTCTGGCTGCTGCATTTTGTATGCGTTGTTTTTTTTTTAAGTCGTTCTGGCATGCCCAGGTATAGGCTATTGGCATAGTCTACTCTGAACATGATCAGAGCAATGATGGTAAGTGTTTTGTTGGCGAATGACAGGAACGGAAGGATCCTTTTTGCTGCTCGCAGGAGGAAGAAACATTTCTTGATTACTGAGTTTACTTGTGGCTCCAGAGTGAGATTGTTATCCATTAGGACCCCAGGTTTTTTACAGTTGATGATGGTTCTGGTGTGGTGCCGAGCTCTCTTGGCCAGGGGATGTAGGTGATGTCTCCTCCCTTTTTTGAGACAATTATCTCTGTTTTGCCTGGGTTGATTTTGAGATGGTTGAGGTTCATCCAGTTGAATATGTCGCGAAGGCAATTCTCTAGTGTGGTGTTTTCTTCTCGGGTGTCTTGTATGTTGAAGGTTATTTGGGTATCGTCGGTGTAGTTGTAGCATGTGAGGCCGTGTTCTTTGATGAGTTTGATTAATAGATACATGTAGATGTTGAATAGGAGCAGGAAGAAGGATGATCCTTGTGGTACCCCGCACGTGGAGACTCTGGGTTTGGATTTACAAGGTTTCATCCATATCGTTTCTTTTCTGTTTGTTAGGAAGGATTTGATCCAAAATAGGGCAGTGTCTGTTATCCCTAGTCCTTCTAGTCTCTTAACGAGGATGGCGTGGTGGACAGTGTCGAAGGCTGCAGGCAGATCAAGGAGAATCAGGGCGGTGCTGTTGTCTGAGTCTGCGCTTTTTTTTTTAGGTCGTCCCATATTGAGAGGAGAGACGATTCTGTTCCTCTCATAGGTCTGAAGCCAACTTGTGCTCTTCTATGAATTCTTGGGTTATTTGGTAGACGTACGTTTCTAGCAGTTTGGCTATGTAGGGTATGTTAGAGATGGGTCTGTAGTTAGATAAGTCCTCAACGTTTCCTGTTGCGTCTTTGAGTAGCGACTTGATGTAAGCCGATTTGAAGGCCTGGGGTACTTTACCTGTTGAGATTGAGGAGGTTCCTGTGGTATTCCATGGGGGTTCCTTGTTTGAGAATTGATTTGTTTATGTCCGGGGGGCACGGGTCTTCAGGAGAGCGCGACTTGTTGCTTTGGTTTACCAGTTTGACGAAAGCCTCAACTGATATTTCTGGGAAGTTTCGTAGCTTGTTTGCGTGTTCCTCGTCTGTGTCGGTGGTTTTTGAGCTGTGAACGCTTGGTCTGTTTTGTATGGTTTGTTGGATGGAGGTTATTTTGTTTTTGAAGTGGTCTCCGAGGTCCTTGCAAAGTTTCGTCGATGGGATTGGCGTGTTGTTGCAGGCCGGTGGGTTTATTTTGTTTATGATTTTGAATAGTTCTTTTTGAGCGTTTGGTGCTCTGAAGATTCGGTTGTCGTAATGTTTCCTCTTCGCTTTTTGCATTTCCTTTTTATATGCGCAAATCTGTTGTAGGAATTTATTTGTTTGCAGTGGTGTTGTTGGTCCTCCATTCAGATTCTAGTTTTCGGTTTTTCCTTTTCATGGCGTCGAGTAGTGGGGTGCACCATTTTGCTGTAGTTTTCTTGCGTGATGGGGTGAAGGGCTTTTCTTTAGCGATGTCGTCAAGGGTTGTTGCGATCCAGGTGTGAAGTAGGGCAACTTTTTTGTCTAGGTCTGCTTCTTCCATGGTTGATGCTTGTGGTTTGCTGAGTTCTAGGAGCTCGGTTAGGTTGGAGTTTATGGTTCTCCAGTTTCTTTTCATCATGATGGGTTGTTTTTCTTATTGATTTTTTGTTGGAGCGGCCGTTGTGATTATGGATTATGTGGGTTGCTCCTTTGACTAGTTGTTGTAGATTCATGGCTGCTAGTTGGGCGGTTAGGGATTTTTGTGAGGTTGTGGTTTCTTTGTCAAACCAGATGTTGAAATCTCCGAGGATGATCAGATGATTGTACTTGATGGCTAGGGTAGTGATTGCTTCCGTGAAAGCGTCTATGAAAGTCGCATCGTAGGTTGGCGGTCTATATATCAGTATGAATTTCATGTTGGTTTTGGGGTTTACTGAAAGTCGTAGTATTAAGGATTTGCATTTATCGATGTTTAGTGGATCTTCCATTTTGATGGCCTGTTCCTTGTAGATGATCGCTAGCCCCCCCCTCCTTTTGGATTTTCTGTTTGTTTGGATGCATTTGAAGTCTTCAGGCAGGCAGTTGAGGGTGATCTTGTAGTCGTCTAGCCATGTTTCGGTTACAAATAAGATGTCTATGCCTCCTTCTGACAGGAGGTCGTATATTACCGTTACATGTTTGGACATTGACCTTGCATTTATTAGGTTACAGTGGATTCTCTGGGTGAGATTTTGTTTTGAGGTTATTTGTTGTTCGAGTTTGTAATTGTCTGTTCGTGAAGTTCCCGCATTGATTTCGGTAGGATGAAGAATGGCAACAGCTGCTTCTTCATTGAAGCAGTCTAGTAAGTTGATAACAGGGCTAATTAGTCTTAGTGTTTCTGCTGTGATGCTACTCTGATGAAGATCAGTGGTGGTTTCTTCGTTGGGTCCGATTGTTGGGTGGGAGGTGGCGTTGCTGGTTGTTGGTACTTCGCCGTAGTGTGCGGGATGTAGTGGAAATCTATGTTGCCCCTCTGTTCTTGTAATGTAAGGGGTAATGGGGTCGGTGCCCTCCCACTCTCTTGAGTGCCCCCATCTTTTTTCCGCGTGTGTCAGGAAATTCTTAGTATGTTTCGAGGTTTCCGTGCCGGGGTGTCGGTGTACCGTGGTTGTTGCGAGGTAAGGTGTGAGGTATAAGGACTTTTCTCTTGTGGATTTTGTTCCGGTTGTGGCTGTTTTAGGTGTGTTTTTTTTCCAATGGGGCTGTTTCTTGTGGGTTCTGTCGGTGTTGTGTGTTCGCGTCTCTTGTTGCACGATCTTGTTCTCTTTCTCAGTGTCCTTTCTGGTACGGGCCATTTTCCAGTCTAGGCACAGGCATAGTATGGTAGTTGGTCCTCTATGTTGTGTTGTGCGGTCGCAGTGATCTCGGTTTTCCTTCTCTGGATACGCTGGGGTGTTCTCTGGCTCAGTGTTGCTTTCTGTCAGTGGGTAGGGTGTGTTTCCTAAGGGTGCACTGTCGGGGGGGGGGTTAGGGTGTTGACGGTCTGCTGGTATGGGATTTAATTGAGTTAGGTGGTGGTGGGTTTCCGGGATTGGTAGAGTACTGAACTAAGCGCAGTTAGATTTGAGAGACCTATATAGTGGATGAGGGTCCTATCAGTGCAGTCTAAGCATCACACAGTGCAGTTCGGAGACGAGGCCCCTGATGAGTCTGAATGACCTGCACAGTGGGAGAGACGCCCTCCAGAGCAACCAAAACACCACACAGTGTAGTTTGGAGACGGAGCCCCCGCTAAACTTGGGAGACCCGCGCAGTGGGAGGGGGCCTATCAGTGCAATCTAAATATCCTACACAGCAATTTGGGGAAGAGAGCCCCTGCTAAATCTGAGAGACCTGTATAGTGGGAGAGAGGCCTATCAGTGCAGTCTAAGCATCACACAGTGCAGTTCGGAGACGAGGCCCTTGCTGAGTCTGAATGACCTGCACAGTGGGAGAGACGCCCTCCAGCGCAACCTAAACACCACACAGTGTAGTTTGGAGACGGAGACCCCGCTAAACTTGGGAGACCCGCGCAGTGGGAGGGGGCCTTTCAGTGCAATCTAAATATCCTACACAGCAATTTGGGGAAGAGAGCCCCTGCTAAATTTGAGAGACCTGTATAGTGGGAGAGAGGCCTATCAGTGTAACCTAAACATTATATAATGCAGTTTGGGGACGGATCCCCTGCTAAATTTGAGAGACCTGTATAGTGGGAGAGAGGCCCATCAGTGCAACCTAAATATCATACAGTGCAATTGGGAGACGGGACCCCTGCTAAATTTGAGAGACCCGCACAGTGGGAGAGAGGCCTATCAGTGCAATCTAAACATCATATAATGCAGTTTGGGGACAGAGCCCCTGCTAAATTAAACATTATGTAATGCAGTTTGGGGACAGAGCCCCTGCTAAATTTGAGAGATCTGTATAGTGGGAGAGAGGCCTATCAGTGCAATCTAAACATCATGTAATGCAGTTTGGGGACGGAGCCCCTGCTAAATCTGAGAGACCTGTATAGTGGTAGAGAGGCCTATCAGTGGAACCTAAACATCATACAGTGTAATTAGGAGACAGGACCCCTGCTGAATTTGAGAGACCCGCACGGCAGAAGAGAAGCCTATCAGTGCATTGTTTACTTAAATGTGTTACTTAAGTAATGAAAGGGGGGGGAAATGTATGGGAGGACATGTCTTTAGGATCAACCTCCCCCACATCCCTACGTGAGGCTTATGACTCTACGACAGCCACCTATGCGCCTGGGCCCGGGATGCAGGATGGCTGCGGATCGGCACGCGAGGCTGCACGGCTCACCTTGTAGCATAACAGACTCCATTTTGTGATGCACTTAAGACTCCATTTTGAATATACTAAACCTGGGTCTCTGTGGAACAGGCCGCCTGCAGAAGCTGCAGTTCACCCCCACTCGATCTTGGACAGCGAGCCTGCATTCCCCCCGCCAGCCTCCTCCCCATGGCAGCTCCGCTGAAGGCCCGCTCTCATGAGCAACTAGATGGGAACAAGTAACAGAACAAACACTATCATTTATCTTCCGCAGTACATCATTGCCCTGGCGGTGACCTGACTTTTAGTCGGGGTCTGGGAAAGAACAAAGTTGTCCCTATGAAAGATACCTTGACACCCCTCCCCCACAGACCCAAACGTTCATGATATATGGTCTTCATGACCCTCCAACCCTGTTACCCCGGCTGAAACTGTTAAACCCGAATGCCAAATCCCTGTGTCTCCCAGTCTGCTAAGCCATTTTTAAAAAAGGTTTAAAACCCGTATTGCCAATTGCCATATTATAATGGTACAACTTTTGCCCACCCCAAGATATCTCTGTGTAAAGATGTCAAACGTATGTGCACACAAATCTACCCTTTACCGACTCATGAGTGCTGCTATCGTAAAATGGTTAAAAAAGCAATGTATAAAAATCCAGTGTATGATATGATTGTGAACCAGTTGAAGAAGTGAACCACATCTGATGTTGGAATGTTAGTTGAACTTGTTATTTGATCAAAACCATAATGTTGTAATCTGTCACTGAGATCGATGCACCCACCAACCTGGTCCTACCTCACGTTTTATGTTCAATTTTCCTCATGGGGCCCAAGCAACAGAATGACAGACGTTGTATGGTATAAGTGATAACTTTCTCCTCATTGACCCTGTAAACATTAACACATGTGAGTTGTAGAGATATGCAATTTACAGAATGCCCCAAATCTAAGCAGCCTGTCTCAATAATAGTGTTCATGCTATTCAGTAAACTGGGACCCACGAAAAGTTACAAGGCCATCTCCCCCACCTTCTAGAGAGCTGCACATCCAACTCCCCTCCTCCCCCCCAAGGTTCGGCAGGGCTTGAAGGTCCCTAGTTTTCTGTTGCTGGAACGTTACAGCTACACCTCCCCGCATTCCTGCTGGGCCCACACCAAGTATTCACCTCCCCCATGCCTCCGACACCAGATGCCATCATAAATTCACTGTGCACTGCCATGACCAGGCCAGGATGAATTATGAGCCACCCAGTGCCGACCCCCGCCGCCTTTGAGGTGCCAGCTACGTGCCCCCACAGACCCAATAGTATTTCAGTTCACCCCAAACCTAACGGGCCACGGAGACAATTATTCACCCGTGTGCTAACATACCATAAAACGATCACTCACTACATCTAACAGAATAGAATAATAAAGGTAGCCTAACCCGTGCCCCCTGATAAGAAAACTGGAGTCATGAGACAAGGTCCTTTGCTAAGGCAACTTTTATGGTGATGTAGTAAGGAAGCCTCGTATTATATACTGCTTTTCTTTGTTTCCCCCCCGGTATTAGATTGACGTGCTGTAGGATTTATATGGTAACCCGACATAGCAGTTTGTAATGAATATGTACGAATGGTCACAAGGGAAAATGGTTAGTATTGTGGATATGTATCCACATGGACAGCTCGCACCCGGACTCTCCACCATGATGAGCCCAGCTGACCCAAGCACTCTGTGATGCTACCAGGTGGATCTCCGCCAATCATGGAACACCGCACCTACAATGTACATAGTAGCTAGTCATCACCATCCAATCCCCACGACTATGTGCCCCCTATATCTTATCTCACGTACGACGTGTTTTTGTAATAAATAGGACTGTCTTTGCTATTGTCAGAATGTTTAATTGGGTACTCCTTTTGTACTGCTATTGTCAGACAGAGCGCTCTCGGAGTTTGCAGAGTCCTTTGCATGCCCTATATCGATTTAGATAAAAACCTTCTATATCTCACCCGCACTTGGTCTTGGTCTGATTCCCTGCTTTTTTGTGTGTCCATTATTTCCCCTCATTGAAGGGGGTTAACTGCCTTACCGGGGGACGCTCACTTTCACCTGTACTTTACGAAGGGAAGTAAGGTAGCCATGTAGGAAGAGTATCTTCTCTCTGCCAGGGATGTACATTTCTCCGACGCGAGCATCTCCCATAACTTCTCCCACCACATGCCAAGCACTGTGCCATCCACATTCTTCCAGTTCCGGGCTAAGGCGATTTTGGCCGCAAGAAAGAGTTGAGTAAGCAACCTGGCTTTGCGACCAGTCAGAGGATAATCCCATCCCCAAAAATGCCCCAATAAGAACAGCAGGTAAGTCAATAGCCAACAGAGTTCTGATGTTAGAAAGAACCTCCTTCCGATAGGAACTGGGCTTTAGGGCATTGCCCCCACATGTGGAAATAGGTACCGCTTTCCTGGCATCCCCTCAATTCTGAGGGTTCGAGGGAGCCCTGCAATGGAGTCTAGCTCGGGCATAATATCAAAAGTAAGAAAGCTTGAGCTGGTACTCTTTATTCGTGGTACACTTCGAAGTCCTGTGGTTCTGTTCCTAGATGTGACACAAAGAGTCCTCTCCAATCTCCCTCCCCAGGTCTCTCTCCCACCACACCATGTAGGGTAGATGTTCTTGTGGGTCAAATCGATCTAGCAAATTATAAACTCTGAGACTGCCTTTTGGATCTACCGGCCAGGTATATGTGTTCTAATGCGTTCAGGGCTCTAATGCCCCTCTGTCGAAAAATTGGGTGCGATCCCCAGTGCCATAGCTGCACGTAACGAAACCTCTCCCTCTTGAACTGTGAACTCCCGTTTGCACTCCTCGAAAATGAGCGGGGACTTGCCGTTACAAAGCTGTCCGAGTTCCCTCAGGCACCCTGCAGTCCAGGCTGCAAATGCTGCTGCGTGTATACCTGGGGTGAACTAAGGATTATTGATCACGGGTGACAATGGGCCCAACCCTGTGGGAGTGTGCCATGGTTTGGTAGCTAGGTTCCAACACCCAAGTGTATGAAGTGTTGATGTGATGACAGGAGTGCAGGTTTGATTGGGCTACGGTTCACATTGACATATGGCAGCTGTTTCAGGGGGAGCCGGGTAGCTGCCTGTTCCAGTTGTGCCCACCTTGGAATTTCCCTAGACTGACTCCATGTGATATGTGAGAGGTGAGAGGCAAGGTAATAGCGGTAAACGTCGAGGAGCCCCAGTCCTCTGAGGTGTTCCCTATGCATCAAAACTTACTTAACAACCATCGGTCTACAATGTTGCCAAATGTAAGGCAAAATCTTCTCCTGTAGCCCATGTAGCTTTGGGAGTGGGACAGCAGTAGGAAGGGCCAAAAAGTGATAGAGAAGCCTAGGGACAATAGTCATTTTAACTGCCGTAACGCATCTAAGCACAATGTCATTTGCTTATGCCACCTCTTCAAATGCAACTCCAACCCAGCGAATAAAGAGGGAGACTGTTTTGATGGAGCTGGGGCTATTAACTCCCCTCCCCCCCAAGTATTCAGTGTAATCGTGCCTCCATTTAATTGGGCAAGTCTCCACCAGCGTATCAGTGTCTCCAGGTGTCAATGCAATTGCTAGGACAAAGGATTTTGAGTAGTTAATACAAACCCAGAGGCCCGACCAAAGCCCTTCAGCTCTGCCATCAGAGCTGGGATTGTTTGCCACACTTCCGTCAACGAAACCAACACATTGTCCACGTATAAAGATATTTTGTGTTCCCTAACCTGATGAGGATTGCCCTGGATGTCTGTGCAATTGTGCACTGGAACTGCTAGGGGGCTTCATCAAGCGAGCAAACAGGACAGGGGAAAGGGGGCATCCTTGCTTAGTGTCTATGCAGACCCTTATTAAGGGAGTTGCCCTACCGTTTACTAGGATCCGGTCTGTCGGGGCTGAATAGAAGGCCAAAACCGACTATCAAAATTTTGGGCCCAACTTTTGGAGGACCGCCTTGAGATAGGACCAGTACAACTGATCAAAAACCTTGTGGGTATGAAGAGCTAGGAGGTTGACTTTCCTTTGTGTTCTGCCTACTATCTCAAATAAGTTGAGAGCCTTCCGGATGTTTTCCTGAGTGGATCAGCGGGTGATCACGCTGGTTTGGTTTGAGTGGACCAGAGTTGGCAAGGGTGACATCATCAGCAGCATAGCGAGGATCTAGGAGTAGAGTTTGGCATCTAGATTGATGAGGGGAAATGGGACGATAGGAGTCGAGCAGGCAGGGATCTTTGTGTGGTTTAGGAGCAGGATAGTGGAGGTCACAAGCATCGTGGGTGTGAGTGTGCTGGCTTCAGGGAAGGAATTAAAGAGTTGGGTCAGGCAAAGAGAGGATCACGCAGTAGGCCGTATAAAAGTCTGTTGTGAACCGATCCGGCCCAGGGGCCATAATTTTCAGGGATTCAGTAGCCCCAGTGACTAATCTACACTGCTTCAATTGTGTAACCAGTGTGGGGGCCAGGGCGGGAAAGGTGACATGCTCGGCAGAGAGGCTGATGCTGCCTGCATGTGATAGGTGTGTAGCCAGTGTAATTTATCCTCCCCCCCCATAAGGAGAAGCCCCCCTTCATCATCCAGCAGAGATTGCACATTGTTGCGGGCCCTATGCTAAGCCAGCCTGCATACCAATATCTTGTTGGCTTTGTTCCGCCTGGTGAAGTAAAATTATTTGACCTTGAAAAGGGCCTGGGAAGTATGTTCTGCTAGGTGGGCATTAAGTTTAGACCGTGCTAGATGGAGGAGACGCCTATCCCCGAGAGAGCTCAAACGCTTATGCGCAGCTGCAAAGCCGCTGAACGTCGCCCTCCAATTTCCGCTGCACGCAGGTTCTAGCCTGAGTATAAGAGGTGGTGAGGCTTATGATTTCTCCCCCGACAGTCTCCTTCATAGTGTGCCATACCATGTCCAAGGACACATCACCCGTGAGGTTGCGTTAGAAATCGGAGAAGATAGCTGTCCCGCTCTCCTGAGGGATTATCGGGTCCTTAAGGATTGGGCCATAGAACTTCCAGGGTTTACGAGCTGGAGGAGAAAGCCCAGCTACTGATCGGCAGAGTCAAACTGGCACGTGATCAGATAGAGAGACCACGTGGATAGTACTCTCCGGAACACAAGGGGTCAAGGATGTTGAGAACAGTAACATATCGATATGCGAGTAACCCAGGTGAACGTGTGAGTATATGATTGTGTGAGTGTATGATATATAGCATGTAAACCTCGCCTGTAGACAAGTGTTTCTAGTGGCGAGTGTAGTACCTGGCCGACGGATTCCATAGCTGTCAAATGTCAACCTTGCACAAAAGCCACATAAGTGCCAAAGAATTTCTAAAGTCCAGCCTGGAGGCTGGAAGGGCATTTATCTGTGTCAGAGTCTGGGGCCACGTTGTGATTCCCCCACCCAAATAACTAGAGGCCCTTCAGGAACAGGTTCAGTCTGCTGTTGGGGTGTGTGGGTGAGTAAACAGCCACAAACCTACAGGTGTTGCCTAGTAGGGGTGCCCTTAATCCTCATAAATCTCCCATTCGGGTTGTGCAGGGTCCTAGTTGGGGTAAAGGGAGTGGCTTTGTGGAATAATATGGCTACCCCTCTTCGCTTCTTTAGTTGCAAAACACCCAGGTGAGAAGTGAACATGTGAAAGTCTCCCCTCATCTGGTTTTAAAAGAGGAGTCTCCTCTAGGAAAACTACTGAAGGGGAAGGGTCGCCCAGCCTTGCCATTACTGATTTACGCGTAATGGGTGAATTTAGACCCTGTACATTCCAAGTAAGCATGGACAGCATACTACCCAGTGTGGCCAGAGCAGTGTTAGCCTTCAGGTTCTCTTGGCAATCTTTGCACCTGATCATCTGCTATACCAGTGACCCAAAGAGTTCCATCCCTTGCAGTCTGTCCACCGTCCGACGTTTAGTCTCAAACCATTAATTCACCCCAACATAAACCAAATCACCCCAACTAACAGTGTAAACCACCAATTCCGGCCGATGAACGACCACTGAATTAGAACGGGTTAACCCATGAACGGGGGAGAACTGACGCACTGAGCATTAACCCTAACTACTTATTTAACCTAAAAGTGAACCACCCCATTTCCAAGAGGGTGGCAGAGTCGCCTTTTAACATGAGCCCCGGCCCACCCGAGCAACCAGCAACCTTTTATGTGCCGGATGTCAAATCATGCCACATCATCGGGGATTCTCTAATCCTTCCACTGGCCTTTCCCCGCCTTCGCCCAGGGCCCCACTCTTGCACCAGTCCTGGATGATGGGTCCGGCTTCATGTCCACCTGAGAGTCAGGTGCATCTGGGAAGAGCAGCTGTTCAGCCTCCTTCATCGAGGACACCGACCAGGAGCAGCTTTGATTGGTGAAGTGGAGGGCTGTGGGGAATCCCCATCTGTAGCGCACATCTTTTTCGCAGAGCCATTCCGTTAGTGGCTGCAGTGCTTTGCGCTTGAGTAAGGTGATGCCCGCCATATAGTGGTAGAGGGCCGGGTAGCACCATGGAAGCAGATCTCCTCAGCTTGTCTGGCCCGAGCCAGGATCTTCTTTCACTCTTGTGAGGACATCAGGCATTAGTCGCGTCGCTGTCCAGCTCGAGTGGCACATCTGCCAGGGCATCTAAGATCTGGCGAAAAAGATTTATGATGTAGGCCTCCAGGTCATGATTCGGTATCTCAGCGGGACCCCACCCCTAATTCAAATATTGTTACAGTGATTCTTAGAGTCCTCATACCTGTCCCCCAGAAAGGCCACCAACCCTTCCATATGCTGAGCACATTCACTGGTTTCGTAATACTGCTCTAATAGGGTTGGTTCAACTTCTTCCATTCTCCATTCTGATGCGGTCAGGCGCTTATCGATAGCCAAAACCTTCCCAGCCATCTCCGCCAGACTTCCCTGAATGTCCTTCCGAATCTCTGTTAGCCATTGCAGGAGGTAGTCTTTCGTAGCTAGTTGTGGATTGGGGGTCATATCTGCCTCTTCACTGTGAACCTGATCGACTGTTGCGCTCTCTTTTCTGCCCCGGTCCTAAATCTGTAGCAGTGATGCGATATCGAGGATTGAGGTTTCCGTGACTTTGCCATGGTGCCAGTAGGGTCTCCAGGCAGTGGGTTGCCAAAAGCTGTAGAGTTGCACTGGGCGGGTGTGCAGTGTCACTATTGAAGCCCGAGGGCCCTCGGCAGTAGCACGACTCCTGCCAAACGAACACCAGCTCAACAAAGCGAAGTAGTGGCACAGAGATCCCAAACAAACAGCAGGGCCTACAGCGGGAGCAGAGCGTGCCCTCGGGGGGGATGGGAGGAGGCTCTCCTAGGTCAAGCTGGTCTCTAGGGCTGAACTCCCAGGACCTACACGGCACGAGGGCTAGCCCATCGAACCTCTGTACACCTAAGGGGGAAACAAACACGGAAAGACATTAATAGCAAGAAAGAAAAGCAAAGGCCTCTAGAGGCTGCTGTAATCGGACTTACCTCCTTAAAGAAACTTGAATGGTTGGCACCAGTGAAGTTAACTCGGTCCCTTCAACCCGCAGAAAAACTATGCGCCCCTGCGCAGAAAGCAGGACGGAGAGCACGCCAGACATCATAACAAGGTGGGGAGGGGGCCATCAGGTCGAGTCCAAGGGGATGGTGGGAGGAAACGAAATCAGTTCCTAATTCCAGTCCTCCTGTATTTTCAGGCCCACCTGCCACAGAACCCGAATTGGGCACGTCCAGGGTGAATCCGGCAACCAGGGCATCCCCGTGGATACCAGGTGAGCGTAACAGAACGAAAAGCTTTCATAACAAAATCCACCTGGGCGCCATGGAGACTTCAGAAATGGACCAACTGGCCCAGTTATTGGGACAATTACGTGCTGAAGTGCATTCGGCTAGGTAAGAGACTAATACCCTGCGAAGGGATATTGTCACCAAAGAGCGCACCGAAGAAATCAGCAGGCAGTTACTGCAATCACAGGCCAGGCAAGCTCCATTACCTGGGACAAATTCACCAGCACAGACAACCACGTCGTCTACCGCTCCAGTGCAAATAACCTTACCCGGAACAATCCCGTTAGCACCACCAGAAAGGTTTTCAGGCGATCCAAGGAAGTATGCTGCTTTCATGAATCAATGTCGCCTTCACTTCCTCGGCAGACCGGCGCATTTCCAAACGATCAGGCACGAGTAGCATTTATTTTGTCATATCTGAGCGGTAGTGCAGCAGATTGGTCAGTGCCGCTTGTGTGATATGATGACACATTACTACGTGACTTTGGGGGCTTCCAACGAGAAATTGAAAAGCTCTTTGCTCGGCACACCCATGAACAAGCTGTAGACAACAAACTCTTATCACTCCGGCAGGGGAATCAGGATCTATTAACATACATAGCAACCATCAATAGATTGGTGGCCGAAACCAGGTGGCCTGAGGACAAGAGAACCACATTGTTTCACCGAGGCCTTCGAGGGGAATAAAGGACGTCTTGGCTCAGGTAGTTGATCCACCGAGAGACTGTAGTGAATTCATCAATCTGGTGGTACAACTAGATCATCGACTACAAGATTGGAAAGCGGATCGGTCCAAATCAGACACACGGGCTGTGCATCTACGAAACAAGGATGTTACTCCGCGCATGTCAGATAATACCACGGAACCAATGCAAATTGGAGGCATACGACCACCGTCAACAAAAGTCGAAAGAGACAAGAGAAGACAACAGCAGTCATGTTTGTACTGCGGACAATCGGGGCACTTCCTCAAAGACTGTCCAATAAAAGCCCCCAGGCGAAGTGTGGGAGCTACAGAAAAAGATGAGGAAGGAGTCGGAAAACTGCCTAGCTCGACATAAGTAGAGGTCAGTTTGTCGAGTGAGAAGAATGAGCCACCGACCTCACACTTTGCAATACCAGTGATCCTAATCAATCACCAACAACCTTCGAGGATGCACTCCGTTGAAGCTTACATAGACAGCGGAGCAATTGGGAATTATATTGATCGAGATCTGGCCGCACTGATGGGGCTTCCCCTAAGTTTTAAGCCGAGCACAGAAAAGGTAACCATGGTGGATGGAACTGAAATTGCCTCCGGACCAGTAACCGAATGTACAGCAGGAACAGCCCTGCTGTCCAAGATGGACACCGGGAAAGGATTTCTTTTGATCTCATCAAGGCACCTCAGTTTCAGCTAATTTTAGGGATGCCATGGTTGGTTGCTCATAACCCTCGGATAGATTGGCGTGCAAGAACATTCCCTCGTGATTGCACCTCCACCTGTTATTTCCAAGAAAACAAGTCCAGTTTCAAGGTTCCTACGAATCCAAGAATCGGCATAGCTACACTTGGCGCAACCGGTACTCTCCCTAAAGAATAGCAAGATTTCCAGGATGTGTTCCAGAAGGACCAAGCCAATACACTACCACCGCATAGATCCTATGACTGTCAGATTGACCTCATACCTGGTGCACAGATCCCTTGCGGCAGAATCCATGCGCTCACAGAACCAGAAAACTAGCATCTAAAGTCTTATCTGGACCAGTACTTGGCAAGTGGGTTCATTCGCCCATCTAAATCACCGGCAGCCAGTCCCCTATTCTTTGTACCAAAAAAGGAAGGGGACTCGAGAACCTGTATTGACTATCGCGCCCTGAACCAGATCACTGTGAAAAACCGTTACCCTCTTCCCCTTATTCCTGAGATGCTGGATCAAGTCAAAGATGCGCATATTTATACTAAGTTAGACCTCAGAGGAGCGTACCACTTGGTCTGAGTTAAAAAAAGAGATGAATGGAAAAACGGCCTTCTGTACTAAGTATGGGTTGTTTGAGTACCAGGTCATGCCTTTCCGGCCTTGAAATGCCCCGGCAGCGTTTCAATATTTCATGAACGACGTCCTAAGAGAACCGATCGATGTTTGCGCCTTGGTCTACATAGACAACATCCTGGTGTATTCAACCTCAAAACAAGACCATGTCAAACAAGTCCGCACTGTCCTTGCCAAATTGCGCCAATATCGACTGTACGCAAAACTTGAAAAATGTTTTTTCCACGTAACTGAAGTAGAATTTCTTGGCTTTGTTCTTACTCCAGAAGGCATTAGAATGGATGCACACAAGGTGAATGCCATTCTTAAGTGCCCCCCTCCAACCTCATCAAAAGGGGATCAGAGCATGCTGGGCGTTTGCAAATTTCTACCATCGATTCATCCCAGACTTCTCTCAGATCGTGCATCCGATCAGGCTACTGCTACGAAAAAAGCAATACAAAATTAATGTGGACAGAAGATGCCGAAAAGGCCTTCCAAGAACTTAAGGAAAGGTGTACCACAGCCCCGATTTTACGACACCCTCGCCCGGATCTTCCTTACATCGTGGAAACGGATGCTTCCACCATGGCTATGGGGGCGGTCCTTTCTCAAAAAGATCCTGAAACTGGCCAACTGCACCCCGTGACCTTCTGGTCGTGAAAATTCACGCCTCCTGAACTCAATTATGCCATCACGATAAGGAACTGCTTGCTATAAAATCCGCCTTCAAGGCATGGCGACATTATCTCTTGGGGGCCAGGCATACAGTCACTGTAATTACAGACCACCAAAACTTAAAATATTTAAAAACAGCAAAAGCACAATCTTCGCACCAACTACGCTGGGCCCTTTTCTTCACCGAGTATGACTACGTAATTACCTATCGACCAGGTGTAAGAAACGGGAAAGCTGACGCACTATCTCGCATGGGCATCGATGAAAAAGAATATGCAATCCCAGATCCAGTGGCCATTATACCTGAAGACAAGCTTTTAGGCCTCACCACCACAGTTTTAACACAAACCGAGCTTAGAAACATGATCCAGCGCGAAATAACCCCAAGTGAGTTACTGGAATGGCATACCAAAGGAAAACAATACACTGTTAATGATCAACTGCCGTATTTTGATAAACGCCTGTATGTGCCTAAAACCGAGCTACAACAAACAAATCATTTCGGACTATCACAATTCTTTGATGGAGGTAATCCCGGAATTTCCAAAACCCTAGCCAAAGTGAAATGCAATTATTGGTGGCCCACTTGGCATCGAGACATCATCCAATACGTTAAGTCATGTGGGGTGTGTGCACAAAACAAGTCATTGAAACAAAAACCAGCCGGCCTCCTGCAACCATTAGAAATAGCTCCGGCACCATGGCACACACTTTCTCTCGATTTTATTACTGATTTACCTCCCAGCCAAGGGTTCAATACCATTTTAGTAGTAGTGGACCCATTTTCTAAAATGGCACACTTTATCCCTTTCAAAGGCCTCCCGGATGCATCTTATCTAGCAAAAATGTTTTTGGAAAACATCATCCAACTGCATGGATTCCCTTCAGTCTTGGTCTCTGATCGAGGTAGCCAATTCATATCTAACCTCTGGAAAAAGTGCTGCGCTATGGCTCACATCGACATCCGGCTATCCACCAGTCACCACCCCCAAACGGATGGTCAAAAAGAGAGGACCAACCAGACTCTCGAACAATACCTATGATGCATGCAGCGCCAAGTCGAAGGAACCTGGAGAGACCTGTTATGGATAGCCGAATATGATTACAACAATTGATTGCATTCCAGTACTGGTCAAACACCTTTCTACACCCTCTACGGCAGACATCCATGTACTTCCGAACTAGACAGCCCTCCCACTCTAGAAATGCCGGCTGTAAAGACTCTTCATGAAACATCACTCAAGCCTTTCAAAAGGCAACGGAACAGTTAATCCAAGCCAAAAGTAAACAAAAAAGGTTTGCTGACCAACATTGAAAAAAGGCCCCGACTATCAGGTGGGAGACAGAGTTTGGCTAGCCGCAAAACACATACCGCTAAAAGGAACCCAGACTTTTCACCCTCGCTATTTGGGACCTTCTCCTGTTCAAGCCATCATCAACTCAGCGGCAGTTAAACTAGCATTGCCAGCTAACATGCAACTCCATCCAGTATTCCACGTCTCACTGCTAAAACCAATACAACCCGGTACTCGAGTTAAACCATCACCTGAACCCATAATGTTCGAGGGAGAACCCGAATACGAAGTAAAAGAAATCCTGGATTCTAGATGTACCAGACCCAAACTGTACTATCTAGTCGATTGGAAGGATTACGGCCCTCAAGACAGAACTTGGGAACCTAGTGAGAACATTCATGCACCGCGTTTAATTAGAACGTTTCATCGAAACTTTCCAGACAAGCTGGACCAGGCAGGAGAATCACCTTAGGAGGGGCCTGGGGGGGGGGGGGGGGGGGGGGGGTGCTGTCACGACCCGTGACCCAGAACCCCACTGGTATGGTCACAGGACAGGTAGGGTTAGAACTTGGGGTTCATTTGGGGCCCCAAGGGCCTTACATTATCATCACAGACTCTCCTGGAGTCAGTCCTGGTGCCTTTGGCGCCAGGCTCATGTACAGATTGGGACTTTTACTTGAAGGGACTACTTTTTCTGTGAAGGCCTACAGCCAACCTGGAGGCACCCACATAGTCTAGTTCCTAAGAACTAGACTATGCGGTGCAGTGTTTTAAGGTGTAGTAGCCCAGACTACTTTACTTGGACTACTTTACAAGGGGGCTATATAAACCACACCCAAGCTACAGAACGTGCTTCACTTTATTCTGCAGCCAGCAGCGTGACACTCATCATGTTCGGAGACCAGCACCCAGCGATCCTGAAAAAACGAACCTGCAGAGGTGACAAACTAACATCATTAGCAGTCTCAGCTTACCTCCAACTTTCCATCCGTCGATTACTGCTGCTCGCGTTCTTCCATTTAGTTGGCAGCATCTTTAGGACATCACGCATGCATCGGAACAAAGCACCTGGAGGGAAAGAGAAAGAAGGACGTTAAACAGGTTACTCACGGCATTCACAGCAGTAACCATAAAGTCCTTGGCCATTTCTTGGCCGGTTCCGCTCCGGAAAGCGTACGCTCAGAAAGACCATCGCAACCTGAAAAGGAATAAAGAATACAGGTTAGCCCAAAAAGACATTAGCACGCCCCACTTCACGCTTAACCTACCATCCATCCATCCATCATACGCACCCGCGTCCATAATCCAGGCAGGAGTCTGATCCAAGCGGCGCAACCATCGAACCTCCGTACACCTAAGGGGGAAACAAACAAGGAAAGACATTAAAAGCAAGAAAAAAAAGCAAAGGCCTTTAGAGACTGCTATAATCGGACTTCCCTCCTTAAAGACACTTGAATGGTTGGCACCAGTGAAGTTAACTCGGTCGCTTCAACCCGCAGAAAAACTACGCGCCCCTGTGCAGAAAGCAGGACGGAGAGCACGCCAGACATCATAAGGTGAGGAGGGGGTCATCAGGTTGAGTCCAAGGCGCTGGTGGGAGGAAACAAAATCAGTTCCCAAGTCCAGTCCTCCTGTATTTTCAGGCCCACCTGCCATAGAATACATCACCCAAATCGGGCACGTCCAGGGTGAATCCGGCAACCAGGGCATATGGGCGTCTACGTGGATACCAGGTGAGCCTAACAAGTGGTTGGAGAGGAAAGGTTAATGTCAGCTAAAAGAATGAGGTGATGTTCAGTGGAAAGAGAATCAAGGATCATCAAAGAATGGTGCATGTGGGACCAAGAGGGCTACAGATGCAGAGGATGTGAACAGAGTGAGGCAGAGCAATAGAAGAGATGGTGAATTCAAAAGTGGTAAAGACGTGACATTGGAGATTAGTGAGGCGGGAAGGGAGTAGTTGTCAGACGGCTCTACCTCTGCCAGTCAGCTGAGGCAAGTGAATGAAGGATAGTTTGGAGTCGTGTAGGGCCGCAAGAGTGGCAATGGCAGATGAGGAATTCTAGGTTGAAATATTAGCAAGAAAGTTTAGGGGAGGAGAGCTGGAGTGAAAGTAGTCTGTGATAAAGGAGGTGTTGCATACAGACTGAGCATTCCAGAGTGTAATGTTCAGTTGATGAGGTAAGGAAGAGTAGAGCAGTTGAGTCTCAGAGGAAGAGAGGCGAGGTGGATAGGTGTTGGTGGAGGCATGGTTAGCCGGTTGGCTTTATTTGTTGGAAGGAGGTGGAAGTGAGATGGAGTAGTGGGAGTTTCAAGTTGTGAGTTTTAGAATAGGGATAGGAAAGGAGGAAGTTGTAGCGTGATTGGAGAAAGCATAGGGAGGTGCGAGGAGCAGGAGTAAATGCATTATTGGCAATTAGCACAGCGTGGAGAGCTAATACAGTAATTAGGAAGCTTGGGGCACTTGCAGGTGAAACAGAGAAAGGCAAAAGCAAAGGCGCATAGGTGAAGGGGCAAAGAGGCAGGTCAATGGCTGGTCTTCACACTTCACTGTTCCACCCTTTACCAGCGCCCCTGTCTGGACACCCCCTAGGGATTTCAGAATGGATGACACATGCTCTTGTCACCTGATCGCCTAGCCCAACAGTGGTTGGTCTCTCTGCTATTGTCCCTGGTGCTCGGATTAGGTGATTTCTTCCTGATTGGTGTTACCAGAGGAGCCTCTTGTGGCCTTCGGCTGGAGAAGGGGATAATCCAAGATGCCTACTGGCAGTGAAGTTCCAGACAGAAAGTGAAGCTAAAAACTAGAAGGGAATACACACGCTCTTTTACCACCTGATCGCCTAGTCCATCAGTGGCTGGTCTCTCTGATATTGTCCCTGGTGTTGCTGGGATTAGGTGACATACACGTATATATCTCAAATCTGTGACAGCAAATCTACAGATATGATTCAGTTGGACTCCCCAGAGGTAGTGCACTTAGTGAGATTCTAACACCTTTGGTGCCGCAAGGAACTTCACAAAAAATGCTAAAACAAATATACAATAAATATGTTTGAAATGTTTTGTAAAGGTCCGCCAATGGGACTAAGTTCATCAGGCTTGCTAAAGGTTGAGTCCCAAAGGGATTATTTGCTCTCAGAGCAAAAAAGCTGGATGGATTTACACAAAGTAAAACTCAGCATTTGAGCTTTTTTGTGCACTTTGCTTGGTTTGGCAAAATCCCAAGCTGCAGGTTTTTTAAAACATGGAGTGCCAAATGCGGATAAGGAGATATTGTCCATTGGGTGTCAAGATACAAATTCTAATATCAGCAAGGCAAGGTGGTTGGCTGATGCAGGAACAACCTTTTTAGTCTGCTCCTCGTACTGGCTCCTTGGATCTGGTGCTCCAAAATGTTTGAAAGGGCGTATTCAATCTAGTCAGGGTAAGGGAATGGTGCCAAAGGGGATGAATATGCCCGAATTTTGTAAAACAAACTAGACAAATTTAGCGATGAGGGCAGGGTGTGCAGACCAAGAGTTGAATTATGCAAATATATACAAGCTCTGATAGAGTGAAATTTACCATGGCAAAAGCAATTTGGGGAGCCCTGGAACGTTTTCACCCCAGAACTTGAGTGCACAAAACGTTTGAAGAATCATTTGAGCATTTTGAATAGAATTGAAAATATTTGTGAAATTATGTCTAGGAGATGCAAAGCTATTGGGGGAGTTCCCGTGCAAAACCTTTATGCCCAACCCAAAGACACCAAGGCACGAAAGTGTTTACAAACTAAATGCAGCCAACTTTGATTTCTGAAAAGCTTTGTGAAGTTTCTTTCACAGCAGAACAGGGTGGGTGGATAAAAAGGGAGAACATTTGAAAGGGACGTGGGCCAAAATAAAACTTTTCCCCTTCAAATTCTCATGGGGGCATTGTTGGATCCGGTATTTGGATCTACCTCTCCATGTTAGGACCTGCCTTTTTCTCTTGCTTCCTGATGTGTCCTTGTCCATCATGGTGTCTGCGTGAGGTCATTAGTGGAATGTTTGGATGAGTGTTGGAATGTTGAGATCCTGAGTGCTCCACCTGAGGCAGCTGCCATGATGTACCCTGGCTGGTGGGAGTCGGTGGGCTCCCTTCCTGAGCTTCCTTCATATCTCCTGTAATTGATGTACCTGATGTCACCTGACTTAAGACTATGAATAACAAAGCTTGCTGTCATGAATAAATATCGCTTGTCACACGATATTTGATACATTACTCACCGTAATCGTATTTCTGATGCTTGTATCTGCTTAGATTCACATGCTGTGCATCGGCCGACATCTAGTGGAAGCTGCAGAGTATTACAGTTTGTTTTTCAAAACTCAAAAATGGGCGTCGACACAGGGCGTGCCAATAATACTATCCCTAGTGTGACGTCCACTGTACCCAAGATCCCTCACGCGTCTAGGATACTCAGATTGTATTTTTTCTGACATGAGGTAGCATGAGGAGTAGCGGGAGTACAGATAATCCAAGCGGATAAATAGAAAGGTAAGCCTACAAGCAACCATGCGCCTTCTCTCAGAGGGGAGGAAGGGTGGGTCGCATGTGAATCTAAGCAGATACAAGCATCAGAAATACGATTACGGTGAGTAATGTATCCCTTCTGAGGCTTGTGGAATCTGCTTAGATCACATGCTGTGCATAGATTAGCGAGCAGTACCTGAAGGAGGTGGGATGTGAGAAGGGTCATGAGCAAATAAGTGTCTTAGAACCTCTTGTCCCACTTGTGTATCTGCCTTGGAATGGGTGTCAATGCAGTAATGCTGAGTAAAAGTGTGAATAGAGCTCCAAGTAGCTGCTTTGCAAATGGTGTCAAGGGGTACATTTGCAATAAAAGCCAGAGTGGCCCCAATGCCTCTAGTAGAGTGGGCTCTTGGCGTGAAAGACAGCGTTCTTTCAGAGAGTGAGTAACACAGCTGGATACAGTTAATAATCCACTTCGAGATGGCACCTTTAGAGACGCGATCCCCCTCTCTGCCTGTAGCTACTGTTTTCCTTAGCGGTCTGGTTTTATTTACATACTAGAGGACCGCCCTACGCACATCTAGGGTGTGCAGTTTCACCTCAGCAGAGCTTTGAGGGTCCTGGAAGAAAGCCGGAAGCTCGATGGACTGGTTTACATGGAATTTAGATATAAACTTAGGTGAGAACCTAGGGTGTGTGCGTAAAACCAGTTTGACTTTATGGACAGTAAAGAAGGGATCCTGCACTGACAGAGCCTGAATTTCACTGACCCTTCTTATAGAAGTAATAGCTACTAAGAAGGCCGTTTTATAAGTCAGGTGTTTGAGACTGCTTTTATGCATGGGCTCGAAAGGGGGCCCCATGAGCTTAGATAGCACCACATTAAGGTCCCATGCTGGTGGTGGGTTTGAAATAGGAGGGTGAAGTCTCTTTACTCCTTCCATGAAGGCTTTAACTACTGGTACTTTCCACCACGAGACCTTGTTATGGGAAGTGGTGTATGCCGACAGGGCTGCCAGGTGTACTTTCAGTGAGTTAAAAACCAATCCTGCATCTAGCAGGTGGAGAATGTATGTAACAATAGTGGAAGGAGTGCAATCAACTGGGTTGATTTGTCTACTCTGGCACCAGATAACACATCTCTTCCACTTGTCAAAATAACAGTGCCTTGTGTTTGGTTTCCTAGATTCCTTTAGGATGTCCATACACCTCTGTGGTAAATTGAGATGTCCAAACTATTACCTCAGGAGCCATGCTGCCAGGTTCATTGAGTTGGGCTGCTAATGCACTGTTTGACCTTGGTGCTGGGACAGTAGGTTGTAGCAGGCTGGAAGTTTGATGGGCTCGCACACCGCCATCCTGCGTAGGTGTGGGAACCACGGTTGTCTTGCCCACATGGGAGCAACTGGGACGAGCGTCATCGACTCTCTGTTCATCTTGTTCACCACCTTCCTGATGTAGAGTTGGTGGAAAAGCGTACGCAAACATCCCTAACCAGTTCATCCACAGGGCGTTCCCCTGGGAGTCTGGTTGGGGGAACCTGGATGCAAATCCTGGGCATTGTCTGTTTTCGCTTGTGGCGAAATAAGTCTATAGTGGGGAAACCCCACTGAGAGAAGATATCTTCTACGACCTCTCTGTGTAGAACCCATTCATGTTCCTCTGGGAGGGAGTCTCTGCTCAGAGCATCCGCTAGAGCATCCGCTAGCTCCCTTGGAACATGTTGTGATGACGGGAAGATGTTCCGTCCGAGTGCCCATATCCAGACTTTCTGGGCAAGCTTGGACAGATTTGGCGAACGAGTCCCTCCTTGCTTGTTCAGGTAGAACATGGTTGTTGTGCTGTCCATCTGGATTTGCACTGACAGGTTTAGTAGGTGGGGCTCGAACGCTTGAAGCGCTCTGAATACTGCCAGAAGCTCTAGCAGGTTGATGTGGTTCTTGGCCACTGAGGGAGACCAGAGACCCTGAGCTGTGTGGTGGAGATAGTGAGCTCCCCACCCTGTCAGACATGCATCGGTAGTGACTACTGCCTGTACTTCGGGATCGTAAAAGGGTTTTCCCTGTGCAAGATTCTATCTTGTCCACCAGTGAAGGCTTTGTACTAATGTTGGCGAAACGACCACTAGATCGTCCCACTGACCACTTGCCTGAGACCACTGTTTCGCCAACCATTCCTGCATGGGACGCATGCGCAGGCGCGCGTGGGGGACGAGGTAAATACATGACGCCATCATGCCCAGTAAACGCATTGCTTTGCGTACCGTTATTTGGTGGCCGGACTGATATTGCGGAATTTGCAGTAGTATATTCCGAATTCTTTCCTCTGAAGGAAAGGTCAACCCCTCTTGAGTATCTAGGATTGCTCCTAGGAACTGTTTGGAGGTGCTTGGCACCAGGCTTGACTTTTTCTCGTTGATTGAGAAGCCTAATTCGTGGAGGAGGTCGATAGTCCTTTGAATGTTTGTCCTGCAAATTACTGGGGGTTTCCCCCGTTATGAGCCAGTCGTCCAGATAAGGGTACACCGGGATTGCCTCCCTGCGTAGGTGTGCAGCCGCAACCGCCAGTACCTTCGTGAATACCCTTGGTGCCGAAGCTATCCCGAAGGGCAGTACCTTGAATTGATAGTGCCGACTGTCCACCTTGAAGCGCAAGTACCTCCTGTGCGCTGGGAACATGGAAATATGAAAATAGGCATCTTTCATAGCCAAGGTTGCCATGTAATCCCCCTTTTTAAGGAGGGGGGGATTACCTCTTGTAGCGTAGTCATACGAAACATTTGGGGCTTGACATACTTGTTGGCAGGCTGCAAGTCCAATACTGGGCGCATTGTCAAATCTTTTTTTGGCACAAGGAAGTAAGTTGAATAAAAACCCTTGTTTACCTGGTGTCTCGGGACGAGTTCTATCGCGTCCTTTGCTAGCAGAATGGCGATCTCCTCGAGGAGAATCTTCTGATGTTCTAAAGAGTGTACTCTTTGCGTCCCCCTACTGGGGTTGCGTGAGAAGGGACCCTGAACTGAGCGTCACTGCTTTGGTGGAGGCGTGCCGCCTCCTTTGCTGGGGCTGCCTCTGCCTTTACCACGTCCTCTCCTATTACCCCTGCCGTAACCTTGGGTAGACTGTTGGCTGTTGTTCCACTGTGTACCCTGCCCCTGGGAATAGTTAGATCCTCTCTGGTAATTTTGGCCGTGTGCGCGACGAAACTTACTATTCCCTCTCTGGTTAGGGGGTTTATTGGTTAACTGGCCAAGGGACTTGAGTGTCTCGTATTCGTCCTTGGCATTCGTCAGTGCGTCCTCGACCGCCTTACCAAACAGATCGGCTTCCACCGGTTTGTCCAACAATGATGTCTGGGTTCCTGCCTTAAAACCAGACTGCCGTAACCATGCATGTCTCTTGATAACAGTACCTTCTGCTATCAATCTGCCTGCGTTGTCCGCGGCGTCAAAGGTTGCTTTTAAAATGCAACCAGACACGGCTCTACCCTCTGCGGAAATCCAAGCTAACTGGCCCTTTAAGGGTTCTGGTGCAGAGGGTATGAGTGCAGCGACTTCTTCCCACTGATGGCAGTTGTAGCTGGCCAACAGGGTGGTGGAGCTTGCAATCCTTGCCTGATAGGCAGACGTTGAGGCTACTTTCCTGCCGAAACCATATTGTTTTTTGCTCTCCTTGTCTGGAGGAGCTTCGGACGATGACAAGAGTGTTCCAGCCCTCTTACGAGTGTTAGTGACAACTAGGGAGTCTGGCTTCAGATGTCCTCTTATTTAGAGAGGGTCAGACTGGGCTGCCCTGAAAAGTTTGTCAACTCTGGGATTGACTGCTCTGGTGAGGTTCGGGTTGACCAGGGACGGGTCTATTCTTCGCTGAATAGACTTGAGGATAAGGATGGTCTGGGCAACAGGCCTCCTTTCTCCTACTAACTCCTCGGTGAAGTCCCTCTCCTCCTGACACCGTGGGTGTCAATATAGAAATGTTCTGCTGCACGTGCGAGAACGAGGGGTTGGTTATCGACAGGGGAGTCGGTAACCGGGGCTTCCTTTTCTACCGGGGAATCTACTCTGTAGGTTTCAGGGTCTTCCTCTTCCTCTTCTTGGTCCTCATCGTCCCCATAGTAGCCCGTCCCGGTTTGCTCTTCTACCATGCCAAAATCTTGGTCCTCATCAAAGCAAGTCTCTCCTTGATAGAGAGTATGGTCGTGAATATGGATGTACCTCGAAGGGGTCTGTAGACCTCATCAGTGTCTCAAACCGGGGCTTCTTACTCGGGGGGGATAGGATCATTAGAGCCTGAGGGTGTAGCCCCTTGTGGATCATATGAAAGGAAATGGTCTGGATTTTTATCATAAAAGTCTGCCAAAGAAGACATCCTTGACATGACCCTATCTATGTCATCACTGGACCATTTTTTGAAACTGGGAATGACTCTCTCAGAAAGTTTTGGAGATTTATCTTGAGTAGATTTGCTCTTTAAAATATCAGCAGACCTGGTCTTGTCTGCCTGTTTAGGAGGAGTGGAGTGTTTCACAGGTGTGGAAGAGTGCAGAGGCTGCTTCTTCTGCTGTTTTCCCCCAACCCGTGAGTGGAAAAATGTTTTCCCTGTCCCTTTGTGGCTCTGGAGGTTTTCGACGCCTGGCGTCGAGGATCGGGGGTAGAGTCCCTGTCCTTCGAACGTGGGGCCGCGCTGATCTTGTCTGCGTGCTCCGACTCCTGGAGTGCGGCCTGGGGGTGGAAGTCGTCTTCGTCTTCTGACGATCGAACTTCCGTTAGCCTAGGGAGCAAGGCACTTTTGGCAAGAGTGGATGATTGCCTGGAGTCATGCAGCGATCTCCATATCGAACGCCCAGAGGACACCGAATCGGACCGTTCTGTTTGTGCCTCTTTCTGAGCACTCGACATCGTCGAGTCTCGGTTGGACTTCGTGTGTTTAGTGTGTGTGGTGTGTGAAGCGCATGTGTCGCCGGGGTCTTCCCCATAGCCGCCCTGTCGGACGACCTTCTGAGGTCGGGGACCTGCGCTCGGCTGTCTTTCGACGCCGTAATGCCCTCGCCGTCCGAAAGCACGGCGTCGCTGCCATCGCTGAAGGCGCCCTCCGCTGCCATGGCTGCCTGCCTGGCGTGGTGGGCCCAACGCTTCGTCGAACGGTCCTTAAGTGTCTTAGGTTTAAACCTACTACACGCTCTGCAGTTCGCTTCGGGGTGGTCCCTCGGCAAGCAGAGATTGCACGCGGCGTGCCTGTCGACCCAAGGGTATTGCGATTGCACTTGGGGAAGAATTGAAAAGGGGTACCCTCCATACACACCTTGAGGCAGCGGGCTGTTAAGTGTAGGAAATGTACAAGGTGTACCTATATACCAAGAGTGTATAAGGTGTACCTATATACCAAGAGTGTAGAGTATGTCCAACCCCCCATTCTCCCTACTTGCAGGGCCGAGGCCAGAGGCCTTCCAACGCCCGGGCCGGGGCCAGAGGCCTTCCGAGGCCCAAATCCATCGTGCAGCAGCCGACGGTCGATTTCTTCTCCAGCCGGCGTAGAGTGTCGAAGTTCGACGTTGGGATGGGGAAGGATGTCAATTAATATTTTAGCAAAAGTATGGCTAAGGCCAGAGGACTCCGCAAAATGCTTCCGACCAGTATGGCGGAAAAAAACAATACGAGGATCCTAGACGTGTGAGGGATCTTGGGTACAGGGACATCACACTAGGGATAGTATTACTGGCACGCCCTGTGTCGACGCCCATTTTCGAGTTTCGAAAAACTAATACTCCGCAGCTTCCACTAGATGTCAGCCTATGCACAGCATGTGATCTAAGCAGATTCCACAAGCCTCAGAAATCTATATATACATTGAAATATAAGTTTATTTCGTAACAAGGAGTCCCCAGTGGATGGGACCTTCTCCAGCAGGCTCGTTTCTCAAACAAATAATTCGAGAATCATACGTAGATCTGAGTGCATGCATGGAGTGAATATACATCATAACATCTTCCCCTATACACTGCTCAGAAAGAAATAAAGGTTAAGATGGGAGATGGGAAGAGGTAAGAAAGGAAATCACATATAAAGTAATGAAAGAGATAGAACACTGACAGGTTGTCAATCACCAATTAGATTGTGAAACAAGCTCACTCTTAACTAAGAATTCATTAACTTGAAACACCACAGGGATATAATTATCCCACCAAATCTTCAAAGGATATAGTTAATTGTCAAAGCACTTAAACCGATTAGTTCTCAACAAATAACTGGATCCAAAATCTTCTAGTAGTAAATGTATTCATCCTTAACATTCTGCACAATTCTTCTGTTCCTTGATGACATTGGATTAGTTCTCTGCATCTCCCCATAACACTCTTGAACCAACCCTTCCCGCATGGAATCTCCTCTTTCTGCTGGTATGATGTCATTACAAGACCACTTCTTGCCATCCTCTAAAAACACTGATTTGCCCGAATACTTCACCACCCTTCGTGGAGACCGATACTTGGATTCACCTTTCATTACTTTCCTTTGTACTTTCACTCTAATTCAATCTCCTCTCTCAATCTTGTTCTCTGACACATTTTTCTTGGCATCATAGTATTTCTTATATTCAGCTTGTCTTATCCTTAGTCTCCTCACAATCTCCCCCAAATTAATTCTCTTAATCTTATTCGATATAAGCCAGGCAGGTCTAAATCTGTTGGTGGCTGTTCTTCCTCTTATTAGTGTAAAGGGTTCCTCCTCCGTCACTGAATGTGGAATGACTATGCGTATTTAATGCCTCCTTAAGCGTTTCCTTCCAAGGTAAACTGCTGGCCACTGCTAATTGAATGATACTTTTTATAAAACCATTCATCCTTTCGACCAACCCATTGGCCATGGGATGATATAATGCCATCGTTTTATGAGTGATGGTTCTCTCCTTTAAAAAATGTTGTACTTCTGAAGACATGATTTGTACTCCATTGTCTTATATCAATTCTTGTGGATCACCTTCCCTACTGAGAACCTCCTCTAAAAACTTCACCACTTTCCATGCTGTAATAGTGCCGCCCGCCACTCCCCACTCTACCCATTTTAATGTGTAGTCTATTAACACAATAAAGTATATTTTTTGAGGTTCTAGATTCTCAAACGGGCCTGTTATGTCAATAACACATTTAGACCATACAGACCCTTCATTCCTTAACCAGTGTCTCCAACTCATTCCACGTGTTGGGCCACCAGTATGCTTCTCTCACTCTTCTCTTAGTAAGGCTTCTACCCACGTGGCCTTCATGGGCAATATCCATTATCCTTTCCCTCAACATCACTGGTGGGATTATGCAATCACCCCTGTAAATGCACGTATTGTCACTGGAAATCTCATCTTTTATTTTCTCCCACGGCTTAATGCACACATCGACATCCCTCCAATTGCTCTGAATGGCCTTTCTCAAGCATTCTTGTTCTGCATCATCATTCACAGCTGTGATCCACTTTTCTTTAGAAAAACCCGGATTTATGTGTGCAATAATAGATTCCGCACTGTTAGGCAGAAACCTGTGCAGTTCCCTTAGGGACCACTGCAAAAGATTTTAGACTACAGGTGTTGGCAGTAAACCCACTTGGTAGCAGTCTGTACCACCCAGATTTACCTGGTAGCTGTGGCGTCAGACTTCCCTCAAGAAG
Source organism: Ambystoma mexicanum (assembly GCF_040938575.1). Lineage (NCBI taxonomy): Eukaryota > Metazoa > Chordata > Amphibia > Caudata > Ambystomatidae > Ambystoma > Ambystoma mexicanum. The sequence continues at coordinate 1,308,430,779 of NC_090937.1, read as the reverse complement.
AGTTAGGCAGTATGCAAAGTATACACAAAAGGCACTCAGATACAATAATACAAGCAAACACCGACCAGAGCTTTGGTATCAAAGTATATAATTATTTATTTAAAATCACACAGTTTGAAACACTCCAGCACTCTAATTGTAAAATATTCTAAACACAGTTACTATTGTAATATACACACCCCTTTTTCCTTATCAGATAAGTCACAGTAAAACACCACTTACTTTCATACAGAGGTGAGCGCTTAACTAGATTGCACTCCAATAAGTTTGTGAGAAAGGGAGGGAAAAAGACAGAATATGGAAAGGTACACCACTCTAAGATTCAGGAACACTATAAGCAAGGCAGAAGAGCAAAAGTCACTGGTGAGCCGAAGTCCAAAGGCTGGGCCCACGCTTAGAGAGAGCAGAGCACAAATGCGCCCAAGATCACACGGTTACACTAGGCTTAGAAAGTCTGGCAGAAGGTTCAGAAAAGAGTTTAGAGAGGCTTAGGAAAGTTTAGCCAGGGTGTCCCAGGCTAACCCAGGTTCGAAAGCTGGGGCTAAATCTACCCCGTACAGTCGGTAGCAAGGGAAGCCAGGCGGGACACGGTACCTTAAGTGGGAAGGATCCTCCAGCGATGGCAGTTGTTCCTGGTAGTGGGTGCAAGTTGCGTCGTCGTCCAGGGGGAAGAGAAGATCTCGACTTGGAGGAAAGATGAAGATCGCTGCACTACCAGGGCAGAAACCAGCCGCAGAGTTTTCCCGTTAAAGGTGGTAACTTTGTTTCGCGGTCGTGGTAAAACGTGGTATCCCGGTTGCCGGGGTGCTTGGCACGGGCAAGGCGGCCACAAGGTACGTCGGGAAAGCGAAAAGACGGTGAAACTGGTTATCCCCACCAGTCAAAGGAAGAAGACACTCTGGCGGGAGAGCTCCTCTGTTGTTGGGAAAAGTGGTGAGGCAGTCCAGCAGGGCTCCACCGGTAGTGGTGTCGTGGCAGGTCGGCTCAGCTTCTCCCTCGTCTGATTCTTAGGTCCTGTGGCGACTTCTGAAGTTCCAGTCCCCAAAGCCCTGCTTTTTTATGCAGAAAACCCCCATTCACTCAGCCTAGCTGTCACTCAAACATGCTAAGTGGTGAGCCGGCCGGCTCACCACTTGGGCCAATCAGGATGGAGTGCGACTTGAGTTGCCTAGGCAACTCAGTCCAGGGTGCCTAAATTTCCCTCCACGCCTCCTAAGTACCCCAGACAGAGTGGCACCACTTTGGAGGGCTTCTGTGGAGAAGCCCGCCAAAAAGTGGAACAAAGGGCTCGACTTGGGTTGTAGTCACAGAAGAGAACACAAACGCCATTTTAGAATCAAGTTTTGGCAAAAAATACCAACCGGAGAATTAATATTAATTAAATAAACCGGTGGTATGTTCGAGGCTACCGTAAATAATTAAATAAAAAGGTAGTAGCCTAAAACAATGGGAAATCCCATAGGAAAATATTACAGGGGTGAATATAAAAAGTAGTATCCACTGCCACCAGCCAAAACTCGATCGGGGGGCGGAAACGTGCCCCCTCGACTAACAGACCCTGGGGCAATCGAATTGCCCCAGCCAGTACATCCACAATGTGATGGTTTGTACTGGTTCTGTTCAGAATTTAAGACTAGTAAAGTCAATGGTGACTTTACATGCCCTGGGAGACAGTAGTCAGTCCCAGGGTATGGAGTCTATAACTGGGGGGTCACTATGACACCCCTGTGTCACTGCACTGAGGGTGCTGTGTAACACACATCACAAAAACACATGAAGCCCTATGGAGTAAAAGACCCCATAACCCATTAAACACTTGTAGATTCAAAGAAACACACTCAAATCATGTCCAAGAGTGAGGGTAAAAGAGTCTCACTCTTGGCAGGAGAAAAAAATAAACCCAAAAAATCCAGCAAAGCTGCTGGGGGACTCACTAGGTTAGGAAATTCAGCCTAAACAGATAATTCTCACTAACACGCACCTTGTTCCTCTGTCAGCTCATCATAATTTGAGTGATCGTCATTGCCACAATCCCACAGCAGTCTAGAAAAACTGCAACCACATTGGTCTTTCCTGGTGTATGTTTTACTCTGATATTATATTGCATAATATCTAATGTCCATCTCCTTATTCGTGGAGACATCAGATTTGGGTTTTTCGAATTCAACTCATGAATGAGTGGCTCATGGTCAGTCTTCAGATCAACAGGAATGGCCCAAATGAGTCCTCTCAAGTGTTCCAATATCCATTTAACTCCCAATGCTTCTCTCTCGATTGTTGAATAATTTCTCTCGGTCCCTCCCCAGATTCTGGACGCAAAAGCAATTGGAACCACTGTCCCTTCTTGTATCTGCTCGAGGACACCCCCTAAGCCGATGTTGCTGGCATCCACTGAGATCATGGTCTTGGTATTAAGATCAAACATTTTCAGAGTTGGAGCTTTATTCATCAGTCTCTATTTGGTCGAACTCCATTTTACAACCATCTGACCATGTAAATTTCATACCTTTGCACATCAACTCTCTAATTTGTCTTGTCCTGTCAGAGTAGTGATCAATGAAGTTCGAGTAGTATTCAGTTAAACCCCAAAAAAATCTAAGTTGATCTTTGTTGTTGGGCTCTTGAATGTTCAACATTTTATTTACTAAACCTTCCTTGGGCTTTCTCCCTTCAGCATGTATGCAATGTTACTTCACTTTTTTTAATCTTACACTTATCTATCTTGATGGTAAGGCCTTTTTCTTGAATGACTTGTAAAACACCCAATAGCTTTGCATTATGCTCTTCTTCAGACATTGCTGATATGAGTATGTCATCTTGAAAAAAATGTACTCCTTGGAGACAATTAAACAGCTGGTGCATCAACCTTTGATAAACGTCAGCTGCTGATGCTAGCCCCATTGGCATCCTCTGTCATGGCCATGGGGCAAGGGCCCAGGCCTTCTTCACCCCCAGGGGCCACTTGGACCCAGTCCTGGTGCCTTTGGCGCCAGGCTCATTGAAATGTATGCTTGGAACACTCTGTGCCTAAAGCACGTGCATCAGGACCGAGCGTGGCCATAGAACAGCATTGGGAGGCACGTGCTGGAATCCTTGGGCGAGGCAGGGTAGAGCCACAAGGCGTGGCTAAAGGGAGGGGTGGAGCCAGCCTATATAAGGCCAGCCCAACCACATGCCCTCGCTTCGCTTTACTCTGCTTTCCAGCGTGACTCTTACCGTGGTATCTTACCTTGATTCCGGTACTCCAGCTCCGAAGACAATCTTACTTACCTGACTTCAGCCGCTCCATCACTGAAGGTGAACCTACCTGAATCCAGCCGCTCCACCGCTGAAGGTGCGCTTACCTGACTCCAGCCGCTCCATCGCTGAGACGCGCCCACCTGATCCCAACTGCACAATCGCTGAAGGCACACCTACCTGACTCCAGTCGCTCCATCACTGAAGGTGCGCTTACCCGATCTTAGCCACTCCATCGGTGTACGCGCAACCTACCGGCATTCCGTCGGAGTGGGGCCTCATCTCTACCGATTCGGACTACCAGCGATGCGGGAGCCTTTTGCTACTTCTCCGCTTCTCTGCGGTATCTTCCTCCGGAGCCACCGAACTGTCTTCAAGCCTCCAGACTTTGCTCCACGCCGTCGACCGGTCCTACAAGGGAAAAATACAACAGGTTAGAAATCTCATAATCATGAACTCTGAGCCGTACCTTACCCGAGTCTGGACTTCCATCATAACGGTCAGTCTACCTGTTGACCTTGAGAGTCCATCATCCTCAGGGGAGTCCCAGGATTCGCTCCATGCTTCCGATCATCATATTCACACCTATAGGGAAGAGCAGAGACATTGCAAGACAACATTATTGCTTACCACCAAGTCAAGACTCATTGCTAAAAAAAACAAAGAAAAAAAACAAAGACTTACCCTTCAAGTGGATTGATCACAGCCGGTCTGGATCGTCACTTCCCGGTCCAGTGAAGCAACTAGGACCATTCTACGCGCCCCTGCTGAAGGAAGCAGGACGGAGAGCCCAGCATTACAAATAACAGGTGAGCATGCATGGGAAGGCTCTTGCGCATACCGTTCTGGCACTAAATGGGCGAGGGAATTCGTAACACCTCTTCTCCTCTCCTCCCAGGGGCAATACCAGCATCCAGAACAACATTCTCTGCAGCAGCTGGGGAAGACAGCCGCTACCGGGGAGCCAAGTCGAGGGAGGGCTCCAACCGTCCCCCAATGCCCCCGCAGAGACCAGGTGAGCTTAACATCCGCTTCTACCTGAATGCACTCAACGGGGTAATGAAGGACGTTCGGTGTCTCGATTCATCGTCTAGTACCACTTGGTGATAAGCTGAAGGTCCAGTGTCTTGAAAAATGTTGCTGGTTTCATCGTAGTAAGCATTTCCCCTATATTCGGCAATGGATTTTGATCCACGCATATGTTATCATTAAGGTCCCTCAGGTCCACACACATCCTAATCGATCCAGCCGGCTTTTGCACGATGACAATCAGGGACAACCATTCTGAGCTCTCAATTGGTTCCATTATATCTTGCTCACATAATCTCGTCAACTCCTTCTGTAAAGCCATTATTTTTCCTATGGGTATATTCCTCACTCTGAACTACAGGTTTGACACCCCTCTTGAGTTTAATTCTATGGTTAAAACCTTTCAAAGTGCCAATGGTATCATTAAATATTCTTGGAAAACTTCTTGCTAAATTTTCAGGAGTGTTGCAACTGTCTTCCGTGATGCTCAGGATGGGTATGTCTTCACCTGGATGTATTCTGATTTGCAAAGAGGATTGTTCCCACCATCCTACAATGGAGAAACCATTCTCAGCTACATATAATTTGCAGTAAGTTTTTCTTCCTTTGAAGTCCAAATGCACCCATGTATACCCAATGATGTTGATGGGTGTCTTACCGTAACCAGTTGCTGTCACCCATGTCATGCGCAAATCTTCCATCTTTCCTTCCAGGTCATGGAGGAAAGTTTGTACATCCACCATAGTGTACGGAGAGCCAGTGTCGATTGTCACTTGTAGTGGTACTCCATTTATTAACTTGGACACCCATGGGCCCACCGCCCCTTCAGTCCATGTGAAGGCTAAGATTTGTACTTCATCTTCAAATCCATCTGTAACTGACAGTAAGCTATTGGGACAACCCATTTCTTCTAGAGCTTTTATACTGGCCATGCTGCTTCTTCCAAGTGATAATTATCCCTTTGCATTCCACTATTGAAATGTGAGTTTGCTCTACCCCTACCTCTGACATTCCGGCATACTTTACCAAAATGGCCAATATGTCCACATCTGTAGCACTCTGCCAAAAATGCTGGACAATCTTTCTCGATGTTTATATGTCTGTACCAACCACATTTGTGGCATCTTGTTTATGGTTTATTTTTCTTCCTTTGCGTTCATGCCAAAATATGCTCTGGCCATTTTCTTCACCATGGCAATTAACGCCTCCTCATTCTTCTCATGGACTTCATCATGTGCTTCCTCCGATTTATCCTGCATCTCTCTCATGCATTTCTCCCCCAACTCCATTGATCTGGATATTTCTATGGCCTGTTCCAGGGTGGGGTCTTTCGCTTGCCATAACCGTTGCTGGATACGTGGATCTGCCACATGTAGGACCAACTAGTCCCTCAAATATTCATCCGCTATGCCAGTGAATTTGCACGTTGATATAAGAATTCTCAATGGGGCTTTGTAGGTGTCAACACTCCTTCTTTTGTCGTCTAGAGAAGAATCTATATTGTTCCAGTACAATGTTGTTTTTATTACCAAAATGTATAGACAATTTTGCTAAAGCAGTCTCATACTTCCTACAACTGCTGGCTGTGGAGGCCGAATCACCCGAACCTTCATCATCAATTGGCAATTCTGGCAATGATCTGAACACCCTGAGGGCTTCTGCACCCACACAATTTAGTAGTGTGGTTTCCTTGAGATCATCATTGTATTTTGCTCCCCCTATAGCTCTTAAATAAACTTGAAAGCAGTCTTGCCATTGTTTCCATGTGCACACAGTTGCCAGGGTGCGCTAAAAATTGTACAGGGGCTGCAATGCTCTGCATGATGTTCTTAAATTCTCTTGCAGGGGAAAATAATGTCACTGCAGGTTATTTTATCTACTCATCCATGTCACTTGATTAATATGGCAGTGTTGAATACAATATCGTTTTATTCTCTTTAGTGTCTTTCTTTTCCTTTTCATACTGCTGTTATGTATGCTTGTATTGTGAAGCAACACCGTATGGAAAGCAATCGTGTTGATTTGCCACGAGTTTTGCTGTATTTACTTAATACGTCTCATTCCCCGTTTCAATCTGCTCCGTAATATGTTTAAGTTGTCAGGGGAAATTAACTCACTGTTTTTTAAGATGGTGGCACGCAAATCCATGTTATTCAAGGTCCTTTCCTCTAATGTTCATCCTGTCAGCCACTCGTGCACACATTCATAAAATGTGGCCAGCTCCAACGTCTGCATGCATAGGTAATGTCCATATTTTAACTTTTTATAATATTTTCCCCTTCAGCAGCCTTCGTACACTCACTGCGAGTATCCGCTTCCACCGTCTTCCTTTTCTCCACTTCTTGGCTAGTTGTGGGAACCATCCATCAGGCTGTGTTCAGCAATGCTGCTTTCTTATGTGTATTTTGGCCAAGGACTCCCTGCATGACAAGCGATCCTCGTAGCCATTTATGTCATGAATAAATATCGCTCGTCACATGATATATATATATATATAAGTTTATTTCTAAACATGGAGTCACCAGTGGATGGGACCTTCTGCAGCAGGCTCGTTTCTCGTATGATTCTCAAACATCATTCAAGAATCATACGTAGATCGAAGTGCGTGCATGGACTGAATATACCTCATAACACTTGCTTAACCTACCTGCTGCCTCCAGTGCACCTTCAAAGAAGAACACAAACTTTGTAGGATTTCTTTTTTTCCAACATAACCTTTCTTAAAGAATATTGGGAAAAGGGCTTAGCCCACAACCTTGCCTCATGCACAAACACATACTCGCATTTCCCACATCACTTTTGAGGATTTTTGCATTTTAACCATAATATTCAATTAAAAGAGGTTTTATTTTCTAGGACTAAACATACTAAAACAAAAGTTCAATGAATTAAATAAAAATCGAATAATACATTTCACATTCAAAACCATATCAACATTTCGAAAAACATCTAACCGGTTTCCAGATAAAAATTGCAAAATGAAATACATTCTAAATAACAGTATTTTCAAAACGCAGCTGAGCCTACCTGTCCAGTCATGCAACAATGCCTTTTTTCCCAGGCGCTGCACAAAAACTGTACAATAGCATACATCACTATGGACTTATCCTTGGTGAAATGAGCATGGATTGGCTTCCCCCAACATGCCTCATCTCTCTTGCCTAAACAGTTTCAGTGATGCACAGAGCAAATGACTACAAAAGGGGAAGCATAAGAAAAACACTTGAAGGTCGTTGGTTCCTTTCAGAACGAACACATGCTAATATTTCTCCAATGATATAGCTGCCCAGGCCCAGTTAGAAGTTGACCAAAGCTAAACTTCGTGAAGAGATGGTGCACAGTCACAGAGGTTCTTATTTCAAGGATATTTAGCAGTGTGAACTTTCAGCTTTGTCTCAATATAGGTCAATGGTACCTAGTTGAAAGCAACCCTAGGAGTGTACTCCCCCCATGCATTCTCCCAAAGCATTCCCTTCACCAAGCACAGGCAGGATTTGGTGATATTGAAATCAATCAGGCTTTTCTAGAGCTGGGAGGCCCCGTGATTACCCTGAAGCCATCCTCAAAATATTAGCAGTTTCATTCCGGCTTTGGCTGCAATAGGGGTAATGCTTGTCTTAACCCACATGATTGCTTTTGGGGTACCCCAACCTGTCCACATTAGCAACCAGGGTTACACTCTGAAATATTTGAATCCTACACTCCAGTAGTGTAAAGCACAGTTGCCACTACTTTGGCCTGATACAGCATCAGGGTCTCCATCACTGTGATGCAAATCGTAACAAAGGATATCCACTGACTCTGGGGTAAGAACACCAATTACTGTAACCCCCCCGGGACACCCAACTCCTGTAGTTGATGAAGGAATAAACACACATCATTACAGTTTTTAACTCTAATTGAGAAACCTGAAGGACAAAACAGATTGAATTAAACTACAACCAACCTACAGCCAGAGTATAGGTGGATAACTAGGCTACAGTAGGCACAGAAGAGCTCTCGGGTAAGTGGGGACGAAGAGCGAGAACTAATGTGATGGAGGTGAAACATGCTCTCACAACTACAACTAAACACTGTGTAGGAATGCCAATAATAAAGGAATAGTGTTTGAAATAAAGTTCTGAGCTTCTTCCAGCTCCTGGTTTACTTTCCAGCTCCCCCATCCCCTAGTTCAAGACAGTTCTACAAAAGTCTCAGTATTCTCTTCCCCAAGTAAACACAGTTTCTCAGAATATCTCTGGCTTCCCTTCCCCAAGCCGTCAACACAGTTCCGAAAGTAATCTTAGGGTTCCCTTCCCAAAGACTCCAGCTTGTCAATTTAGTCTTAATTTCTCAATACTCAACCATCAGCTTCAGATGGCTATCTTTCTGCTTAACTTCAGCAATATCGAGCATCCATTTTCTTTGGTTATCAACAGTTTTTTGGGTTTTCACAAGAAGGGTGTTCCCGGTTTAGGCACAGTTGTCAAACCACACAATCCACTCATTACAGGTCACGCAACCAGGAACCCTAAGCCTTTTAGCCCAACATGGTCTTCTGTATCTGTGCGCTGTATATGTGCCCGTGTGCTGATTGGCTCTCAATTGGTTCTTCCCTGTCAGCACTCTCATTCCTTTACCATATTTGCTTTCACACTTTCCACTAATATTTCACATTTGCCTGATATTTCGTTTCATATGATTCGCTCTTGGCCTTTAATAAGCTGTACACAGACTTCACATTTTCTCATAACTGTTTCACAAGTTTCTCTTTCATTTGGACATCTGCTGATTTGGATTTCTCCTTCTGTTCAAACTTCATCTTGCTCATATTATTCCTTCTAACCACTTACTTTGGGTTCACAGTATCGTGCAAATACTCCGATTCCTTCGGTATTCACTTTGACGTTCAAACAGCTCCCATGAACACCCCGGTTCAAGTGCTCTTCTGTTTTCACTCACCAGTCTCTGGAATCTCCTTCGCGTGGCTGTTTCTTTAGCTCCTGCTTTGCCGGTACCGTTATTTTGGTTGGCGAGTCCTGCTTGCACTTCGCGTTCTCTCTGTGGGTTGCCAGCAGCTCCCCCCACTTCTCGCAGACGCTGCTTCGTAGCTTGCGAATCCCGTCCGTGCCCCAAGCTCCTGCTGCTGACACTCCACCAAAGAGGCTCCCACCTCTGTGGACCTCTTGTGGCCCATCCTGGCCTCGGCTCCATAGCTTCTGGGGGGGTTCTTGCCGGGGTGCTGCCTCTCTGCAGGATCCAACTCTAAGGCCCCCTCCATCCACCTGGCCAACAATACTCGACCCGGTTGCTCCCCTTTTCTTTTCCGCTGGGCTCTCTTCTCTCTTATACACCTGCAACCACTTGACAGGTTTCAGGTGTGAGTCCCCAGCGTCAATTTCATGGCCCCAATTAGTGGAACCTTTTGACATGCCCGACTCTTACACCAGATCGGAGGCCTCTTCCTGGTCTCAGTAATAGAGTGTTGAAATGACAAGTTAGTATGCATTGCTCTTGGACGCCTTTTACTCGTTCCAGTAGGATGGTCTGAATATGGGGCAATGAGGTTAAAGGGTTTACAATAACCCATAAAGGGAGGGGGAGTTTGGCTCTCACTAGGGAAAGGCAGATGCCATTTCTCGCCTGTTGATATCCTCTCCCCAATCCCCAAGGACCCTCTACCCAGGGTCAGGATCCAAAAGCGATGATCTTTCCCTGGCCACCCGAGCAGGTGGGCTAATGGGAGCAAGTGTGAGGATACCTTCAGGTTTCTCACACTGATCACAGCTATTCCCCAATGAAATTATAAGGATACCCTCCTCAACCAATCCTGGAACATCACATGAATATCCATACTGACTGCTGCAAGTAGGGGCATGGACAGACAAAATAAACTCATCTATACTGGGACTCTATCTTGGAACAATTGAAGCCAAATTCAAACAGTAATAATAGCACAAGACTTCCTCAAATAACCCATTTTCAACCAGTATCTGGCACTCCTTGCCCTCCGCATCGCCGCTCTCTGCCCCAACTTCCAGTGCTATGCGGATGATACCCAGCTCCTTTTCAGGCTACCCTAGGCCTCCTCCTCTCCTTCCCTCATCTCTGACTGTCTGTCTGCTATCCGGGAATGGTGTGCCGCCAATGACCTCTGCCTTAATGCCAGTAAGACTGAGATTCTACTTATCGGCACACCCACTCCCTTCTTCCCTGCAGCTCTCTGGTCGGCCTCCCTTGGCCCCCTTCCTGCTTCTACCTGCAAGGCAAAAAACCTCGGGGTCATCTTCGACTCCACACTCTCCTTCTCTCCTCATATATCAGACGTCTCTAAGAAGTCACACTGCCAGCTGCACCTCCTCAGAGGTATTCTTCCCTTCCTCTCCTTCCCCCAGAAGCTCACTGTCTCCCGAGCCCTGGTTCTCTCAAAGCTGGTCTACTGTAACAGCCTCTATCTTAATCTGCCTGCCTCCACTCTCCGCCCTCTCCAACTCATCCAGAGCAGAACTGCGAGACTTGTCCTTGGCCTCAAGCCCAGGGACCGTATCTCTCCAGGACTGAAATCTCTACACTGGCTTCCAGTGGCTGCGAGGATCAAGTTCAAAACCCTCTGCATTGTCCACAAGGCCTTCTGGGGTCTGGGGCCCAAATACCTTCAACTCTCTCTTCCTAAATATCTTCCTTCCCGAGCCCTTCGCTCATCCGTCTCCAACTCCCTCAGGGTCAGCCGCTTCTCGAAGCAACAAGCTGGGGGTAGATCTCTCTCTGCAGCAGGGGCCTCCCTCTGGAACAGCCTTCCTGCCTCCCTGAAACTTGTGGAGAACCACCTCCGGAAGCACCTCAAAACCTTCCTCTTTGCTTCTGCTTTCTCTCTCCCTCTCCCCTGCTGAACAGCTTTAATTTTTCACTGAATCTGCTCTGAAACTGCAACTGGGCCACTCTCAGTGACCTCGGTCCAGGGCCCAGCCACTCTCCACTTTCACTGCCTCCCTGGCACCCCCCTGCACTGGGGGACTGTCACTGTATCCTTACAGCCCCCCCTTCCCAGCACTTGTTCTGCATCTACCTTGCACTTGCCACCAGCTGGCCTTATTTATTATTTTTTACGCTACTTACCTTGTACTGCACCCCCCCTATCCCCTTCCCCTTGCACTTTTCCCTTCCCCCCACCCCTGCACTTGCGCGATCTGAATGACATCTGGCCTAGTAGGATCGTTGTCTGTCTTCCCCTTGTTCCCCCCCCCCCGCCTCGTCGCGCCTTGAAACACTTGTGTATAGGCGCGTTACAAATGCCATATCATATCATAACTCCCACACCCAGAAAACACAATCAGAAAATTGCTCAGAACCAAGAACCCAAGACAGTCAACAGACTGAACCCTGGCTGAAGTGAAGTGACCAGCCGTGGTACAATTCTAATCACGGGAGACCTTAATCTACCTTTGGACTGAGGTTTATCAACAAACCTGCCAATTCCTTCAGGCGCAACACGGAAAATGCAGGATTCAAGAGGTCACACAAAACCTGCATAAAGGGGGCTCCTTGACATGTCCACTAGGTATGCACTTGGGTTTGCTGGCTGAGATAATATCCTGTACCGGTGGCTTGCCCCCAGGTGCCAATAGCAATACTTTTGATGCACTCTTCCAGCTAATATTTCCTGCGCCCTTGCTTGGGTATTACCTTAGACAACCTACCAGCAAGTATTTCCTCCTCAAGGTATTACACCTTAGGCATTCTTCAATACCTAACAATTTCTTTGCCCCTTCCATAGAATTGTCAGATTGTTATTTTAATCCAACAGCCAGGGGTAATAATCTGGGGAAAAGGTTGCATGTTCCCACTTAGCAACTAACCTCTTTGCAGGGTCTGGTTCTCCCCTTGCGTCTGTCTCCTTTCCAGGCAATAAATCCCTCTGCGCCCCCCCCCCCCCCTCTCTGAGATGGGGTCTCTCCCCCTCTCTAGGTGCAATTCCTCTGATGGCTCTGCCTTTCTGGATCAAGTTCTCCTCCTGAGTCAACCGCTCTTTCAATTCTCACACTTTATAAGGGACAGAGGGGCTTTCCCTTCAGATAGCAGTCATGGTGTCCTGATCTGGGCAGTCTCTACAAGTCCCAGGCCTGTTTGAATCAGCTCTGATTTGGTGGATGGTGCGTTTTTATCTTTTGCATGCTTAATGACAAGAACTACTGATAAAGAAAAGGCACTGCCTTATTACTACAAGCCACTGACTTATGAGAACCACATTCAATGGTGACATTTCTGAAACCCTCATCAGCTATGCCACTAACTCAGACTCCTATTGTTTGAGATCGGAGAGTGGCATAGGGTAAGGGCTGAAGGGCTGGACAGGTAAAGAATAGGAGGATGTTGGAAATCTGCTTCTCCCAGTCTTCTCAACCTGCTGCACTGACTACCTCAGGGAAGGAACCACCTTTGAACACTAGCAAACGTTCTGCTGGCATCATGCATTGACACTCAAGAGCCCTTTCCTTATATATCTTGTTCATTTTTTAGATACAATGGCTTTGAACAAGACGTAAAGCTCTCTTCAATCGGACCAAACTAGGTATCAAACAAAATTAAAGATTATAGCGTTTTACTTCTAGTCAGAAATATGTGACAAAAAAGCTCATTCATTTTTTTTATTTTTACTTTTGAGAGTTTGTAACTGATCTCTAAAATGTACAGTGTTTACGAGACACTTGTTAAGGATTGTCATCTGGCAAGGGTGTACAAGCTCTGACTTTTAGTCAGCATAGTGTACACCTTTGCCCTGCTGATTCAGTATCAACAGGGCCCTCAACAGCAACCTCAGTGCCTTTTTTCCCCTTTGGCATAGAGCAGGTCTAGTAACCACTGGTGGCCGTTGACCGCGGCACTGTCAGCCAAGTCACTGAAGCGCAGGGGCTGCATTTAAGAAATGCACCCCGGTTGCTAAAACCACTTAATTATTAGAGTTGCTAACCTGGTGGCAGATGTAAACTTTAAATACAAGCCATACCCGATTTACGGTATAGTGGCTAGCATCTCTCATCCTTATTACAGCCACATCAGTTTGATATCATATCCGTGTCAGCACTGCGAGCCCAGCACAGCTATGGAAGGTTAGGGAATCAAAGAGCTCACCCACCACCAAAACAACTAGCCTCACACCAGGGTGCTACATACTAAAAGGGCCATGGACGGTACTAACAAGGGAAGGTGGTGGAGTTACTGTAGAAAGGAGGAGCTCAGATCACCTGGAGGAAGAGTCCACCATCATCTGGTTTTCGCTTTGTTCCTGCCCCCTCCACTTCAGTTAAACACAAAGCACTTTGGGTATGATGTCAGATGGCAAAATCCACGTTTTCCAAAGCCAGGGATTGAACCCAGAAAGCAGGTTTGTTTAAGTCTAATAGTATATCTTTCGAGGAACTCTTTTGGTGGGGTTATCCTGTTGCTGGACCTCAGCACCCTTGGTTATATTGCTAGAATGACTTTTCAGGGTCGCATGGAAAAGTAACAACAGAGTACTTGGTTCCTCTCCTCAGTTTTGAAAAATGAAACTCTTTGGGGTGTTACATTAGCTTGTTCCCAAGCGCCCACAGATAACTGAAAAGGATGACAAAGGATTCCCTTTACGGTGTTCAAAAACTCCACATATTGTGGTTTATTATGAGATATTCTGGTACCAGTAATTGAGAACGGACTATAGATTATGCGGTATTAACTAGCATTAGTAACCTATTAAAATAAAAAAGTAACAGGCAACTATCTAGTTAATATTTTTTCAATAAATAATACAGGGTGAAGTCTTTATGATATTTAAGGGTTTTAGAAAACTGTTACGATTTTCCAATTTCGAGTATCATGAGATATCCAAAGGCTGAATCGGTAACTGTACACTGTACATCGGATCACTTTTTGCAACTAAAGAAGTTGATTCAGGATCGGAACTATGGGTAAATATGTGAACTCAGTGAGTTTTCCCATTCCAATATAGCCACGGGCAACTACGTTGAAACGAGACTGGGTTGCCAAGCAACCACAGGGTAGCATACAATACGTGGACGCCGTAAACACAAGGACAGTTGGCACGGGACGCAGTGAAGGAAAGGTAAGCCCGCTCAGGGGGGGCTAGAAAGACGAAGGGGTCTGGTTTATCTCGCACACGTGGGAACATGTGGAACATTTCTGAACAATTACTAAAGTGTGTGCTTAAAACACAAGAGAACCGAAGCCTGTAAATCTAACGCTCTCTATTTGCTGCGCTTACCGTTAAGGCCAGTCAACAACAACAAATGAAAAAATGCTCATAGAACACCTTTTCAACCATTTTAGGATTTCTATTCTTTCTTTATGGGAACTATGAGAATTAAGAAGCATGAGCCAGCACAAATTCGGTTAATGTAAACACAAGGGTGATATACATGTCAATACCAGATGGGATGCGATTATCATCAAAACCTAAAAGATACTTAACAGGACGAACATTCTTCCCAACAACAATTCCTTTTGTTTCTTGTAGATGGATCTGGGAATTAACCCATGAAATTATTCACAAGACATTAAGAATACTATTGGGAAACAGTGCACCTAGGTAAGGCTGTGTGCGCAGTACCTGATACCATAATAATTAAAAGTAAATCAAGAATAAAAACGAAAAAAAATAAAAAATACTAATCAAGAAGCAAATGGACTATTACATAAATACCTGTCCATTCACCATTGAAAAGTATTAGTGAAATTTAACCTTATGGTATTTTGTGGTTTAATTTACCATTTTTTCTTTTTTCTCATCTAATTGTTTTTCTTCAATCCTTAACACTCCTACCCTTCACCCCTCCCTAAAATGGCCATTCTTTAATTTTATTTTATCTTACTTAATTTG
The DNA here is from genome assembly GCF_040938575.1 of Ambystoma mexicanum. Lineage (NCBI taxonomy): Eukaryota > Metazoa > Chordata > Amphibia > Caudata > Ambystomatidae > Ambystoma > Ambystoma mexicanum. The sequence goes on along the minus strand of NC_090937.1, from coordinate 1,308,415,661 downwards.
TGTATTTTTGATTTAAAACATTTGTTGACTTGAATGTTCTTACTTGATAAATCAATGACTCTCATATGATGTTAATATGGGAATATCATGGTATGTGCTTAACATGTGTAAATTATAAAATTAAAAAGGTCTATGTAATACTAATAGCCCTGATTTGAAAAAGATGATTTCGTCATCGAAACACGTGTAATCACAAAGGGCACCAGAATATCTCATAATAAACCACAAGATGTGGAGTTTTTGAACACTGTAAAGGGAGTCATTTGTCATCCTTTTCAGTTATCTGTGGGCGCTTGGGAACAAGCTAATGTAACACCCCAAAGAGTTTGCTTAAGTCTAACCACCTTAAGACTTGTCCCTTTAAAAGAAGGGGTCTCCCACTCCTTCACTGATTCACTCTTGGACACCTGAGGAATACTTCATTTCAAACTCTTTTGGGAGAGTTCAACTTTCCAAAGCCCTCAAGCACTGAGGTGAAGAAGCAGTTCAAAGAAGATGCAAACTCTGCTCGCTACCCACTCCCAGTGCACATTGACGGTGACTCCTGCTGTGGACCAGCATCTGCAACTCTGCACCAAACGTCACCAGCTGGGAAAGCAGACCCTAAACAGATTTATGTCCTAGAGCCCTTGAATGGGTCTCACAGCATATGGAGGACCAGATCACCTAAGGCTCCCTGTTCTGCTTCATCAAACCTGTTAAACCACATTCAACACCATCGAACCAAAGGGACATGCCCGTGCTGCTTTTGGCACTCAACTGAACATTTGAACCACTATGCCTGCAACTTCGAGCCAACTCGATGCTGCATGATGTCCTCAGAGGCCTTCACTTGATCGGCCCAAATCAACTGCTCATTGCCATACTTGACTCGAACTGCTGGAGTGTCACTCATCGACAAGAAACAGCAGTTACCAAACTACTCTACGCGTCTCGACCTTGAAACACCACTTTTTTAAAGTACACATCGGAATATCAGGATCATCACTCTTCCACTCGAATCATTGGAGAATCGCGCATTCACCCTACCCAACGGTTACTACACCAGTTTCCTTAACCGCCTTTCCTTTTGGCCAGCACACCAGAGTGCAGCGGAAAAGTTTCCAAAGAGAAGCTGCACTTGGAGAAAGATATCAAAGATGAGGAACCAGTGTGAGGAAGGAATCCATCAGAAACCTCCTTTTCAAAAGAACATTGTGGTTGGTGAACTTTCTTTTCAACCTTGTATTCTTATCCAGGGGGCCGCCTCTTCCTTTTCTGCACCTTCTCTGTTCCTTCCATAGCGGTGGGTTTTGTACTGTCTTTTTATGTTTAGTTACTCTTTCAGATGGTGTGTTAAATTCATGTATAATTATTTATAGAACCTTGATCAGATATTCGCTTTACTTTGGACTGTGATGCTGTTCAGGTTGCTACTGAATCACATTCACACCCCTCCCGAGAGTATAACCTTCCCTTTACCACAAAAGGAGGTATATTTGTTTTACATTTATAAATGCAATAACTGTTAGTTTGTAGTAGTGCAAGGCCTGAGCAGGTTGTTTAGTTTTAGACACTACTAGTCATACTCCTGCAGAGCAGAAGTCATTTTGTCATGCTCACTAAAACCCTATTAAGGCTCAAGCACAAAAGCACAAAAGCATTCACACTTTAGTGAAGACTGGGTTTAGAAAATGAAACCACAGTTGCGAAGGTTAATTTTGGCAAGCAGTAAAAATAATGTATTTAAGAGATGTACTATTGTTGTTTCTTATGAGATATGAACTATTTGTAAAAATACAAGATTAAAGCTATGCAACTGTGGTCTACTAAATCTAAAATGATAAAAACGTATCATATTCACAGAATTCTCAAGCAGCCGTCTGCAACAAAAAAATCAAGTTGTTAGTTTCGGATTTATTTAAAACGAAATAATTAGGTTTATTTCCCTCATGATTGCACCATGCTTATCTAGAAGATGTGGTTGGAAAAAGGTAATACTACATGCATACATTGCATTGAAACAATGTTGCTCATTCAATGACTAACTCAATGCACTCCTTTCTGGACCCCACGGTGGATCAAAGCAATAATAACCCGTTGAAAAACTTCACCCAATCGTACCGTATACAAAGAACAGCATTGTGCAGGTTTTACACCTAGAAACAGTAATGACTTTACATAATCTATTCGCCGTGGAATGCAGATTTTAAAATCGTTAAACATTTTTCATTTTGAATGGGTCTTGGTTGACGAATCGTGCTTTCTATTCTGTTCAGACAGTGAACACTGGCAGGAGTGTATGAATATCACAGACAATATTGTACAACAACTCTAAAAAGTAACAGGAGGTAAGACAGGGAAAGGATTTAAGAAGGAAGGCTAAAAATACGCGGCTAATCCATGAATTACCAATGACCTGATTAATTCAACAGTCCTCAGGCTACAGCTAATTAAGTAATTTTCTGCCAGACGCGTATCCTTCTCCACAATACTACCTTGGCATTGTGTGGGTTATATAAGCTGCAAAAATACTGTTAAAACATTTAGTTTCACATGGTGAAACACAACACTCAGTAAAAAATAAACAGATGTGACACATACATAAATAAGGCAGTGCTATTGCTACAGTATTTACAATGCAATAATATGTTGACAAGTTCCATGAAACAATTAGTTATTTTTCCTTTTCAGATTGTTACTGATAAAGTTAACAAATGTAATATTTTGTATTGTATTCAGGCAATAGATTTAATGATTTTTATTTTGATTAATTTCATTTTGTTTTAATTTTACTTTATCAGACAATGTACCATCACTCCCTTTACGTTATCTATTTGATGTCCTCATTCACTGCCCGTCTTTGCCCACACTTCCGTCCCTACTCAGGTCTAGCCTCGTTCCGACGCTCAGGTCACAAACATATGTGGCCCTCTTTTTCTCATCTACTTTGTTTCCTAAATTGTGCCCCTACCCCACTTTCCTCATTTTCACCTATTGTTTTCCTCTTCTGGCTGGCCCCCTCTGTATTGAGCAAAGTGGGATGTTTGTTTTGCCACAGTAAGGGCACTGTGATTACCGTCAGCATCTGGCTAATTGGTGAAAAGAGGACGTTTCAATCATGAAAACAACATATTTGCTATTTTAACAATCCCTAGAACATTTAGTGCAGGGGTGTGGAGGTGGTCAGAGGGAACCAGATGCTCCGCCCTACTCCCAGACCTGCTTTACCCACTCCAACCCCATAACAATGGGATGAAAGCCAAACAAGGAATGTACATGTAAAGAGACTGCAGGAGAGCCGGTGGAGCTGGAAATCCTTCCCAAGCCCATTTAAAAGAACAATTCACTAGATCTGGAAGGATTCCCTAGAAAAACAAGCAGCCTGAGCAAATTAAAAATGGGGAGAAGGCTAATCCTTTATAAAGGTTTGCGGGGGAAGTCTCAACGCCCCTCCCCCCAACCTCCCCCAGAGCGATAGCTTAGTCAGGGATTGGCCAAGAGGGGCAAGTGACATGGAGGACCAATGGGAGCCAAAAGGAACATCAGACTGGGGTAAGTAGGGCCATTAAAGCACAGCCAGAAGTGGATGACAAGTGTTCGGGTAAGGTTGGGAGCAGAACAGGTGGACCAGGAAATCAGCGAGGAGGGCGCATAAATTCGAGACGAGGTCTGAGGAGACTGTGCATGCTGTGAGAGAGAGTCAAGATAAGGTGCTGGGTGTGACAATGGTACCAATTGAGTTGTTTGCTTGTGAGTGAGTGAATTAATCACTGCCGGAAGGTTGGAGAGAAAGGGGGAGAGGTTAAGGAAAGGTTGAGATAGAGTGTGACTGTGTGCTTGTATGAAAAGCGAGAGGGAGAAGGTTAGTGGGGAGAAGAGGTTGCTGTAGTGGTGGGAGAGAGGATTGTTGGGGAGCAGGAGAGAGTTGGCAGGCAGAGATACAGGAGTGGAAAGAGTGTGCAGTAAGAACAGGAGTAGGGAGAGAGTGGAGGAGAGAGATGACACCAGACCATTGGGACAGACGAATCTGTGAAGTCTGCCCTCGAAAGGGAAGCGTCAGAAAAACACAGGAACACTGAGATCTCTATGAAAGTACTGGAAGGAGATAGTCAGAAAAGGCCACTGCCTTTAGGGAAAAGAGATCGATCAAGACAGTAGGCGCTACCTAGCAATCGTTTTGCTGGCATTTGAGAATCATTATGGAAGGCGTTCAAGGGAATTTTGATGCGAAGGTTGGGACCATCCTAGTCTGGAAGCTCAGGTTAATTCTCAAGATAAATATTACTGTTTAAACACTTCAAAAATCTCAACAGGTCATGAAGTAAAGTTTGACTATATTGAAGGTGCATGGGCAACGTTGGCCCTCTGGCTAAACATTGTCCATGGGGAAATGATGTCTAGTATTAAAGAAGCATGATTATATTGACCAGTGATGAAGCTATGTGTGCTGTCATTAGCATTTCATGGTGGCATGAGGTATGATTGTGTGAGAAGCCATAACTGGCATACTTTGCTGGTTTTTAGGTTTTGCATTATATATCGTATAAGGTAGCCCCTACCGTATGATACAAGTATATTTTAAGTCCCTGAGCAGCAGTTCTGTGACCTTTAGAAGATCACGGAATGCTGAAGTGAATTGCAATATCCCTTCTACGAACGGTAGGGGGTAGTTCATTCCTTGTAATACTTGGCCTCACACGGTTATCCCCTTTACTGCCTGGCTTCTTGCTTCATCTAATGTAAGTGATCTTCCAATTGTTGATCCATATAACCAAAGTAGAATCCGTTTGGGTTTAAAATAGCAAATGTGCAGCTCCTAATCTGTTGCAGAAAATAGGTTAAGCATTTTAATATAATGCATCCAAAAAGTTTTCATTTTGCGTTTTTAAATAAGGAACACGCAGACTCTTGCTCACGTGTGTTAAACTCCAGCAGTACACTAATTAAACAGTTCATTGTCAACAAAGGGTTTTAAAGTGTCACAAAAACTATTTTCCAAGCAAGGAACTTGAAAAGCTGGTCACACCTTAGTGTTGCAGTGACAGCTGGAATTCTGCCCTGTGCTGGCTCAAGCAACAGACATTGTGATGTCACTGCCGAAGCGTAATAACAGATTACAGAGCAGAGTTAACATCCTTTCCTCATAACAGGTCATTTATGTTGTCACAACTAGCCTGACAATTATTTCCGGGCAATGGCTATTGAAGGCTGCTATGTATTATAAGTTTAGTACAAACCCTTTGTACATTCTATCACTTGAGGGAAGTTCAAGGCACTATCTCTTAGTGTATGCGAGTGGGAAGAACGTTTTCTCTAACATGTAACTCATTACACAGGTGTACAATTTACAAGTCCATTCCTGAATAACATGGAAGTTACATTAATTCATAATGATAAACTAAATTGAATGGAGCCTTCTGCCACTGCACAGTGGTGTACGCAAGTGCGCCTACCCAGCACGTCTCGCGCAGAGGCGTTGGATGAGCGCTAAAGTCTCAGCGTCACCTGCCCCCCACAATTGAAGGTGCTCTTCTTAAGGCGCCGATGTGTGGCTGTCAGGCCTAATGATACCACTCTGTTAATTACTCTGAATAACTGTGCTAACCAACTTAATGACGCCACCATAAAAACACAGCACAAGATAACGTGGGAATGCTGTAACACCAGGGGGCACTTGCCCTCAGAGTCAGTCCTAGGATCTGCAGGGCACTGGGTGGCAAATTCTGTGTAGGGCCAACTTATTTTCATTGTAGAAAATTAGGTCACAAAATTGTTCTATAATATCCGCAGCAATCAAATAAACTGACGTTCAGTATATGCATTCTAACAGTTATTACATATGTGGCACAATATATTTTGGTGTACATGTTTGGCCATATTGTCCAAACTAACAATATACCTTTAAATTTAGATGATTATTTTGACTGTCAAAGAAATTAATCTCCAAGCAACGCTTTTATTTTCAAAACCCATAGTGAGCTCACCTCTACTTCCTTCTTCCTCGCCCCAGTACTTACTTATGAGGTACCCAGCTCAATTGTCAGGAACCCTTCGTTTATTTCAATTTTTTTGTTCATGTTTCACCCCTCCTACCAGGTGTACAACACCCCAGTGTCCCAACATGCTGATAACATTGGTTCCGTCTTGGGCAGAGTCCCAGGAAGGCTGCTGGACTGTCTTGTGCAACAACTATCCTCTCCCTTCAGGCCTTGGAGGGGTACCGAAAGAATGGATTCTCTGGCGTGATGATTCGCCAGGTTTAGTCACTTCTCCCCAAAGGGGCGCCCTTTAACATTAGGTTACAGTGGTGCTACTGCTACCCAATATTCCCCCCTAAGGGTGGCTTAATGCGGGAGGACCACATGGACTCCCATTCTGGGGACAAGGATGATCACTTAGGGTACAGCACATTGAGTAACGTCACACTGCAACAATCCCTAGCCCTCCCCCCTCCATTACAAGCCATTTCCTTGAGAGTAGACCAATGTATTATTGTAATGCATGAAATACATTCAAAGCAGGAGGTATTAGGACGAAGAAGAGCACATGAGGATAACTGGCTGTCCTTGTACAAGTTCAACCCAGAGCAGGCATGAAGATCAAGCTGTCAAAAGAAACAAAGGACTTTGACAATCCGGAGGGGCAGGACTGGCAACCATGAATAATAAGAGACAATGGACTGAAGAAGTTGTTAAGCCCAGACAGAGGCGGCAACACTTGCTGACACCATCTGCAGGAGTTTCAAATCCTGTTGGCAGACCGGAGAAAAGCAGAGTCATTTGTTTGGTCCCAAAGGTAGTGTAGTATAAAGGTTTTGTTGGAACCACAAGGGAAGGAAGTCATTCCCCCTTGTATGTTCTTTGGTGCAAGAGACATTTTGGGAACATCACCCAAATACCAGGAGAATCTCCTGGAAAAGGAACTTTGTTGGATTATTCTTTAGTTGTAGTGTAAGGGATAGTAGTTTGTCACACAGGACAGTGGAGAATGATTTCGACTGACATTCTGACAGATCCTTTAGTAATAGTTTGAGGCAGGGAAACCCCTCTTAGAAAATGAGGATAGTAAGTGTTTCTTTTTACTATAAAAGGTTTATAGCCACCACAATGCCACCTTTGGGTCAGCTTCCTTCGTCGACACCTTTACACGGTCCAGAACTTCTTGACTGGGCTTTGGAGTACCCATGAGGAGACGTTCCTTGGGCTTTTGCTGGGAAAGGTCCTCTAGTTATAGCATGTCATAGCTAAGCTACCGACATGACTCAGGAGGATGAAGAGTTACGCTAGGTCCTAGAGACTGAGCATGAGTGTACAGTAAACTAGCCTTGTGTGGCAGAGTCATCTCAGTGGGTAGATGAGACGGGGGAGGCTGGTATAGATTGTTGGAAGAGTTGGGCTACCAGAGCAAAACAAGCAGTAACGACAGCCATATTGGTTTGGGGGACCACTTCACTTTCACACATGCGCTTGATGGTGCTTAATATGTAAATTCTGGATCCCTGGTTCCCCTTTGCTTGTGGGCAGACAGCAGAGTGTTCTTCAGATATAGGGAAGCACTCAAAAAAACAAACATGTATACGCAGATGTACAGTCCTCCAGTTTCTCATCTTCAGAGAGCCAGAAGAAAATGAAGATCTGGTATCCCCGGGAAGAGACTGATTAGAGAAGAAGGAATTAAGATAAAGAAATTCATAAACGCCCTCCCCCCATCCTCTTCTTCAAGCTCTCCATGCTGATCTTCCTCAGAATCATCCCCAGAATTAGTCTCTGTTACACTTCAGGCTTCCCCGCAGGCCTTCTTGCAGAATACGACTTCTTTGCAAGCTCCTCTATGGACCAGGTACAGGCTACCATGGCGTCTGTACAAACGTCGACGCACTCCGGGTCACCTGACACGTCTTGTACGTGGAAGACATACAGCAAGCCACGCCCCTCTTACGACTATAAAACCACTGTCTTCCAAGGGGCTCGTTGCTGCTAATTAGCGTTACAAGCTACACACGGTTTCCTCTTCGTGTCTCCCTACACGATTCCTCATCTGAACTCCTGGTTTTGACCTTTGCCTGACTTTTGGATTGCCTCGTCTCCTCCTTTGTTCCCGTCGTGCTCGTCTGGTTGTTGGACTCGGAACGCTACTGGATCCGGCTCTCTTCTGTCTCATGCGGTACTTATTCCTGGTTGCCACTCTGCATTCAGAACCAAATTGCTGTCTACTATCCGGATCATTTCTACAGCTACTCAGCTATACTCGTGTACTCGGGTACATACTTGATTGACTATTCCCATCTCTGCTATTGGCTACCTCCACGACTTGTTTGGATAATTGTCTTCTGTTGGATTCTGGGACATTGAGTGACTTTCCTGTGAGATTGTTCCTAGGTGCATATAAACATTTTCCTGAACTGCACCAACCCGGCACTAGTGCGTCCCTCGTGCCGTTCGGGGCTACTTCCCTATACTAACATCCCTTTTTGTTATTTTCTCCTGTCGTTGCCTTCAGTATCCTGGACTCCTTTTCCTCCATATATCCTTACTCAGGTCACTTGTTATCAATTCCATATCTATAGTTGGAACCGATATTGATTTAGACCATTTCACTCATTTGTGTTATTCCTTGTAGATCAACCCGGGGAAGCTCCACTCCAATATCTATCTAGGTAGTTCCCCAATTACTTCAACTGTTCTAATCACTTGCATAAATCTAAACACTGTCTAATATCTTTGTATTCCTTTGCAGCATTGGTATTGTGGTGTGTGTTCTCCCCGCTCTTATTTAATTGACACCTCTGTCTGTCCCAACTGAAACAGCAGAGAGGTACATTGTGGAAAAGAGCCGCTCTTTGAGGAAGCCCGAGTCTTGTACTCAGGGGAGCTGGGATGGAAGGCTGAATATCGATTCTTATACCACCAACATCTCCAAGGTCTCTTCTCTGCATCTTCGGCCTATTTCGGAGTGGTGAGGATCGGTCTCATGCCACAAAGAGAATCAGAAGGGAAAGTACCTAAATAAAGAACCAGTGGCTTCTGTCTTGATTCAGTGGCAAATTACATGGGCTTCTCAGACCCAAATCCGCCTCCGCACTCTGACAGGGTAACCAGAGCTCCTCTGCCACCTACTAGCAGTTCTCAATGCTCTCTTGGCCATATCTCAGGTGACAGAGAGCTTCTACAAATACAGGGGAATATGGCCTCTTGTGTCTATCAGATTCCATGGGCATGCCTGAAGCCCTTGCCGATCATTCTTATATCCAATGACAGTGAGATGGAATAGATGGACATCAAGAAAAATAGAAATGACCCATTCCTCAAAATGAAAGGAATTGGCGGCAGCTCTATGGGCCGTATAGTCCTCCTCTCTATTCCTGCAGGGGGAAAGTGGTGACCAGTCTACCAGATAACACTATGGCATGGCATACATCAAAAGGGAAGAGGGAACTCATTCCAGGCATCCGGAAAAGCTGGCCAGCGACCTCGAGCAATGGGTAGAGACTGACCTCTTTTCTGTCAAACCAGTGCACATCAGGGGCAAGGACAATTTGAAGGTAGATTAACTGAGCAGGGTATTCCCATCAGGAACTGGGGAGTTAAAGCAGGAATGCGTTGCTCAGCATGCAGAAGATTTGAGATAATATTTACCATTACTATAGTCCCAATGCGTTGGTGGTGGGAACGCCCTTGGGGACCAAAGTCCAAAATGTGGGAAATCACAGAGTTGGTTTAGAATGCGCAAATACATTTGGCCACAATAAGGCTTAGCAGAGCTGGCCAGCCTCTGGTAAAAAGCAGCCCACGAGTTCAGGCATGTGAATGGGGGGCCAGGAGGGATGTCATGAGGAAGCGCGAGTGCAAGAGACTTGTTGTGTCCAGCTGGCCCAAATATTTCATAGGTCATCGCTGCATACTGATGGCAGAGGTGTTGAGGCATAGTCTGGTATAAGTAGGTAGGACTATTATGTGACCAGCAAGACGGAAATGGGTTGTAGTCATTGCTGTATTCCAATGTGTGCGGGTAGCCATGCCTGCGGCTGGTGTCCACCGAGCGGTGCGTTTATACGTATCTAGAAACTCGGATGGAGATTTGTTGTAGATGTGCCTATGACTCTACCTAATCGGACTATTCTTGCGGCTGCGACAAATGTTTAGCAACATACGCTAGCCTTCACAAATTACCACTAGTAGAGCAGGGGCCAAACTCTTCCAGGTGGAGAGCGTGGCAAATCTTCACAAATAGTGTGCACGTGCTAATACTTCGCTATTGTTATAAGTACCATGAATGGCCAACCCTACAGCTCATCCAAAGGCGATATCCGGCTACCCCTCACGCCCCCACCCATCGCCCATTGCAATTCAGGGCAACTTCACAAGTGTGTTCAGGTGCAACACATAATAAACCCCCCACCTGCCCACCATGTGCAAGACCTGGTCATGGCACACAATTCTGCATTGCCCGCCCCCACAATCCACAAGCAGTAGGGATGTAGTTCTATCAGAACAACATCTTTGATTGAACTAACTACCTGCCATTGCTTGTTTGCATAACCGGTGCAGTGACTAATCAATCTGGGAGAGTATGGGAGCAGGCTGTCTTATTGATGCAGTTCGGGTGTTAGGGACAGTCACAAGACTAGTTGTTGTGGGCCAAGGTCCAGTAGGCATATAGGTTGGATTTCCTGGCCACCATAATGCCCTTGACAGAGGGGCTTGTGGGAGGCTTATGCTACCCAGGAAGGCTGCAATGGCAGGTAGTTAGTTCATTTTCCGTACTTGCTTAGGGATGTGTATCATGGTATGTTGATGGATGCTGTCCTTGTGTGTTTGGTGGTTTGTGGGTGTTCCGGGGGGGAGAGGTGCCACGATGTTGGGCAGTGTGTCTAGTGGTGCCCAAAAACCAAGATCATGGTTGGTGTTTGATAGTGTGTGAGGTCGGGTCTACTGTGGTAATGGCCTGCACCACCTGGTGCTGCGAGGTCGGGGCCGCTGTGAAAATGGGAATTTGGGTGGACTGGTTTTGAGGATATTTTTGAAGGAAAGGTAGTATTCTATGCAGCGGATATGAAAAAGAGTTCCAGATAGTGGATCGGCCTTCTCTATCCTAGCTCCCACCAATTCTAGTGGAGCGGTAAGGGGGAATAGTGAGCAGCAAAGCTGAGCCCAATCAGAGGTTTCTGGGGGGTTGGTAGTGGATCTCTTTGTAGGAATTCAGATCCCGTATTGTTGAGGGATCAGTGAGGGATGGACATGCCTTTGAAGGTCGCTCTTTGGCCAATAGTTCGCCAATGTAGTGTTCGGAGGGAGGGGGTGACATGTTCTCTGGTCGAGAGGACAAGGAGGAGTCTGACTGCTGAGTTTTGTATTTGTTGGAGTTTTCTGAACTGATACGGATGTGGATGCAGCAAGTGGGACTCTAGGGATTGTGACCATGATATAGGATGTGTAATGAGTGCAGATTTGCCACATATTAGGATTTCAGTTTTGCCCAGGTTGAGGATAAGGTGGATGGCTGTCATCCATAGTTCTATAGCCGAGAGTGAAGAGGTGAGGTCAGGAAGGGGGAAGGCTGAAGTCTTCAGAATTTTGAAAATGATCTGTGTGTCGTCTGCATAATTGTAGCAGTTAAGGTTGTGAGAGCGGATGAGCTTCGGCAACAGGCTAAGATAGAAGTTGAAGAGGATTGTTGACAAGGAACTTCCTTGTGGGACCCCTTTTGGAATGGGGCGAGAGATGGAGGAGAATGATGGAAGGAGAATGATTTTCGAGCAATTGTAGAGGCATGAGGAGATCCTATTGAGGGCAGAATCTTTGACACTATCGATCACACAACACTCACAAACAGGCTTCTCACCCTACGCATCAAAGGCCGTGGATAGATAGAGGACGAGTGCAGCACATCCTTCTAAATCAGCTGTTCTTTTTAGGTCATCCCAGATAGAGACATGAGAGGATTCTGTTGCACAAAGGGGTATGAACCCCGATTGGGCTGGGTCTAGTAGCCTATTGGCTTCTGTGAAGAGGTCAAGTTGCTTATAGGCAGCACGGTCTATTAGTTTGGAAATACAGCGGGTGTTAGAAATTGGGCAGTAGCTCAAAGGGAGGGGCAATTGGGGGGAGGATTTTCTGAGTAGCAGTTTGACATGAGATTTTTTTGAAGCCCTCTGGGAAGATATCAGATGAGAGTTATAGCTGGAAAAGGTGACTCTTGCCTGCACAGGGGGTAGTAAGGATCGTTTTTAGAAGAGAGGGTGGGGTAAGGGTCTCCTGGGGAGCCAGAGTCGGCTAAGTGCTAGTTGTTTGTGGAATTCTGACTGGGAAAATAGGTGTGAACTAAGAGGGCTGGTAGGGAGTGCAGGGAAGGGTTTGGGTTTGAGAGAGGGCAGGAGTTCGAGGGAGCAATCAGAGCTACTTTGGCAACGATGGTGCAGTCTATCCAGCGCAATGTTATGAAAGTGGTTGGATAGTTCATCGCAGAAGGCTTGTGTGTGGGAAAGGGGTGAGGGGGGTGAGGGGGTTAGACCGCTAGGGGATTTTAATTCCCCTAATATTTTTGGAAATTTTGATTTCCATAGGGTTTCTTGTGGCTTTCCTGATTTCGGACAGGTAGGCCCCTGTTCAGTCCTGTAAATGCTGTTTTGTGGAGTGGGGCTGGTCCTCCAAGTTTGCTCTACGTGATGCTTGAGGGTTTTGAAAGATTTGAGGGAAGGGGTGTACCCACTTGGGATAGGGGCCTGATCATTGAGAGGGGCAACAGGTCAGTGTGAGGGGGGGTCAGCTTTGGAGAGTCATTGAGCATAGGGTTCAATGGAGGGGTGTCCTTCCTTGTGAGAGATTAGGAAGTGTATTGTAGCAGGGAAATGGTCAGGTTGGGGTTGATTTTATTCCAGAGAGGGTTGCTGGAAGTGGGGTATGGGGGGTGCAGAGGAGTGGTGCGAAAGCAACAAGTGTATAGCATGGTGATCCGCCCAGATAAGAGGGTGAGGCGGGAGTGGAGATACTAGGTCTGAAGTGCAGAATAATGCGTTGAGGGTGTGCCTTGCAATATGTGTTGGGTGGGATATCAGTTGTGTTGGGCCGAGAGCTTCCAAATGGTCAGTGAGGGATCGGGTCATACGGTTGGCAGGAGCATCAAACCAAATATGAAAATATCCTAGCTTAGTGAGCAAAGGGTGCTGGATCAGATTGACTGAGAGGGAGTCGGCAAAGTTCAGGTCATAGCCGGGTGGCCTACATACGAAAAGGAACCTGTGAGATAAGAAGGGCTGAGCTGGAACTTTGTAAGAAGAGATTCACATTCAGTGCTAAAAGGTAGGTTATCAGTGGATTTAACTGAAAGGTGTTGCTTGTGGAGGATCCTAGTCCCCCCCGCCCCGCTGGACCGGTTAGGTACGAGCAGGGAGTATCCAGGCAGAAAGGCCTTGTGCATGATGGGTTGAACCAGGTTTCAGCTATGAATAGGATGTCTGGGTTTTCAAGGAATAGAAGTTCCAAGATGTGTTTATATTTTGGAGACCGATTTGGTGTTAGTTAGTAAGCAAGATAGCTTGAGAGAATTCTGGTGTATGGTGGGATTCAGGAGTGGCAGGGGTTGGGCGGTGTTGGTCTAGGGGAGGGGATGCCAACATTAGAACTCTCACCTTACAGCAGAATGTGAAAACTCAAGTGTGGCCAGAGGCTCCATTATACTTTTCTCCTCTTCCACTGCTCCACGCACTGGTTCCCCATAGGTGGGAGTGGAGGGGGCGATAGCTCAGGGGACACACGCATGTCTTGGAAGCAAGACAACGCAGAGCAACACAGGTTCAAATACCGATCTTGCGCTTAGAAACCAATCTCTGGTATTAAGCACACTATAAAATAACAATTATAATAATTATTATATCCTAGATATAACTATTTACACAGGTCATCAGTATCCCATCAAAGTATTTCAGGGATGTAGAGGTCTAAAAATTCCAGTATGGGGGAACTGGAAATTGAGAGGTGTTAGGCAAAGCTTGAATGCAGTACCCTCTAGAGCCACAAGCTGATTAGACAAGTGAGTTGCAGAAGTTACAAGCACATCCACAGTAAGAGGTAAGTTCTCTTAGACTTGTTTTACAGTACCTTAGCAATGAAGAAAAGATGCAGCTGAGGACTTCTGTTCCTGTGCAGCTCTGCAGATCTCGCTGTTCCTGGGCCTCTGTCGTGGAGACAAGAGAGAGGACGTTGTGGGACTCCAGCACTGCACTGGGACGGTCAAAACTTGCAACCGGCAAACTTCACTTTCTCGCATTTCAGCTTCTCGCGGCTACCGCAAATAGCAACAACACGGTTCCTGGCTGTTGAGGTGGGCTTTCCTTGCTTCTGGGGTACCGGACTCTGTTGAGGGGGCTCAGGCTTAGTCAGTCCTGCTTCTTGGGAGTCCGGAGGATCTTCCAAAAGCTTTACGCCAGCTTAAAAGCAACGCACACAATCTGGTGTTCCTCTCCCTGGCTATACGGTTTCCAGCAGCAACTCTGTGGAAATTCAACCAGCTCCGAGATGGATGTCCAAGTGGCTTACTTTGGAGTTGATTGGTCCCACCAACTCAAAGGGAGAAGTCCTTGCAGGGGCTTCTCTGTCGATGCAAACTTGGCGCTTCGGCACTGCAGCAGGGCTTCACCGGGCAAACCAACGGTCTAGGAGTTGCAGCAGGCGTCTTCAAGCACTTCTTCGGTTCCTTCGTCCAGTGGTCGACTCTACCTTCCAAACCAAAAGACTCGATTTTTATTCAGTTCTCTCCCATTCATTCCAGCCTAGCTGTCACTCACCGAGCAGGGTGGCTGTCCTTGCCGGACAGTCAGCCAGCCAATCACCACAGGGCCCCTCCCTCACTTCCTGCCTACCCCAGACACTCTGGAGCCAGAGGCGGGTTTCACTACTGAATCTCGCCAAAGGCTAAATGAACAAAGATACCAAACCTGGTTTGGTGCAGAGAAAATCTCTAGAAGGACCTTTCCACAAAGACATGGCGAAAAAAGAAGACTGGGGACCATTTTGTCAAAGATGGCTCTGCACCATTTTGAAAACGATGGCTCCCGCGGTTGCTTTACCGGAGGCTGCGAACAGCCGCAGTAAATGCAAACCATGGTAGTACAAAACGAAAACACTGCCACCAGCCATTCAGTGAGGAAAGACCAACATAAAAATGTTACATGAGGATCTAGACACAGGGGATACTAAGTAACCCCTCCAGCACTCTATTGTAAGATAGTGTGTGTTGGGTCTAGAAAAAGTTACAATGGTAAGTAAAGTCAATTTCACTTTACTGTTCTGGGAAACAGTAGCTTATCCCAGAGAAATTAATTTAAACCTTGGGGAAATCTGGAAGACTTCCCAATGCCATTTGCACTGAAGGTGCTGGGTGACATAATGTCAAAGATCATGCCTATGGCATTTGTCAGACTCCATAACCAAAAGAAACAGAGGTAAAATTCACATTAAAATACATGAGAGTTGGAAAAAGGGTCTATCTCTCCAGGTTAAAAAAATATCAATTCTCTCAAAATCCAGCAAAGTTGCTGGGGGTCTCTAAGGTGGAGGGAATTGGCACATTTCTAAGAATTCTCCCTAGCAAGAGGCAAAAAATGCAGCTCGAGGGGTTATCTCCAGAATTAGCTCAGGCAGTCCAAAATTATAAGTGTCCCTCACACTCAGAGTGTATGTTAGGCATTGGATCATTTTCAAAGCTAGTTTGAGAAGGGGATTCTGGCCCTAGAATGCAGCATTCCAGAACATCTTCATTTCATTGAAGAGGAGGTATTAACTGGGGCTGGCAATAGCTACACTAGGAGCACAGTGGGAAGATATCGGTTTATACAGGGAGTTTTGGAAAGAGATCGTAATATATAATTTGTAAACAAACTCTGAAAGATTTTTCTCCATCCAGACCTGTCGCTGTGTTGATAATACCCTGTGTGATCTCCCATTAATGATGAGTTTCACAAGATTGCCATTTTGAGCCACTACAGGAGATCTTATTAAAGTTGTTAACCTTTAAGCAAGTAGTCTTAGAGTCCATCACCTCTACTAGACTGGGAGAGATAAGTGCCTTAACCTGCAAAATGTCTTATACAGCAGTGCAGGAGGAGGCATGGTTTCATTGGTGCGATCCAGCCAAGGCAGTACCCATATTTCATCAGGAGATCATTTTTCCATCTTTCTTCCCAAATCCTTCTTCACCTGAAGAGATGGAATGGAATAATTTAGATGTGAGAAGGGATTCCCGAACGTATTTGGAGAAATCAGGACCCCTTAGAATATCCAACAGGTTGTTCATTACGTTTGCAGGTTTGTGGCCTGGCAGGAAGGCAGCAGTAGATCCGATCAGAAGAGAGTTAAGTTTTTTTTTAAAAACACAATTTCCATGGCTTCACCGGTTACCAAAGCCTTTTTCCTGCCAAACACTCTGGGGAGGATCGGATCGATTGCTGCCTCTTGGGTGGAAGCTCAAGTGGTGTCTATTCAGGACATTTGCCAAGCTGTCACCTAGGTAGACCCGCGCATTTTCATTAGACACTATCGACTAAATCTGCAGAAGGAAAAATGAGATGTTTTTGGTATTGGCGTGTTAATTCTAGGTGTGCAGGTGTGCACTGAGATTCAACTTATTGGAGAATTCCCAAAACATCGGTGGTGGAGCAACACGGGAGTAATGCTCAGATTACTTGTGTTTCATTTTCATTAATCCTAGTCTTGCTTTTCCTTGTCACAGTATTTGCCTCCTGCTGCACTTGCCCACATGGATGGAATAAGCAAAAAGGTGTGGACATTAACTATGGCATGCTGTGACACTGTGGCTGTTATACTTCGATTGGGAAGGGTGGGTGCAGGAAGGAAAAAAAAAAAGAATGGAAATTAAAGAAGGATTCCTGACAATTGATGTGGGTACCTCAAAGTACTGTGACGAGGCACAGCAAAGCTAAGAGTAATAAGGATCACCAGTAAGTAATACAAGCCTAGCTAAAGTGCCTTTGCTTCAGGACTGCCTTATAGTGCAATAGAAGCCAATTCTATTTACTGGGAAGGTACTGAGGCAGTCGGAGTAAGCAATTCTGCAGGTCTTCTAATGTTATCAATAGGGCACAAGTCCAAAATAAGTGGGGGGCTCATAAACATACGCAAAGAGACTGAACATATTTTAAAACCAAATAAACCCATTTAATTCAACTGGCCTTTCCAAATAAAAGAAAATGCACAATACAAATGAGTCTCGTCTTTAAAAAAATGATTCATCAATACCCAAATAGCCACATAGTGGAGATTTGTTTATAACGTTGCTGGCAAAGTATAAAAGTTTTTTCAAACCCCAAAATCTGAATTACAATATTCCATGGAAAACAAAATACCAATACAAGACATTTGGTTAGAAGACACTTTCGTGTTGTATAGTTGATAAGTGTGCTTCCTAGGAGCTTGAGCACCTGGGTTAAAATCCTGGTGGTCAAACTCGCTGCTGGCCTCAAAAACACCCAAAGGGGATGGTGTCTGCACTTTGAAAAAAGTGGACTGACACCATCAACCCACATGTACCCTCAAAATCAGCAAAGGACCAGGTAGAACAACATCTTTGATCCAGCAACCTCTCTTCCCACATCCATGGACGTGGTAAATCATCAAAACCAATTTTCCCTCTGATCCTTTCCCCTCCTCACCTCCCCGTTTGGCTTTCAACAATATGCTGTTTTATCAAAAGGACTTGAACAGTACACACATCATCATTAAAGTATAACTTACTTTCTTACCTGGTAACGTTCTTTCGATGGGATGTTCTGATGACGTATTCCATATCTATGACAGGTTATCACCACAGCTGTGCTGCTTTGGAAACATTTTCAGCGTGTCCTGCGTCGATGAGCTGTCCTCGAGGGCCTCCGTCAAGCCGACGTACCCGGATGCAAATAGTAGGACGGACGATGCCCATAGCCTGATTTGTAGTTTTTTCCCCAGAACGTGTGGCACCAATTTTCTGCCAGAATGACTACAGAAAGCCTTGCGGAAACTAAAGCTTCAATCGCATAAGAAATTCTGTAGAGGGGCAGGTAGGGATGGAGCGATGTGGAATACGTTGTCGGAACATCCCATCGAAAGAACGTTACCAGTTAAGAAAGTAACTTGTTCTTCGAAGGGATTGGTTCCTCCAACATATTCCACATCTATGACAGACTCCCAAAGCAGTACCAACATAAGGAGGTGGAAAAAGAATTTAGAATTTTAGAATGCTCAATCAAATTGCAGAATAGAGGACCGCCTTGCCAAAGGCCAAATCTTGCCCATGGATAGAATCCAGGGAGTAGTGTTTCACAAAAGTATGGACAGAGGCCCATGTGGCTGCTTCACAAATGTTACAAATGGGAACACCCCTCTGCAGGGCAGTAGAGGCAGCCACACCCCTAGTAGAATGGGCCCTTAAACCAACCGGAGGGTCCTTACCCGCCAAGCGGTAACATTCAGAGATTGTCAAGATAATCCATCTAGACAAAATCTGTTTAGTAACAGCTTGTACCAAACGCCTTCCAGCATATCCTACAAAGAGCTGATCGTCCACTCTGACCCGAAACACGCGTGAGATGTAGAAACTTAAAGCTCTCCTAGGATCCAACCTATGAAGTTTCTCCTCTTCCTTACCAGGAAGCGGAGGAGGATAGAACGCCAGAAGAATGATCTTGAGGCTTAAATGAAATTCCGACAACTTTTGGAAGAAAAGAAGGACGATCCCTAAGGACAACCCTGTCCTTATGGAACACTGAAAGGTGGCTTAACGGAAAGTGCCTGCAACTCACTCACTCTGCGAGCGGAAGTAACCACAACTAAAAATACCGTTTTCAAGGTCAACAGTCTCAAAGGGCAAGAATGTAAAGGCTCAAACGGAGCTCCCATGAGGAATTTTAGAACCAGGTTCAAATCCCAACCGGACACTCCTCAGACAAGCGCTTAAATATTGACAGCGCCGCCAGGTAACCTTTAATGGTACCCACTTGCAGGCCCTTGTGGGCTAACTAAAGCAAAAAAGACAGAACCACAGGAATAGCACATGGAAAAGGATCCACATTCTTAACCCTGCACAAGTCGCAGAAGTTTCTCCAATGGCAACGGTACAGGGACTTTGTTGCAGGCCTTCTGGCCGAAAGCAACACCTCCATCACTTCTTCAGGGAGGTCCCAATCCTTAAAACGCAACCTTTCAGAAGCTAAGAATTAAGGTTGAGGGACTTGACCTCTGGATGGAGAACCGGACCCCCCCCTCCCGTGAGAGCAGATCGTCTTGGTAGGGAAGACGGAGTGGAGGGGAGATGGCCATGTTGAGAAGGTCCGGGTACCACGTTCTCCTGGCCCATGCCGGAGCAATGAGGATCATTCAGGAACCGAACCTCCGTAACCTCTGCAGCACTTGCGGAATGATGGCGACTGGAGGACACTCGTACAGCAGTGGGTAGGACCACTCCGCTACGAACACGTCCCCTAAGGCTCCATTTGGAGGAAATTCCCGCACGCAGAATGAATCGGCACATGAATAAGCGTCCTTGAGGTCTAGAGAAACCAACCAGTCCTGAAGTTGAAGGGCCTGGAGGACTAAGAGAGTAACCATCTTTAACTTTTCCTTCCTGAGGCGCTTGTTCCAACCACGCAAGTCCATGATGGGTCTCAATCCCCCGTCTTTTTTCGGGATCAAAAAATATGGGGAATACCATCCCTTGTTCCTCTCCGCTACAGGCACCAGTTCTATGGTGCCTTTCTCCAGCAGGGATTTGATTTCCTGCGCAAGGAGCGGATCCGGACTCTTCAAAGAGAGATCCCATGGTGGATTGTTGTGAGGCCTCTGCTATTGTTGCGAGTAGCTGTGGGCTATCCAGAACCCACACATCTGAAGTAATGGCACGCCATTCCACAAGATGCTGCGCCAGCCTTCCAACCGGCGAACCATGGGACATGGCCTCATGACTGAGCTGAAGTGGCTGCGGCAGTGCCCGAGGGCAAAGAGGTAACTGCCCGAGCGGCCTTGGCACCTCGAATACCCTGTTTTCCACCTCTGGTACTCCTACGGTGGCCCCTTTGACTTGCAGCTCCCCTCGATCTACCAAAGGAAAAGTAAGAGTAGTATCGAAAGGAACCTCCCCTCCATTGCTGTCCCCTAGGATGAAAAGGCAGAGGTTGGCGAACTGCAGTGCTCAAAGACTTTGCTGCTGCTTTGGAGGTCTGCAACCTCAAGGCTCTTGTCAGCCTTGCTGCCAAAAAGGTGGACACCATCAAAGAGCATGTTGAGAAGCCGGGCTTGTACATCAGGAGCAAACCCCGACTTTTGCAACCACGCAAATCTGTGCATCACGGTGCTCGCCGCCATGGACAGGCTGACACAGTCTGCCACGTCCAGACCCGTCTGAACGGATTCACACATGGCATCCTTGCCATCCTGAACGAGGGCAAGAAAACCATCCCGTTCCTCCCCTTCGGGAATGTGTATGAGTGAAACGTGCTAAGGCACACAAGGAGTTGGCTGCCATTAAAGCCATACCCCCTGAAGAAAACACGTTCTTCGCCCAGCCATCAAAATGTTTGTCGTCCCTATAAGGAGGGATGGTTTGGTACGACGCCTGCTTTGCTGGGGCCATAGCCGCCTGCACCGCCAAACTCTCCGGAGTGGGGTGCGTAGTCAAGTAGCAGGGGTCGCTACTGGCTGGACGGTATTTTTTCAGCAACGACTTGCTCATAGCCGGGAGACACCCAGGAGCAGTCCAAGCCGCTGCCACCCTTTTCTGTAAAGCCATATGAAATGGCAGCACTGGGTCAGTGGGCAGACCTTGGTCAAGGATATCTGTCAGATCATCCTGCAGAAAATCCACTGGTGGCGCAGACCACCCCAAGTACTCCATCACTGTCGACATGAGTCGTCTGTATGAAGATTCAGCATGTGTACCAGGCTCAGGCCTGCCAAACTCAACCTCCGGGGAGGTATCAAGACCACTGGCGTCATGCAAAGACTGACGCAGGTCTTCCAACTGGCTATGACCAGATAACCGGTCATCAGGAAACAAACCTTCCTCAGACCGTTCATCCACCTCCGATGTAATCCAGAGGCTGCAATAAATCACTGGATGAGGGCACAGAAAAAGGTTCAAATACAGCCCTTACCGACTTCTTCAGGGCCTTCTTCAGGGTTTCTGCCGATGCACGGGGTACCTCTGGTAAAGCCTCCAAAAAAGGCGTTGAGGGTGTCGACAAAAATCGACGTCCAGCGTGGCGCCGATGGCTTCGACACAGACCTCGAGGGCGGTGCCCCGAGCGTGCCCTTCGACGGCCTTGGCGCAGATGACTTCCTTGGAGGCAGAACCTCGAGAGGGTCCCTCGACGGACATGGTGCTGATGGCGTCGACGTCTTCTTAGAAGAGCTCACAGGCTCTACCGGTCTCGAGGGCGTCGAGGACCGGGACCTGGAGCGGGCATGGCTAGAGCGATCCACCATGTCCGACCAGGACCTCTAAGGTTTCCGGTGATCGCGCCGACCGCCCGAGCCCGAAGGCGTGCGAACAGTGGCCCTAGCGCGTTCCTTGCCGGCTTCTCTCGAAGGCACGGATGGAACAGAGCCCTGCGGCTCGAAAATCACCAACATTTCCTTACGAAAGGCATCCCATTCCGCAGGAGAGGACGGCGACTGGTGACGGCGCTTCTGCTAGTGCCTCGAACAGGCAGAGGAATCCGGGACCGAGACCCCCTGGACTTACGCCGACGATACAGAGAGTCGCCCCTCGAATCGTCGGTCGAAAGCCCCGTGGATTTCGACTTACGGGGCTTGGAAACCATACCTACCGACAGCTTCTTCTTTCGCTCCCGCAAGGCCTTTGACGTCAAAGACTGGCATTCGTCAAAGTCATCAGTGGCGTGTGTCAGGGCCACAACAGTAACCAGTGTGGGTTTGGGGCGACTAGTAGGTTGGGTGCATAAGAGGCAGCAGCCTGGACCCAAGAAAGGCTTGCTGTGGTGCAAACTGCTGTATTTTAGGACATTGTTGTGCCCTTATTGCAGGAGGCAGGCTGGGGACAGCAGAAAGCACTATCCGGCATCCGGACTGATACAAATTTAAATTCCCAGCAAGCTTGCGTGCTCGCGAGCCAAAGAACTACATTTGGGACAACACCCGATGGTCTGCGCATGGGCGCGGTGCGCGCAAGGATCCCCGCTTGCGCTAGAGGACATGGCCTGGAGAAGATGTGTCGGCAGAGGGCTCCTGCAGGCAGCGACCCGCGGGGAAACACCCCAACTGTGAAAACTGCAAGCCCTGCGCACCCTGGCAGATTAAGTGCATTTCTCTTTTTCTGTGCATTGTTATGAACAAGCCGTCGGCAAAGGAACGCTTGCTGTAGAACTACTGATAGACTCCGTGTGTGTAGTCCCACCTTGGGGAAACGCGCAAAATAGGATTCGGCGCTAGGTAGATGCGTCGGACAAGGCCCAGGAAAGGCCAAGATGCCGATCATTAAACTAGTGTAACTTACTCCGTGTGAAGTAACATGGCTTCTTACAAACGCTGAGCAGATTGAATGTTTGTACCGTGTGAGGGAACGCGGTCTTTGACCTAAACTCATATTTGTTTTTGGTTCTCTTGTAGCGGGACTCCGCTGTACTTTCAGCAAGAACTCGTTTCATCGCCGTAGTGCTATGGCAAGAACTGGGGCAGCAGCCTTGAACTCATCTTGGCAGCATCAAACGAAGCTAATTGCTGTTTGGTTATTCCAATTATTGTGCTTGGAAATAATTGCAGGGGGCTATTGTATGAGTAGGTTGTGATTGAGAAACAACCAAGGAAATGTTTAAACCAAAGCGTGACAGGAACGCTTTTGCATAAGGTGTTAATGCTGATTATTGTGTTATAGAATTGGGGCCATAGTCTGCATGGTTGTAAGAGTGTGTGCAAGGGCGGAGTACCTCCGATCTCAGGAGCCCCAGCAGGGCACAGCAAGGCGGACATTTCCCAAAACCGCCTTCCCTATCCATAACCACTTCCTTACCCTTTTCCCGGTTACCCTAATTCCCCCTACCTATCCAATCCATCAGGCCCTAACCCTCTTTCCCCGGCAGGTTGCCGTGGCCTGTGTTTTCTACCAAGCCAGGCAACACGACCCAACGGGGAGGTAGGTGTACGTGCTACCTCTCCGCAAGATAGAGCCTGACAGCGTGGTCCTCGCCGAGGCACCATGGGCAGACGTTGTGCGGGTCCGTAAGTGACATCTTGGAACAGCAGTCCTGACACTTCTTGAATCCCGACCGCGGGGAAGAAGACGACATGATCATTTCACAAACCAAGTTTGAAGAACCGATAGAACCAGAAGAACAGAGGCGCGCCGAGATCTCCGAAGCGAACACTTTCACAGAAAAAACGGAATTGAGGCTACAGGCGTTGTGCGTCCTACTTATATAACATCCGGTGACGTCGGTTCGACAGAGGCCCGAGAGGACAGGGTATCGACGTCATCGACGCAGGAGCCGAAAATCTTTCCGAAGCAGCACAGCTGAGGTGATTACCTGTCATAGATGTTTTATACGTCGGAGGAACCAATCCCTTCAAAATATCCTTATAGAAATATGTTAAACAGAAAGAGTACAACAACTGCTGTGTGATTTCCCCCCCCCCCATGTTGAAGACTACAAATACCAAAATACTATCCAGCAAAACGATCAATGGCTTGTAGCCTTTCTTAAAGACACATAAAAACGGTAATGTGAAAGGGGAACCTGCGAGTGAAATTTAACATTCCACAAATATATAAATTTATCTGACACACTAAAAAGCAAACGCATGTAAAGTAGCGGGATGGTTTACAACTTTATTTGTTCACATATTTTAATTTTCTTCAAAGACGACAGATTTGGACAGCAAACAAGTTTTTGTATGTGCTTTCAGAATAAATGAACCCCTGTTAATTTGAACGCCTTGTCCAACACAAAGGTTTCTAAATGGACCATTACTTACAAAAAGCTTCCACTTTAAATGCTCTGCTAAAAAACATGAGCGCAATAAGCCCCTTACTCTGTGGCCCCATGGGACCCGAAGACCTGCTGGGGAGTTTGGCAGAAGGGGATATTTGTCTCTAGAATAGTCCCACGGGTTTGGGGCCGTCAGCAGAGTTGCTAAGATGGGCACGGAATAGAGCCCTGTGCCTGAAAGCAGCGCAGCACCCATTAAGAGCAATTTCTATTACGTCGTATTCTTGCTGCGGGTCCCTGAAGAGCTAAATGAAAACCGACAAAGCAAGGAGGGGCTGAGAAACTCCTCCTCTCTCACGAGACTAGATTTTGGGCAGAAACTCATACGGCTGATCATAAATAATGGCATTGAGCACCAACCCAGTTAGTCTGCCCACCTTATCAGTTATACCCTGTCGGCTATATCCAGCACTTGCCACTACTTGCTGGCCAAACTACCACTGTTTATCGCCTTTATCTATTATTGGTGGATTTCCAGAGCCCAGCATGAAGTGTTTAAAAAATAAATTAAAAAAATATTTTCTTTTTCTTTTTTTAGATTGGAGGAAATGGGAAGGGGCAGCTCACATGGTCAGACTAGATCATAAAACGGTCTTAGGCACCAATGTAAAAATGGCCAGCAGTTGCTAATGGATATTCAGTCCTTTAGTCACAGACTGTTTGAATAGTACCCAAGGGGTTGTTTTTTTGTTCAAATGTAAACAAATTGTGATATTTAAAGAATATTTATTCAGCAACATTGGTCAAAACTACTAGCTGCATAGTGAAGTAACTCGTCAAACTGGCCCACATTGGCCAAAAAAGTGGCCCATTTTGACTGGTCTACACTAGCATTTTGCATTTTTGGTACGGTCATCGCCCTACTGCCCTATAGGCCATCCAAGCCTGCCGGCTCATCCATAATGGGTGAGGGGGCGTCCACCCACTGGCCACCTCACCCATTATGGAGGAGCCAAGGAGCCAGCCCAGTGAAACACTGAGCACTCCCTCAGATGCTTTTTCCTGCTGAGGGAGTGCTCCTGGGCTGGCTGAACTGTGAAAGGGAAACACTGTTTGCCTTTGACAGTTCATTTCCCCAGCCGCACATGATCACTGAGCCATGCAACGCTGGGGGTGTTTTGCTTTGCGAGCCTTGCATAGCTCATTGGAAATGCTGGCTGGGGCACTGCATACATGTATGTATGTGCGAGGGGGTGCTCCTGGGCCTTCTCGCACATACGGGCAGAGCAACCTGGAGCGGGGCATTTTAGCAACCACGAGCAGGACCCAGCAGAAGGTATGTTTATGGCGATTTATTTTTTAATTTAAATGTGTATGGATGTGTGTATGCTTGTGTTATGGGACTGTGGTGGGAGCAGGATGGGCGGCAACACTAGGATAGTGGTGTGAGTAGGGTGGGGAGAGCCCAGGGTCTGTACTGGGAGTAGGGTGCGGTGACGGCACGCAAAAGTTCATAGCAATTTCTACATACTGTCCAGCTGGCACTTTTGGTGGGGGTGCCGGCCTGCCCAAACTTTGCTCATGGGGGGCCCAGGCCAAAAAAGTTAGAACAGCACTGGCCTAGGCACTCTGTCCAATGAAAGTCAAGTGATGCCATCCTCGGTACCAGGATGTAGAAAATGATTCTCCCTCCCCCATCACACAACGTCTAAGGGGAGAGGGCAACACAAACAGGTTTTGACTTGGCACACAAACTACCAGGGGGTTGGATCACCATACCTTCAAAAGAATATTCTCAGACTATATATGCAATACAAATTAAACTGATCAGTACAAACATGTGCCCTTGCCAATAGCACTCGCATGATTCAAGAATTGAGTAACATTTTATTCCAAATAGGTAACATGTTGAAAATGACAGAACAATGTGCGTTCTTGTTTTATCTTACCCAAAGTAGAAGAGCAGGACACAAGCATAAGCCAAGACACCTTGTACTTTTATAGAACTGGTAACAACTCTGATGAGCTGGATAAAAGAAAAACAATATTCTGGTTTGAGTTCACAGCTTTCTCGCAGAAATACAGAACAGCATAAAGAAAATAAAAACACAGAAGATTAACGCGACACCCAAATGTGAGACAGCATACTCAGCACCCAAAAGATTACTTAGTATTTCCCAATCCCCTTTTGCTTCTAACATTCTTAAACTTATCCTCAGTTAGTTGACAAACAGTGAATATATTCATGTCTCTGCCTGCTTCAAAGACCAAAGGGTCATTGAAATACAAAGGATATTTAGGAGTTGTGGAAACTGAATGTATGGAAAGACTGGCCAGATTCATATTATACTTGCCAAGAATCTTAACCGATTGATTATTTTCCCAATCATGTGGCACTGCCAATCATCTTCCCAGAGATATTGCCAACTCTTTTCCAATGCTTCTGTCTTGATGAATCACAGCTGAGGTTTAGCACCAAAATAAAACAGCATAGTAGCATTTGTGCATTGGCTTGAGCGCAAATAGCGGCATTCGACTCAGTGGCCGGAGAACCTTAAGGAGAGCATTTGCTCTAGGACTGAACTCCTGCACTGCTGAGATAAGATGTGAAGGTGTTTGTAGGCCAAAGATTGGTCACAAAAGAGGATGGTTTTATGTAATATGCTGTTCACCCATCCAGTGATGGAGCATTGGAGGTCTCCGAACTAGAGCATTCAGTTGGAAGATATAAAGCATTGACTGCAAGCCTCCAGGTCACCAGGGGAAGTTCTTAAACAGAAACACTACTTTCAGCAGCATCTTCTAGGCCTGGATTTGTTCCTCCACGGATCCAGGATTTGGAGATCAACTTTGGTGGCTGTGCTTCATATAGTCTGAGAAATAGTGGGGTTTGGGGTTTGGAGAATAATACTGGCTGCTCCATTAAAACTTCTTTTCTTCTTCCTTGCTGGCTCCAACCCCAGAAACTGGTCAATGATGCTGAGCCGACAACCTGTGCTGGGACATGCATAGAGAGACTCCTTTATGGCTGCACAGGGCCTATTGTTTTTAGAAGAGGACTGCAGCAGGCATCGGCTGGTCTTTCACACACCCTAGACTTCCTCCATCGCCTATGCACAAACCTGCTCTAAGTAGCTAGCTAATCAGTCTAATATGGACAAGTTACTCCTGCACCACGATTTCTGGGAACCCCAAAACTTCAACGGCACTCTGGCTCTCCCTTGCACGTTACATTATAATTTTCCACCATGTTGTGTGGTAATTGCAGAAGAGATACAGCAACAAAACTAGATCAATAAAAAAAAAACTAGCAATGAAAACATGTTAATGTTAATTTACATTAACATTTCGCATGACGGCCAAGACTCAAAGACTTCGTTTTTGTGTGTTCAAAGGCGATCAAAACCCACATTTACAATAAGAGCCAATCAAGAGTAAAACTATTCACTTTGGTCTAACAACCCTATACAAAGAATTGCACTGTGAAGATAACATTTTTCTGATCACATTATCTGGAACTGTCACAAATGTTTTTAAAAGAAAATTGGTGATCACCAGGGACAAACAAACGATTTTGAAACTTATATTTAAGTCTTTTTGTACTTATTTCTGCCCTGGACTGACACTACAATCAACAGTAAATCTAAATAAAAAGAAAAAACATCTTTTGAAAATCCTATGCATCACCATGGTAAAATAGCTCAGCTGCTTGCGCCTTGAAACGTGTATAGGCGCCTTATAAATACCCAACAAATAAAAGATAGCCCAGGTCACAGGTTTGAATCCCAGCAAGGCAAACTGAGCCTTTCATCCTTCTGAGGTTGATAAATGAGTATCAACTTCAGTTGAAAATGTTCATTGCATGTAAATAGGTTCTATGTACAGCACTTTGACAAAAGCGCTATATAAAGGAAAACATTACTTGCCTGTATCTCCTGTTCTCCAGCATTAGGATCTTTCACAGATTCACATGCTCATTGCATATTCCCAGTCATCAGGCTGCGAATCCTCGCTAATAAAGCATTTGCCTTTAAATTTGAAAACTGCTCATCACTTAAGTACTCTATTAGTGTCCTTTTGGGTCAGATCACCTTAGCTCCACCACTGGTGGCACTCTTCAGATATGGCAGTGCACATAGTGTGGCAGTAAGAACCAAGAAGAGCAGGAGGGGCAGTAGGGAGGACTGCATGTGAATTCATGAAAGATACCAATGCTGGAGAACCGGAGTTACAGGAAAGTAACGTATTGCTTCTCCAGCACTGGATCTTTCATTGATTCACATGCTCATTCAATACAATTATATAGCAGTACATAAACACAACCAATGGGCCGGAGGCATTGCTCTACAGAAGCAATTTATTCACCACTGGAACGCTCACCTCATGCGAACAGGTTGCAAAGCACTGCTTTGCCAGCTCAAGACTCCTCCATGGAATACTCATTGACGCAGTAGAACCTTGAGAAGGTACGGACAGACCTCAGCGTTCTCTGCAGATGTAGTAGAAATCATGGCTCTCAAGTGCGTTTTTGGTATTTCTGGAAGAGGCCTGTTGGCCAGACGATGGCAGTGGGAAATGCATGCCGACAGCCATCTTGAAATGGAAGACTTTGCTAGGGCCTTGCGACTCAGACTGGTCTGAAGGCAACAAACAGCTGTGATGACTTGTGGAATTCCTTTGTGCAAGCCACATAAAACTAGAGGGCTCTCACAACATTGAGAGAATGCAGATAAAGGAGAGCCACAGAACACGGGCAGTATCAGCAGTTCATTTAGGTGGAAGGCCGAGGGACCCTTCGGCATGAAGGAAGAGCTTGTACGGGGAACCACCCTGAACTGTTAAACACTTAAGTAGGGAGGTTTCCAGGATAAAGCTGACCGATCACCTACCGGCCTGGCTGACGTGATAGCTACTAGAAACATAGCCTTCTAGGAGAAAAATGACAACAAAGCTCTGTGGAAAGGTTTGAATGGATGGCCCATTATTTTAGAGGACCATATTGAGTTCCCAAGCTGGAGTGAGGGAGGGAGTAGGGAAGTAACAATCATTCCTTGAGCAATTCCTTTACTTACCTCTGTGACCAGAGGGAAGGTTGGCCTAAGGTACGAGTGTAGCAGGAAATCAATGCTAAATGCACCTTGATGGATGTGTGCTAAACCAGTTTTTATTGAAGGCAGGAGTTATGGCAACATTTGAGCAGCTTGAATGTGCAGCAGGTCCAGCTGGTGAGTTTCACAACATACGTTAAAATGTTCCACTTGTGTTTATAGCAGAGCAGCATAAAGGATGCTCTTGCCCTGGACAGAATCTGTTTGCATTGTGTTGGACGCTGTGGCAAACAGGTCGATATCTGGACGCCCCCATGTGTAGAAGAGCTAGAGAACTGGGCTCTGGTGAAATTTCCATTTGTAGCGGGACAAGAGTAGCCTGCTGAGCGAGTCTGCAATACTATTGTGGATCCCCGGAAGAAGGAAAGAAATGAGATGCATGTTGTTTGCCAGTGACCATTTCCATAGCGCGAGTGCTTCCGCAGACAAAACCGGAGAGTGGGAATCCCCTGCTTACAGATATAAAACATGGTGGTGATGTTATCCGTGAAGACGTGAATATAATTAACAATGCCCACCTGTCTTTAGGTATCAAATTTATAGCATTAAATACATGTGATATAAAATCTCTATAAATTAAGTATAAGCTTAAGGTGCATGGGAGAACAAATGGTCCTGGCACAAACTGTATGAATATATGATACTAGATAAAGTTCCCAAGGTGTGGGAACTCCCGTCCCCTGCACACTCTGAGGCCGAATCTCAGCCAAACTATTACCTGATGCGGTTAGAATATATACAATAAAACAATCTCCGAGATATTTAGGAACTGAAAGTGTTAGGATAAACAAACATTCCTCAAGAAAAAATAGGTTACAACAAATTCATATTCTCTTCACAGTCGTTACTTTAAATGGGATAAACCCAACATGTTTTGAGCTGCTTTGCTCTTCATCAGGGGTACTATACCGTGAAGCTTACTTTAATTTAACAAAAAAAATATATCAATATAAGCATTTACATGCATAATCCTTGGATACAAATCTTTTCATATAAAGTCACATGAAGCTTTATTAATCACCTCTAGAAAAATAACTATTCTCTGGTCTTGTATAACTTACGTGGACTGTGTCCATGTAGGTTCATCTTTTCTAACCAATGCTCTGAAGGGAACAAGGGAGAAATCCAATTACGCCTCTATATTCATCAAGTGAGGCGATCCCAGTAAGGTAGGGAAAGTTAACGGTCTATATCTTAACCCTGTGCTGGGAAGATTCTGTGGTAACTGTGGCCTGGTGTATTGGAAGGCGAGAGGGAGCGCCCTACGTGAGGTTGTAGCGAGAACTCCACCATTGGTGGGCTCATCCGAAAGATGGTGTGAGAAGAAGCTTGCTCTCCCAGGACCCTGATATTTTCTGCCAAGGGGTGTCTAGGAACGCTTGTCTCATCTGGAGCCTGCAGTGTGAAAATAAAGGGTGCATGAGGACATCATTCCCCAGTAGCAACTTGGGGGAGCGGACGGATGCGATCGGCAAACTTGACCCGCTCCTCTGAGGGAGTGGTGAGACATGCGAGGGTGTAGAGGCATGAGCCCAAGAATACTGAGCTTTGAGCAGGCTTCAAGCAGGACTCCTGAAAGTTCTGTGAGAACCCCAGAGATGCTAGACACTGGATGGTATTCATGGTGTGCTGTGTTAGTAGCAGAGATGGAACGTGCACCGGCCAATCGTCCAATTAAGGGTAAACGTGAATGCTGGAGTTAGGCATTTTGAGAACACTCTTGGCACCAACTATAGTCCAAATGGCAGGACCTTGAACTGTAATTGCTTAACGTGGACTACAAATCGGAGAAAGCACCTCTGCCCTTGTTGAATGGGGTTATATGGAGATATGCATCCTCTAGGTCTAGAAAGGAAAGGAAATCCCTTTTTCAGCTGGTCTAGGATGTGTTGCATTGTGGCCATCCGAAATGTTTGAGAGTGAGAAATTTGTTGAGTCCCCGGAAGTCTAATTTAGGTCTCCACCCCCTGACATTTTTCTTACCATAAAGTAGATGTAGTACACTTCAGCCCAGGTGTGATGGGATGACTTGGATTGCATCTTTCTTTAGAAGGGACTGTACTTCCTGCAGGAGCAAGGACTGGTGTTTTTCCCTTTTTGGAATGGGAGGGAAATTTTCCTAAAAATTCCTGGGAATGGCCTTGACGAATGACGTTCAGCATCCACCTGTCAGTGGTGATGTGCTCCCACTGTGTGACAGTTGGTTAACTGCCCCCGCTCCCTACTCGGGTGCTGAAGTGGGGGGGAATGGGGGGGGGGTGGAAGGTTGGGTGTGTGGCCTGGTCAGGCTTGCTTGCGCACTGGATGAAAAACTGTCAACGCTGGTTTCTTTTGTAGGACTGCAACCTTCTCTTGTAACCCTCCTAGGTGCCGGTGCAGGATGTCTGCGGCAGGTAGGAGGATCTATAGTCCATAGAAATTAATGAAAATCTTGCTTTCCCCCCAAGCATAGGCCAGGCAGTGTTGCTGCCGAGTGCCTAGCAAGTGGGCTGCATTGGTCTTGATCACCTGCAGGATTTCGTACACCTTTTTCCCCAAAGAGTTCGACACAGTCAAAAGGCATCTCGGCCACTTTTAATTGGACCTCCAGGATGGAAGTTGGTGGTGTTTAACCATCATTGGTGCCATAACAGTACCCCATTCCCCATTTGGCAGAATCCTGTATCTGTGATGTCTATAGCAAAAGAGATGGTATGATCTGATGCTGCCTCACCTTCATGCAGCAGAGCCAGTGTTTCGTCTCGCTTGTCATCTGGGAGAAATTCAAATATTGGCCCATTTTAGAACCAAAGTTTCACAATCGTAGCAGGAGACTATCGCCAGTGAATGTGCCACCTTGATGGTTGTGGCGGCGGTAGATAAAACCCTTTTTCCAAAAGCGTTGGGCTGCTTGCCCTCCTAGTCTGGAGGCACCATGCAAGGGGAGGAAGGTTTGGCAGAAAGCTTACAAGATGCTGCAGAACCAACAGCGTCCGGCCACGGTTGCATGTGCATGCATTTTGGTGTGGAATCCGGGACCTTGTACTTTTCCCAAGACAATCTCCTCCCCCGCTCCTTTGCGGGGCGCTGCATAAAGGTTTTTCATCACAAGGAGTCCATCTTACCAAATATTGTCTAGCATCAGTATTAGAACCATTGACTTCCGTTAAAGATTCTCATCTCTGATAAAGAAATCCTTCCCTTTTCTGCTCCTCAG
Source organism: Ambystoma mexicanum (assembly GCF_040938575.1). Lineage (NCBI taxonomy): Eukaryota > Metazoa > Chordata > Amphibia > Caudata > Ambystomatidae > Ambystoma > Ambystoma mexicanum. The sequence goes on along the minus strand of NC_090937.1, from coordinate 1,308,383,446 downwards.
GTACATGATCAAATAGCTTACTTCCCCTTGTCATGAGTACATGAAATGAGCCAATCTCATTTGGAGGAGAGTCTCCAGATGGTAGTTTTGGTGGCTCACAGTCACCTGGCACTAGGTCTTTGAACTCATCTGTAGAGTGCGTGCATGGAGAAAAAATCTGGCAGGTAATCGTCAGCATCTGTGCCAGTGAGGGTGACAGGTGAGGGAGATGGTGCCTGCGGAAGGGATCTATGTGATCACTGAGACCACACATAATTGCGACGGCTGAAAATGCTGACACTTTTTTTTTTATTAAACCCTCTTTGCACCACATAGATATGCGGGGGAGATGCCCGCAGCCCTCCATATTACTATAATATCCCATACCCCCCCCCACATATATGTATGTGGTGTAAGGGGGGTATTAAAAAAAAAACAGTCGGCATTTTCAGCAGTCGCAATTTTCAGGTCGCCATTTTTGTACGATTCCTGCGGAAGAGGCCTAGGTGGCAGGGGATGGCTAAGTGTTCCCTTGCCTGTAACTTACAGAGTTGCATCAGAAGAGGCAACGATGGAGTAGGAATGCGACGCTGGAGTTCGGAAACCATTTTAAAGTGTATAGTATATCCATAGGCGAGTCTCTGGAGCCAGAAGGAGTGCCCATTGGGACAGGAGCACTTGGAGAAGGCAGTGCCACTGGAGGAGGTTGAGTAGGGCCCTTAGGTATAAGGAGGCCTTGTTTTGGAGGAGCTGGCGGTGGCATGCTGGGAAGTGAATGGACAGCTTCTTCCTCATCATCATCCCAGCACAACCTCCAGTGCCTCAATGTCTGATCCCTCACACTGCTGTAGCAGTTTCTCAGGAAGAGCCGTGGCTGGGCAGGGAACTGCTGGAGGTGCATAGGGAGCCAGTGAAAACAGTGGCTTTGCATGCGTTGGCCTTGGAAGGAATGCTAAAGCAGATGGTACATCCCTGTCCATGTTAATTCCTTTTGAGAACTTGAAAACAAAGGGTGTTGTAGAGGAAACATGTTTGGTGGTTTAGAAGACATAGAACTTTATCGTCAGAGTTGCAATGGTTTTTATTCATAGTTGTCTTGGTCAACGACGAAGTGGTAGCAGCTGACAAGATGGTCGACGCCGTGGTAATTGCTGAAGAGGAATTTGTCGATGATTTTTTTATGCCAATAAGTCATTGATGAGGAAATGGTATTCGTGGACAAGCGCCGCATGAACTGAGTAACTGTAGACTAAGGTGTTCTAGTAGCCGAAGTGGTCAACTAGGTTACTGTAGGTGTAGACGGAATCGTCAAAGACGCGGTTGACGGTAGAGCAGCACAACCATGCAACCCTTGTCCGTTATTTGCTCTCTTCCCCCCTGGCATATTCCTCATGGGATCGCAACCTCTGAAGGTGACGGAGGCCCTGGCACCTTCATCCAACCAAGTCACTAAAATGCAGTGGCGGTCCTAGTGGGTCTTGGTAGAGAATGATTGGCAGATGGAACAGCTATTCAAATCATGGTCCGGGTATAGATAAGACACTTTTCATGAAGCTCTTTGACATAAATTTTCTTCAGTTTATATCTTGAGCATGCCTTAAAAAGGCTCTTCGTCCTCGTGTCATCTCTATGGACGACTGAAGGCCTCAAATGGGATTTAAATCAGTCGTCGATGGAAAGGGTGCAAAAAATAAACCGTTAATGGATCACTGTAGCAGAGAAGTGATGCAGCACCAAACCACAAGCTGTTGATGGAAAGAAATATCGAAAATGTATCAAAAACATGGAGTTTCTTGAAGAGGAAAAAAAAGGACTCCCAAAACTTAACGTGATAGGATATATGACATTCTATTTGTATTGCGCTCATACACAAGTATTTCAGAGCGCGACGAGGCAAGGAAGGAGAACAAGAGAAGACATATCACGATCTTACTAGGACCAGTGACATTGAGAACGCACATGAACAGGGGAGAGGGAAGGGGTAAAGTACAAAGGAGTGGGAGAGAAGTGGAAAGTGCTGAGCCAGGGATAAAGACAACAGCTGGTAGTGCAGCCAGCAAGGTGGCAAGTGCAAGGTTCAAAGCGCAGACAAGGGGTGTCTGATAAGTGCAGGTACGGGGACTGTAGGGTTACAGATACAAACCCAAGTGCAGGGGTTGCCAGGAGGCAGTGCGGGTGTGTGGCAGGGTGGACAGGGACCGGGGCCCGAAATCAGACGCTAACCAGATGCACGGCACCAAAGCAGACAGATCAGACAGATTAGCAGGGGAGCGGAAGGGCGAAGGCGGAAGCAAGGAGGAAGGTCTTGAGGTGCTTCCGGAACCAGAGGTGGTTCTCCTAAAGTTTCAGAGTGGCAGGGAGGCTGTTCCACAAGGAGGCCCCCAGCCGAGGAAAGAGATCTAACCCCCCCCCAACTCAAAGCGACTGACCCCGAGGGAGGTGGAGGAGCAAAGAACTCGAGTGGGAAGGTATGTACGAAGGGAGAGTTGAAGGTATTTTGGACCCAGGCCTCAGAAAGCCTATGCAAAGGGTCTTGAATTTAATCCTTGCAGCCACTGGGAGCCAATGAAGAGATTTCAGGGCTGGAGAGATGATCCCAGGGTTTGAGGCCAAGGACAAGTTGTGCAGTCCTGGATAAGTTGCAGAGGGTGGACAGTAGAAGCAGGAAGGTTTAGAAAGAGGCTGTTGCAGTAGTCCAGCCTAGAGAGAACCAGAGCTCTAGAGACAATAAGCTTCTGGGGAAGGAAAGGAAAGGAAGAATAACTCTGAGGAGGTTCAGTTGGTGGTTTGACTTCTTAGAGAGGTCCGATGTGAGGAGAAACGGAGAATGAGGAGTCGGAAGATGACCCAGAGGTTCTTAGCCTCACAGGTGGGAGAAGGAAGAGGGCCAAGGGAGGCCGGCCAGAGTGTGACAGGAAAGGTGGGTGCAGGTGTGCCGTTGTAGGAAGAACTACTTGATAAAGCAGAAGAAAGAGAAATGATAACGAAGAAAACTAAGGCATATTTACTTAATCCGAATCCTAAAACCCCTCATTTTTACCTCCTACCAAAAATCCATAAAAGTTTGAACGACCCACCTGGAAGACCGATAGTGGCGCCACAGTATGCCATGAAAGGTGGGGTAGGGGATAGGAGAGGGGGAGGTCAGGATAGGACCAGCGTGGCAGAGTAGTACAATGCAGTCACTGGGCAAACAAAGTTCAGGATAAAAAGCACGCAATACATCCACAAGGGCACAGCACAATTTGTAACACAGCCAATTCAAATTGGTAGCAGTAGGTGAAAACACAATGCAATCACAGGCTGTAAGCGTGGGAGAAAAGGTGAGAAGGAGGGACAGTCACAGGGGTAGGAATGTGTCTAGTAGGAGGGGACTAGCCCAACCCATTGTTATGGAGGTGAGAAAGGCATGGTAGTCCAGGTTCCACTGAAGAGTGTGGGAGCAACATCCTGAATGCTCAAGTGAGGAGGGTTCCAGAAATCCCCGGACAGCGTACCGGCAGTGGACAGGGAGAAGACAGGAGCCTTAGGAAGTGGGCCTTTGGAGTGAGGAGGGCGGCTAAAGCCTGCCGATCCCCCGTTGGCCTGAAGATGCTAAAAAGTGGCCAATGAGCAGAGAGGTGGAGTCACAGGGCAGCGTTCACTGATGAAAATGCGGCAGCCATCTTGGAAATGCTGCGAGGTCAGAAAAAAAGAAAGGTGCAAAGGGAGTGGGAATTTCTCTGCAATTGCAGCCGCAGATGGAACAATGCTGCAACTAAGATTATAGCAGGCGGTGCAGTGATAAAGCCTGCACTTTCACAACAATTTCACAGGAAAAAAACTTACATTAAAAAATATGGGTGGAGCCAAGAAGACTTGTCTAATTGGCCAGGGGCAGTATGATCCAAAAGTACACTAATTGAGTACTAAAGTGATGAGCAGTTTTAAAAGTAAACTGCTTTCATATTACCAAGGATTCTCAGCCTAATGACGGGGAATAGTCAATGAGCATGTGAATATATGAAAGATCCAATGCTGGAGAAATAACAAATCATTATTCATCACCAGCTAAGTGGCTACTATTTATTTCTCTTAACTTCGAGAAAGTACATTCTGCAACAGGGGCAATCTTTCCTCATTAATGAGGGATTTGCTAGGAGGCCAACTATCATTGAAAATTGAAAATATGCACCTAATTCTGACCCTCAGCTGTGCCTAAGTACTAGGTACTGTGAGAAACCAAAGGGTGTTTCACCGGCTAGTCCTCGGGAACTTGTCACCCAGGTGGCCAGGACACGGCCTTCGCTTTTGGATCCAGTTCCTGGGGGTGGACCAGTGTGGGAGGATCACCTGTGTGAGGGGTCTTCAGGGAGTGGGGGGGTGAGGCAGCCGATGGCGATATGCGGTATTCCCCCCTTTTGTGTTCATCCACCCCAATCCTATTTTGTAGGATTCTCCGAGGGTACCAACTCCACCACCCCTTTTTTACACAAACACTGGGTCAAGGAAGAGGGTGACAGAGGAACAAGACTAACTCTCATACATCATACTGGACACATCCCATTAACCTGATACCAGTTAGCTCTCCACGCACGGGTAAACGGCAAACACTAAAAACACACACTGAGCCCGGCAGAACAATAGTATGAGCAGGACTTATGTGGCAAAGACACCTATTGGAGCAGAGCAACTGACCAAGGGATGAGAGCAGAGGGTCAAAAACCCAAGGGTTCCCTAATAGAGGTTGTTGCCTCTGACAGGCCGCAAAAAAAACGAGGAGAAGGCCAGATCCTGCAAGTGAAGACTGCATTGTGTTTCAAGAACGCCAGCAACGCTCCCGGGTGAATGACAGAGTTGAGGAGGCGAGGCCAAGCCTGTGGTACTAACCTGGACTCATGAAAAACTTGTAAGACAAAGAAAAAATGCACACAGCGGGTGAGTTGGCAAGTGACTGGAGAGACCGGTGTGTGTTAAAGAAAGTTTGAAGCAGCAACATTTATTCACAAGTGAAGGCTGCACATGTGTGGATGAGATGCAAGGCAAGGCAGACCTGTGAATGATCTTTGAAGTAAAGAACAGCTGTGGAATTGGAGATACTGAGTAACAGAGTGGTCCATGGGAAGGAAGTAGTCCACTCGAAATTCTCTGTGAAAGGTGCATTGTTTGCGACAATAAAGCGAAATAAGTACAAAAGCAAAATAAGGAACAAGTTACTTACCTGTAACTGTTGTTCTCCAGCATGGGTCTGGCATGGATTCACATGCTCATGAATATTCCCCGTCGTCAGGCTGGGAATCCTCGGTAAAGAAAAAATCAGTTTCGTTTCTGAACTGTCTTTCTACTAATAACCAATCACTGGTCTCTGGCTCATACTGACCACAGCCAATGACTGCCCTCTACCTAAGCCCCGCCTCTGGCAGCCATCTTCAGATTTGGTAGCACGTGAAGTGGCAGTATGACCAAGTGAATAGCCGCAGAGGGGTAGGCGGGAGGGTTCGCATGTGAATCCATGCCAGACCCATGCTGGAGAACAACAGTTACAGGTAAGTAACTTGTTCCTTCTCCAGCATGGGGTCTGGCAAGGATTCACATGCTCATGAATAAAGAATACATAGCAGTACACACATGCACAACCACGGGAGGTGGCAAAGGCTCAACATTAAGCATTACATCAAACTCAACATTAAGCAATTCTTACCTCCTCACCAGGCTCACCTTAGGCGAACAGGTTGCGCAGCACTGCTTGGCCGACCCTGGACTCCTCCCTGGAATCCCGATCGACGCAGTAGAATTTCGTGAAGGTGTGCGTCGACCTCCACGTAGCAGCCCTGCAGATGTCCAGCAAGGGCACACCAGATAGGAACGCCGTGGTAGCTGCGATCGCTCTGGTGGAATGGGCTCTCGGACGGCCAGGCAGCGGTCGGTTTGCCAACCGATGACAGTACATGATACAGCCGGAGAGCAATCTGGAAATGGAGGCCTTTGAGAGAGCCTTCCCCTGACAGGTCCAAAGTTCACAAAAAGTTGTGACGTCTTCCGAAAACACTTCGTGCGGTCCACGTAGAACTTCAGCGCTCTAGCCACATCCAGCGAGTGCAAAGTCCTTTCGGCCGGCGACGAAGGCGACGGGAAGAAAACAGGCAACACCAAGGGTTCGTTGAGGTGGAAGTCCGACGGCACCTTGGGCATGAAGGAGGGGTGCGTCCTGAGCACTACCCTCGTGTCGTGAAAAGTCAAGTACAGAGGCTTGCAGGAAAGGGCCTGGATCTCTCCCACTCGTCGTGCGGAGGTGATGGCCACAAGGAACGCTGTTTTCCACGACAAGAACTTCAACGGAGCCGAGTGCAAAGGCTCGAAAGGAGGTCCCATGAGCTTGGTCAGCACCACGTTGAGCTCCCACGCCGGGGCCGGAGCCTTCACCGGCGGGAACGATCTGAACAGTCCCTTCATGAATTCCTTCACCAGACGATGAGACCACAAAGACGTCCGCCCCGTGGTTCTGGTGTATCAGGAGATCGCAGCAAGATGAATCTTGATGGACGCGTGAGCCAGTCCAGCCTTGGCCAGCGTCAGAAGGTACGGCAGTACCTGGGGAGCCGTAATCCGTAGAGGGTTAATCTTCTGTGCGTGGCACCAGACAGAGAACCTCTTCCATTTGTGTCCATAGCATTTAAGAGTTGAGGACGCCCTGGCCTTTGCAAGAACCTCTCTGCAGTCGGCCGGTATGTCGTATCCTCCAAACTCTAACGCTGCAGGTGCCAGGCCTGCAAGTTCAGTGACTTCGGGTCGTGATGGAGGATGGCGCCTCCTTCCCTGGAGAGAAGATCCGCGTCCACTGGCAGCTTGATTGACGGGGACGCTGACAAGTCCAGAAGGTCAGGGAACCATATCTGCCTCGGCCACGCAGGTGCGACGAGGATTATCCTGCACCATGACCTTTTGAGCTGGATCAGCAATGGCAATGGAGGGAACGCGTATAGAAACAGGTCCTCCCAGGGGAACGAGAAAGCATCGCCCATGCTCCCCGGCTGGGGAAACCTGCTGGTGAACCTCCGGCACTTGGAGTTTGTCGCCGTCGCGAACAGTTCGATCTGGGGAGTGCCCCACCGTTGGAAGAGGCGATCCACTAGATCCTGTCATAGTTCCCACTCGTGGCACGAGCGCAGCTCTCTGCTGAGCGAGTCGGCGATGGTGTTTTTTATCCCTGCCAGATGAAACGGCACCAGAAACATCCCTTGGGCGACGGCCCAATGCCACAGATCCTGTGCCTCCTTGGACAGGGCTGGGGATCTGGTACCGCCCTGCTTCCTGATGTAGAACATGGTGGTAGTGTTGTCGGTGAAGATCCTCACCACCTTGCCCTTGAGGGACGGAAGGAAGGACCTGAGGGCCCAAAACACTGCACGGAGCTCCAGGACGTGGATATGGAGGGACTTCCCCGTCGGGAGCCAAAGGCCTCTCGCGTGCAGATTTTCGGTGTGCGCTCCCCAACCTTCCAGGGAGGCATCCGTGGTCACGGTCTCCTGGTGCCCGGGGGTCTGGAAGTCCATGCCCGCCGTCAGATACACGCGGGTGCCCCACCACCGGATCGCTCGTCGGAAACTTTCGTTGAGTTTGATCCTCTCCTCGAAGCTGCCCGTCGTCTGGATCCAACGCGCATCCAGGAACTCCTGTAACGGGCGCATCCGAAGCCTGCACAGGCGGATGAGATAAATGCAAGAAGACATCATTCCGAGGAGGGATTTGATGGACCTCACCCTGGCCGCGTCCGCAACCAGCATCCGCTGCACCTTGCCCAAGATAGCCCTGATCCTCTCCTCCGACGGAGAGGCCAGAAGCGACACTGTGTCGAGCTTCGTTCTCAGAAACAGTGCGTCTTGCGAGGGCACCAGGTGGGACTTGGCGTAGTGTAGGGAGAATCCCAGGTCCGTGAGTAGTTGGACGGTCCTTGCCGTGTGCTCCACGGCGAGCTCCGTCTTTGCACGGATGAGCCAGTCGTCCAGGTAGGGGTAGACGTGGATCACCTCTCGGTGCAGCTGCGTCGCCACCGGTGCGAGGCACTTGGTGAACACCCTGGGTGCCGACCGTAGTCCGAAGGGGAGGGCTTTGAACTGGTAATGACGCCCTTGGACCACGAACCTGAGAAACTTTCGGTGTCCCTTTAGGATGGGGATATGGAAGTAGGCATCCTCCAAATCCAACGACGACAGGAAATCGCCCTCCTCCAGCTGACCGAGGACGTGTTGGAGGGTGACCATCCGGAACTTCTGTGCCTTGATGAATTTGTTCAGTCGTTGTAGGTCCAGGATGGGACGCCATCCTCCCGCCTTCTTCTTCACGAGGAAGTATCTTGAGTAAACTCCGGAGCCCCGAAGCCTCTTTGGGACGAGCTCGATGGCGCCCTTCTTGAGCATCGCCTTTACCTCCAAGAGAAGTTGAGGGACGTGATGTTCTTTCCTGGCCACAGGGGGAACGCGCGGGCACCTCTTTAGAAACTCGAGCGTGTGACTCTGAGCTAGGGCGTCCAGCACCCAACTGTCGGTGGAGATGGACTCCCACACGCTGACAAAGCTCGAAAGCAGGCCTCCCACCGGGGTGCTTCAGTGGGGGCCCGACCCAGCGGCTGGTTCAGTCCTGCTTCGACGAGGCTTTGCCGCCTTGTCCTCCCTGGCGACGACGGCGGGGTCCGCCTGACCTGCCTCGTCCCCTGTAAGCTTCCTGTGACGACGAACGGGCCGCTTGACGGTAGGTGGAAAATCCGCCGCTGGAACCTTTGGAGGTACCCTGTTTGCCTCCGCCGCTCCGAAAGGTCGGCCGCCGTTGCTGGAGTGCCCCAAGAGCCCGGGCCGTCTCTGTGTCCGCCTTGATGGCTTGAAGGGAATCGTCCACTGTTTTCCCAAACAGGTTGTTTCCGTCGAACGGCATGTCCAAGACTCTGGTCTGTACGTCCTGACGGAAGTCAGTAGCCTTGAGCCATCCACGCCGCCTAAGGCACAAGCCGTTGCCCAACTGGCAGAATCCAGTGTCAGCGATGTCCGTCGCAATCGTAATGGCGTGGTCTGACGCCACCTCTCCTTCCTGCAAGATCTCTAGGGCTTCTGCCCTCTTGTCGTCTGGTCCAGCAGGGGGGCCAGTTTGTACCACAACTCCCTGTCGTAGCGGGCTACGATAGCCAAGGCGTTGGCCGCCTTAATCGTCGTCGCTGCCGACGAGATGACTCTGCGTCCCATCGTGTCTAATTTCTTACCCTTGCCGTCCGGCGGGGTGGTCGACGTAAAGGCCGCGCCCCCCCGCTTTCTTCCTGGCCGCCGCGGAGACGACCAAGTCCGGGGTCGGCTGTGCCCGAAGGCACAAGGGGGCCGCGTCCGGGACCCGGTACTTCTTCTCGTACCGATCCCTTCTAGCCTGCGTCGTGGATGGGTTCTTGAGGAGGGCGAGGCCCTCATCCCCAATATCGTCCAGTAGAGGTATAGCGAGGACCGTCTTCCTCTTGGCCTCGTGTCGTTGATAAAGGAAATCTTCCTTCTTCTCTTCCGGGCAGAGCTGGAAAAGCTTGGATGCCCTGGCGATCATGGAGTGAAATGATCCAATCTCGTCGGGCGGGGAAGCCCGGGTGGGAGGTGACGACGGGAGATCCTCGTCGTAAACCTCGGCGTCTGTACCCGTCGCGGCCGTGTCAGTCCCCGTATCATCCCCACGTGTCGTGGACGGGGAGGAGGGCTGAACAGGGAGCGATGGCTGAAAAAGGAGGTGGAGGATGAATCCTTCTCTTAGGGGGGAGGGCTCCCAGAAGGGCCTGGCTCCGGGTCCCCCGTCGGGAGCGGTTCCTCCGTTGGTGGTAACGGCAATCTCGTCCTTATCTCCGAGCATAAGGACTGTATAGCCAACAAAATGGCCGCTGAGTTGTCTTGCGGCACTGGTTGAGGGGAGTCCGATGGGTGGTCAGGAGTCCCGTCGGCACCCTCGACGTTCTCGTCGTCTCCTACGTCGGGGTCCCTCCAGACGGGCTGGTCTTCTTCCACGCCAACGCCGTGGCTTAAGACTTCGATCAGCTCCTCCTCAGAGGTTGAGGCTGAATCCACGACGACCTCCTGCCCCCCCTTTTTCTTCTCCGTCGGAGGTTTCACGGGGGTCCTGTCGATGGGCAAGAAAGAGGACTCCCTCCGTGGTGGCAGGGAGACTATGGGCCCCGAGGTCGCCACCACTGGTGTAGCCTCCACAGGCTGAGCCAGGGCCGCCGCGACTGTCTCGATAGAGGCCTTGGCCGGGTGGATTAAGGCTTTCACCACCTTAGGTGCGCTCACCGCCTTCTCCTTGGGGGGAGGGTCACCGCCTCGCTCCCCCTCCGATGGGGCCTTCGAGCTCGACCGGGGTCTCTCCAGGAGCTTCGCCGGGTGCTCGGCCTTCCTCTTACCCGAGCCAGAGCGTTGGCTCGTGGCTTATGGCGCCGGGGAGGATGCGCCCTGCCTGGCGCCCGTAGAGCCCGACCGTTCGGCGCTCCCGGTGCCAGCGGACTCGCGGTGCTTGGCCTTCTGTTGGACCCCCGTCGCCGGGGCGCCCTCAAAGGTCTTAGAAGACCGCTCAGATTTCTTCTTCTTCTTCTTGCCTGACGGGCTCTTTCCTTCCAGCCAGTTGGCGAGACGTTGATGGCGGTCCTTCATGGTCCGCTCCGACATATTGCCGCAAAACGCACAGTCCTTCTCCACGTGCGTCTTGTCCTCATGTAGGCAGTAAAGGCAAAGGGAGTGTTCGTCCTCCTTAAAGACATTCTGAAGCTGCCATCCAGGGCAGACCCTGAACAGCTTTCCGGGCGTCGAGCTTCCCTTCTCCTGGGCCATGTCCGAGATGGGCCTGAGAAACTTCTGGAATCCTCCAAAAGCGTGGCTCGACGAAATCTTCACCCTTGAGGGGCGTAGACTAATCCGACACGGGTCCCCGTTAATCGGATGAAGAGACGGTGGAGCTTGAGGCTCTTTGGACCGAAAAAAGAGAAATTTTTCTGAGAAAAAACGTGAAAAAAGCACTAACGCTCGAGAGCAATAGCACGAGGATCCCAACACTTGAACGTACGGTAAAAATCTGAAGATTGCTGCCAGAGGTGGGGCTTAGGTAGAGGGCAGTCATTGGCTGTGGTCAGTATGACGCAGAGATCAGTGATTGGTTACTACTACGAAAGACAGATCAGAAGTGAAACTGATACTGATTTTTTCTTTACCGAGGATTCCCAGCCTGACAACGGGGAATATTCATGAGCATGCGAATCCATGCCAGACCCCATGCTGGAGAAACAGAATTACCTCCTAGAGAAGGGGAAAGTGGAAGATGAATTTGAACTTGAACCTTTAGTCGAAGTGGTCCTGCGGAGGTCTGTAAAGAAAGGCACGCACATTCAAATGTCTTCCACAACGAAAGTGGTCTGAGCCCGGCTGAGGGAGACCCGAAGTGATGTAAGCTTGGGGAAGGGAGCCCCTTTGAAAGTTTTGTTGAACTGATTGTTTGAAAAGGTCTGAGCCCGAAAGAGGGGAACCTGCAAACCTACGTGAAGTTTGTGTTAAAATATTATTTGAAGGTCTGAAAGAGAGACTTTACCGTGGAAGGCCAGACGGGCCTCGGTCCACGTTTTGGAATGGTTTATTGAACCAGGAATCTGAGCCAGAGTGTGTCATCCTGCCTACAAGGACCGCCTTACTCAGTGGGGTCTAACGTGGGGAGGAGAGCTGATTCAGCCACCTTTATTACACTGATTTTTCCTCTGCATACATTTGTACTTTTTACACTTTTTGTACACAAGATAGGGCAGGCATTAGGTTTTGTTAGCATAGGCCATTTTGATTTGACAGACTCCACTAGGACTGTTTTATCGTTTGATGGTCAAGACTACTCCCATCTTAGCTATAGCGCAAAGTAGGAGTTTTTCCAATACCCAAAACTTCAATAAAGGTTTTTCAAATTGTATCCACTGTGTCTGTGTCATACTTGTGATACCATGCCAGCCCTACAGTACCTACAAGTTGAGTAGTGCCGGTGCCATGTACAGGACAATACCTTTTACAGGCAGAATGGACTGTTGTTCCGAAGAAGCACGGCTTGTATGTTACGATCACCGGATGTCTGCAAATTATATGGGTTGACAAACAGGTTATGAACTCCAAGCCTAATAATTCGATCTCACTTAGCAGTAAATGTAACTCAAGCAGTAAAATAAGGAACAGGTTTTAGGTGTTAAAACTGCCATTTGTGTAAAGAACAATGAGATCCTGGTGCTCACCCACTCAATGGAGACCAGAGTAGAGTCATGCACCTTTGGTGGTGCTGGTGCGTAGAAGCCTTCTGGAGAGTTTACTAGGTGCTAGAATAGGAACATAACAAAAAAGGATTTGTCGTCATATAAAGCGTAACTGTCAAAGAAGTGTAGGTTCACAAGAAGCGAGGCATTATTTCAGTGTGCACTGGCTGATATGGGAAAGGCTGTGTTGTGCAACGTAGGCAAAACTCTGGGACTCCAAGTGTACCCTCATAATGCCCTAGATGAAATGTGCTGCAGAACACTCGCATAGTTTCAAGAATGGAAGATTTAGCAAAAATGTTTTTTTATTATTGTATTGGTTTAAAACCATATATACAAACATTAGCATAAACACAGATATAAAATATACACACTAAAACAACTGAATTAAATAGTACTTCAAGTCTGAATAAATGAATTACAATTATCAATTCAATTTCGCTAAAAAGTTCACTGTCGCAATCAAAAATGCTGCTATTCCCACTAACAATTCTAGACCAAAACTCATCCTTATTAAGCCAATTTCCATCATATGAAATCATTAGCTGCCTAGTAGATTGCAAAACTGGATATCTAGTAAAAAATGTGCTTCAAAGAATTTCCGAAGAGTGGAACCCACAGTTAATCTCAGCACTACATTTCCTATAAAACACAATTTACTTGGTGTGCGACAAATTGAACCCAAGTCTAAAAAAAGTCCTTAAAAAGTATCTGGACATTTTTTAATATTAGAAGGAATGGGTGGTCCCATGTCTATTATTTTCTAAAAGTAGATCACAATAAAACTTATAGGAACCCCTGCTGTCACATGTTTTAATCCAATCTTGCTAATATAATTTCTTTTTCAACCCTTAGTTACTAGATCCTGGCTGTCATATTTAACCCTGTCAAAACCTTGACACATTTGTCTTTAAAGCTTAGGAGACTGCCAGACTCTGATTGTAATACAATCCGTTTCTGGTCCCAATAAGTATGTTTCTATGCATACTATTTGCTCTCTAAATAACCATAGTGTGCATAGAAAGCAATCCAAATTCTACCCTTATTATCGCAGCTGGATCCCAATTCGGGAGTTATAACGTCTTATACTAGTTTTTATCCTCCAATTTAGTGAAATCAAAATCTTCAGAGAAGGAACTAACCTCTAAACCATACGAGACAGCAGGGATTACTTTAAGTTTATAAAATTTGAAAAGGGGATCCAAGGTGAACCAACAATACCTTTGGGCAATGAGTTGTATTTGGATCCCAAATTGGACAACTTTCTCGTAGAGCTTAGCAAATGTAGCGGCTTGTTGACACACATTTACCAGAACAAAAACCAAATACCTCAAAGTCTGGACAATTTGCCCGCGATTGTGGCTTGGTGGTAGGGATGGGAGCCAACTATAAGTTACCGGACCACTGCATGCCTCCCAGGATGTACCAGAGAGCTTCTGTCATTTTGAGTAGTGTTCCAGTGTACTGTACCCTCCTGAACCATGCATATCCTGGTGAATGAAGCAGAACCTGCTGAATCTGACTGCCAGTCAATACCAAGCATCCACATGTTTCTGGAGTTGGAAGGTGGGCGCAAGTCAACATAGGTAGCACAAGTTAAGCACTAGGCCGGCTGCTTAGACCTGCAGCTCACAGTGTAACCTCAAGGCTATGATCTTATATCCAAAGATTTCCGACTTGAGACAGGTACAGAGAGGACTTGGTCTCCCATAAAAATGATTACCCCTATCAATTCACAGTTCAGGAGAACTACCTTATGTCTCTTGCATCCCCAAGTGATCAGAAATGTGTGTCCTAGAAAACTGCGTCCACTTTGCATTGCTGCTCACAATTGACTTAGTATTGTATGAAGAGAAGGCCCCAGGTCAAGCGCTCACTTACCAAAACTGCCAGTGGGAGAGGGATGAAGCCCATTCTTCTGGAAACCGAATCACTATAATCAGTATATGCCTGAAACAAAATTTAAAAAAACATGTTCAAAATGAGCATCTCTTTAAACTGCAGGCAGAAATGTAAAACCCTGATGCAGATATAAAGATATAAAGCAACATTGAAAAAGCGTTGCACAGTTTTGAAGATGCAGGGTTATTGGGTATGTTACCAAGTCAGACATTGTCCTAGGGACTGCAGTCTGGAAAAGCCAGCCTACTAGGATAATCTAGCCAGAGATGCGAGCATCCTGAAGCCGTAAAGGATGGGAGCTGAAGAGTCCCCTACTTTATGGCCCTGGACAGATTTAAGGGACGTGATCTCCAATCCTGAAGAAAGTTATTCCTGTGCAGTGTATGCATCACCCCTTTGTGCCCAGATGCACGTCCAAGAGCAGATAACCCCAGCACAAAGTTATAGACTTTTTGACAATGGTGGTGAAGGAAACACTCTGCAGTTCATCCATTGTTAAAGAAAGGGGACTACTGAGACAACTGTGGCTCCTCTTCAGATGGCTTAACCGGTTGTATACGAATTGTTCATTTTACAACTGCTCGAATTAAAATTGACCTTTTCACAATTGACCGAATTGTGAAGGTCAATTGTAACATATATGCGGGGGGAAACCCCCCACCCAACGCCAAACCCCCCAAAACCTATACCTATATATATATATATATATTTGTTCATTCGAACAATTGTAAACGAACAATTTGGGTAATACCGGCTTAACCACCTTTGTTGGAGATTTCTACAATTAGAATCCAATCCTATTGGTGTAGCGACTGGAAACAGTGCGTGCTGGGTTCAGTACATGAGCGAGACCCGTGTGAACCCGACAAGAACTTACTAGAAGCCAGATGGATGGAGGAAGCCAAAGCGGAAAAGAACAAAGCACTCTGGAGCTGAAAAGGAGGCAGCATCTCCACCTGAAGTAAAAATAGTTGCCAGGCCTTCAATCAGGTTGGAGAGCTTCAGACCCTCAGTAGGAGGGGAAAATGGATAAAAATAAAGCACACAGCCAATCTGAAGTCCCCTCACAAGTAAGTATAGACCAATGAAAAGTAGAGGTGGGGATGAGGAATATGCAGGACCTGTGCAAGACTAGCACGCACAAAGGAAGGGGCAGCCAAAGGAGCAAGGAGCACAGATGTCGGCAGCAGCAGTTGCAGCAAAGAATGCAGCAGCATAGGCTGCAGCAGTAACACAGTAACAGTGCATGGAAGCTGAGCCTCAGAAAAGAGAATGGCTCAGAAACCCCTGAGCTATGTGGACTAGCTGGCTGAAAATGAGGCTCAGGAGAAATCTCAGTAGCTTGGCCCTTTTGACTTGTTGAGGCATATTGAACTGCTTGTTGGTGTGAATGGCACCAAACCACTCACTTGTGAAAAGGGCATGCTCTATTAAAGTGGGAAGGACAGTATGGAATACATTACTCATATTTCTGGTGCTTGTATCTGCTTAGATTCACATGCTATGCATAGGTTGACATCTAGTGGAAGCTGCAGATTATTACAGTTGTTTTTTGAAACTCGAAAATGGGCATCGAAATAGGGCGTGCCAGTAATACTATCCCTATTGTGACGTCCCCTGTACCCATGATCCCTCACACGTGTGGGTCCCTCAGAATGTATTCTTTCTGACATGAGGTAGCATGAGGAGTAGTGCGATTACAGAGTTCCCAAACAGATACATACATATATGGAAAGTTCAAGTAATCATCTATACACCTTCTCTCAGGGGAGCAAGGGGGGGCGCATGTGAATCTAAGCAGATACAAGCAACAGAAATACGATTTACAGTGAGTAATGTATTCCTTCTGATGCTTGTATAATCTACTTGGATCACATGCGATGCATAGATTAGCGAGCAGTGTTATGAGAAGGAGTAGTGGCAAATAGATGTTTTAGCACCGCTTGTCCCACCTGTGTATCTGTTTTGGAATGTGTGTCAGTGCAGTAGTGCCGAGTGAAGGTATGAACTGAGCTCCATGTAGCTGCTCTGCAAATGTTGTCTAATGGTACGTTTCCAAGAAAAGCCAACGTAGCCCTAGTGCCCCTTTTAGAGTGGTCTCTAGGTGTAGAAGGCAGTGTCTTGTCTGATAATGAATAGAATAACTGTATACATTTGACTATCCATTTGGAGATTGCTCTTTTTGAAACACGCTCTCCTTGTCTGCCTGTACCCATGGAGACAAACAGTTGATGCATTTTCCTAAGCGGTTTGGTCTCATCTACATCGTAGAAAACCGCTCTCCTCACATCTAGTGTGTGGAGTTTGACCTCAGCTGAGCTAGTTGTCTTTTGAAAGAAGGCCGGGAGCTCAATAGACTGGTTCACGTGAAACTTGGAAATAAATTTAGGTGAAAACCTTGAGTCCATAAAACCAATTTGTCGCTATGGATGACCAAGAAGGGATCCTAAACTGACAATGCTTGGATCTCGCTGACTCTTCTTATGCAAGTGATAGCCACTAAAAAGGCAGTTGTATAGGTAATGATTCTAAGGGTAGCCTGTTGCAAAGGTTCGAATGGGGGGGTCCCATGAGTTTTGCTAGTACTACGTTTAGATCCCAACCAGTCGGGGGGGTTAGAGACTGGAGCAACCAGGATGAGTGTCATCTGTTACCTATGTATTTTATTTTTTAAAATTATTTTAAACAAACAAAACCAACAAACAATACAACTTTTCAGGACGTACATAATCAATATCAAACCATCACATTATACAGTGTTATTCTCCGTCCTCTCCCCACCTCCACCCCCCATAAACTTGAGCCGGCTCATCCGTGTCATCTACAAGAGCCTTTTCGGGAATCGCAGTGCTTGTAGACTCATCGAGTCTTCTGTTTCGTAGTTAACCTGGTGGGGGTTTACCATAGAGGTCACTAATTGTCTCCAAGCTATCAGGGGGCCCACTTCCTCCTCACCCACCCCTGGTAACGGCTTCAAACCATACTACTGATTCTGCTTCTGCCCATCTTGTAAGACAGGTCCTTCATCTTGCTTATGTGCTTTAGATTGCGTGGCCTGGGAAAAATCCCGAGCATGCATGCCCAAGCCGACCCCACATCCAGCACCACTCCCCCTCTGGCCATCTTAGTCTTTATTTCGTCCCAGAATCTGTGCACCTCGGGGCAGGCCCAGAACATGTGTAGCAACCCAGCTTCCACCTCCCCGCACCTGGGGCATTTCTGTGTGGCCGAGCCTCCAAACCTGGCTATTTTCCCGGGGGTCAGATAAGCCATATGGGTGACATGCAACTGGATCTGTTGGGAGTCTCGCATTTCGGGACACCTTTTTATGGTACCCTTGAGCTCTCTCCCATTGCCCCTCTGTCATGGGTCCTCCTACCTCCTACCTCCTCCTCCTCCTCCTCCTCCCAGCCCTGCCTCAGTTGAAGCAGCTCCTTCCCAGCCTTTGCTCTCAGGAGCTCGTATAACCTGGATATTTCGTGCCCGGGATCAGGTTCTTTCGCCAACACCGTCTCAGGCCACCTCTCCCTCACCCGTTTTGTGAGTGTAAGTTCTATATAGGCCTCTATGCACCCCTGTCTCCTCCTGCAAACTCCGGAAATCCAATACCTCCCCTTCCTGCCATATCCCTGAGGGTGGCCAAGCCCATCAGTTCCCAGTATCTACGGACTACCTCAAGCAATTGGGAGTCGTTTCCACACAGCGCCACCAGCGGAACCTGCTGGGTGAGCGCACCCGGACACCCACCGTTCTCCATGTCCTGCGCCAGGCCTCCCAACCCAGCTCCAATAGTCTCCCTCTTCCCACCAGTTTACTCTTTTGTAGCCACACCGTCTCTCTCAGAAAGTATGGAGCCAAGTCGCGCTGCAAAAGTCTAGCTTCTGCCGAGTCCTCTGACGACAACCACGTGGCCACAAACAGCTGCCCACCAGATAAAAAAGCTCAAAGTTCGGCAAGTTTATGCCCCCCCCTGTCACATGAGTTCTGTAGTTTCCACAGGGCCACTCTGTTCCTGGAGTTGCCCCATATGAAGCTCCTGCACATACTGTGAAGTCTCTTGAAAAAGCTTCTGGGAATCAAATACGGGACATTTACAAAAAATGTAAGAGTATGGGCAAAACCACCATTTTGAGCAGAGCTGCTCTCCCCATCATAGATAGGGGTAATCTAGACCAGAACACCATACTATTCTTAACTCTCTCGATCGCTTTCTCTGTTTTATGTTCATGCTCGGTTTCTATCCTATGATAAATGTTTACTCCCAGATACCTAAATGTCTCAGGTTGCCAGGGAATTTGCAGGATAGGCAGCCTCTACAACAGGACACTCTTATAACTTCCCAAGGGGGAACAAACTAGACTTCCCGGGGTTCACTGATACG
This sequence comes from Ambystoma mexicanum, assembly GCF_040938575.1. Lineage (NCBI taxonomy): Eukaryota > Metazoa > Chordata > Amphibia > Caudata > Ambystomatidae > Ambystoma > Ambystoma mexicanum. Next base: position 1,308,364,916 of record NC_090937.1, on the reverse strand, counting down.
CCCGAGAGGGTGGCATAACGATCCATCACCTCCAATACATATTGCAGGTTTTCCTCCGGGTAGCGCAAATGGAGGAGCATGTCATCTGCATACAGCGATATCAGGTGCATGCCACTTGTCGTGCGAATCCCCACCTCCCCGTATTGTTGTCGCAGGCATATTGCCAGCGGCTCTAGCGCCAGTATGTATAACATGGGTGACCAGGGGCATCCCAGTCTGGTCCCCCTGCTGAGTTGCCATTTGTCTGAAATTGTGGATCCCGTTTTAACTCTCGCTACCGGGGTGCTATATAACATCGGAACCCACCTGATGTATCCAGGTCCCATTCCATATCCTTTCAGTGTCGCTTTCAACCATGGCCACCGCACCGAATCAAAGGCTTTAACCGCGTCTAGCGACACGATAGCCAGCTCGCCCGTGTCCTCCCCGGTGTAATCAATAATATGGTGGAGCCTCCTATGGTTGCCTGTGATATTCCTACCAGGGACATAGCCCGTCTGATCTGGGTGTATCAATTTACCAATCACCCTCTTTAGCCTAGTGGCTAGCACTGCCGTGAGTATTTTAGTGTCCTGATTGAGCATGGACAAGGGTCTATAGGACCCACACTCCATGGCAAGCTTGCCTGGTTTCAGAAGTGGGATGATCACTGCCTCTCGGAGGGACGGGGGCAGTTCCCCCATCTCGTAGGCTTCATTAAACATGTCAAGCAACGGCTGGAGTAGCTCCTGCTTATATGTCTTGTAAAACTCGCTAGGCAACCCATCTGTCCCAGGCGCTTTACATGTGGGCAGATGTTGGATCACCGCTTCCAGTTCGTCTGAGGTAACAGGGGCATCCAGATCCGCACGTTCTAGGTCATCCACAGTGGGCAGCCCTATATCCTCTATTGTTCCCAGTATGTCTTGGTTCGTATCCTCCCCAGTGTCCTCATATAGTTGTCTACAATACTTGAGGAACTCCTCATTTACCCCCTCCTGGGTGTTACGGGTTCGGCCTTCTGCATCCCTGATCTCTCTAATCACTAAGGGGGTCTCGCTCTTGTACAGCCAGGCCAGCAATCTACCCAGCTTATCCCCCCCTGCATGTAGCCTCTCCGTGTATTTTTTGTAATTTAATTTGCATAATCTATCCCAGAGTCCACTGCAGGTTAACTGTAAGTCTTTTATCTTGGCACTGTTCTCCCGGGTAGTCTCCTCAGTTTGCATAAGACCCTCCAGCTCGCTTTCTGATTCCTGAAGTTCCCGTTCAATGCCCCCTTGTAGCCCTTTAGATTTTGATATAGCGACCCCCCGCACCACCACCTTAAACGCCTCCCATACTGTACCCACAGAGCGTGCACTGCCCGTGTTAGTTTCAAAATATTCCTCGATGGCCTCCCTCAGGTCCTCTCGAAACCCTGCATCTTGCAACGCCTCAGTTTTGAGTCTCTTTTCGGGATGCGCGCCTGGGGGGTTGGTATCGCCACTCTACGACCAAAGGCGAGTGATCGGATAATACCCAAGCCTTATATCCTGCTCCCATTATTTCTCCCTGTTAGGGAGAATTCTCTGTTTAGGCTGAATTTCCCTACCTAGTGAGTCCCCCAGCAGCTTTGCTGGATTTCTGGGGTTTAATTTTTTTCTCCTGCCAAGAGTGAGACTCTTTTACCCTCACTCTTGGACATGTTGAAGTGTGTTTTCTTGGTTAAACCTTGTGTTGAATGGGCTATGGGGTCTTTTACTCCATAGGGCCTCATGTATTTTTGTGATGTGGGTCACACAGCACCCTCTGTGCCGTGACCCAGGGGTGTCCTAGGGACTCCCCAACATAGACTCCATACCCTGGGACTGACTACTGTCTCCCAGGGCATGTAAAGTCACCAAAGACTTTGCTAGTCTTGAATCCTGAACAGAACCAGTACAAACCATCATATTGTGGACGTACTGGCTGGGGCAATTCGATTGCCCCAGGGTCTGTTAGTCGAGGGGGCACGTCTCCGTCCCCCCTGATCGAGTTTTGGCTGGTGGCAGTGGAAACTACTTTTTATATTCGACCGCGAATATTTCCCTATGGGATTTCCCATTGTTTTAGGCTAACACATTTAATTATTTATTTACGGTAGCCTTAAACATACCGCCGGTTTATATATTTATTTTTATAACTCCGGTTGGGACTTTTTGCCAAAACTTGATTCTAAAATGGCGTCGGTGTTCGCCTCTGTAACTCTGACCCAAAGTGGAGCCCTTTGTTCCACTTTTGGCGGGCTTCTCCACAGAAGCCCTCCAAAGTGGTGCCACTCTGTCTGGGGTACTTAGGAGGGGTGGAGGGGGATTTAGGCACCCTGGACTGAGTTACCTTGGTAACTCAAGTCGCACTCCGTCCTGATTGGCCCAAGTGGTGAGCCGCCCGGCTCACCACTTAGCATGGTTGAGTGACAGCTAGGCTGGGTGAATGGGGGTTTGCTGCATAAAAGCAGGGCTTTGGGGACTGGGACTTCAGAAGTCGCCACAGGACCAAGAATCCGACGAGGGAAGAGCTGAGCCGACCTGCTTCGACGACACCACCCGGTGGAGCCCTGCTGAACCGTCTCACCACTTTTTCCCGACGACCGAGGAGAACTCTTAACGGAGTGGCTCCTTCCCTTGACTGGTGGGGACAACCAGTTTTCGCCTTCTTTCCGTTCTTTGAGGTATCTCGTGGCCGCCTTGCCTGTGCCAAGCACCCCGGCAACCGGAATACCACACTTTACCCCCATACCGCGAAAGTCGGCACCAACCCTTTAACCGGGGGACTCCGCGGCTGGTTTCTTCCCGGGCAGTGCAACGACCCTCTTCTTCTGCTCTTCAGCGAGAACTTCTTCTCCCCTGACCGACGTCGAGCCCTGCTGCCACTGCCTGGAACAACTGCCACCGCTGGAGGATCCTTTCCGCTTAAGGTACTGTGTTCTGCCTGGCTTCCCTTGCTACCGACTGTACGGGGTAGATTTAGTCCCCGGCTTTCGAACCTGGGAGTGCCTGGGACACTTTGGCTAAACTTTCTGAGCCACTCTAACCTCTTTTTGACTCTTTGCAAGACTTTGAATCTCTAACTAACAGTGTGATCTTGGGCACATTTTCGCTCCGGCTACTCTAAGAGTGGGCCCTGCCTAGTGACTTTTGCTCACCTGTGACTTTATTCTTCTGTAAGCCTATTGCAAGTGCTCTGGACCTTAGAGTGGTGTGTCTAACCCATTTCTGCTTTTTCTCTCCCTTTCTTGGAAACTACTAGAGTGTCATCTAACGTTAAGCACTCACCTCTGTTTTAATTAAGTGGTGTTTTACCTAGAGTTGTCTAGATAGGAGAAAGGATTGAATCTACTTTCATTATAACTGTGTTGAAGTACTTTTACTATATTTTTGCTAGAGTGTTTTTTAACTTATGTGTATTTTAAATAAATAACTATATACTTTTGAAACCAAGCTCTGGTCAGTGTTTGCTTGTGCTATTGTGTTTTGGTACATATTGTGTATACTTTACATACTGCCTAACTCTTCTTGAGAGAAGTCTGACTGCTCAGCCACAGCTACCAGGTAAATCTGGGTGGTACAGACTGCTACCAAAGGGGTTTACTGCTCTACCTGTAGTCTTAAATCTTTTGCAGTGTTCCCCAAGGGAACTGCACAGGTTTCTGCCTAACACTGGTGTACAGCGGTGGGATTTGTATTGAGTATACATTTTATTGTGCTTTAGATACCTTAGTGCAACTAACCACAAAGCTTAGCACTGAAAAAGTAAAACCTCTAACATGTCAGTTATAGAAAGCTATAGTCAAGAGTCCCTTGCAGCCAAAACTGCTGATTGTTTAAGAGTGCTCTGTAAACATAAGGATCTCCTGACTAAGGGCAAGAAAATGGAGCTGATTGAAAGATTGTTAGCTAACCAAAGTCTGGGTGATGGTTCAGAGGAACCTACCACTCCAGCGACTGTAGATGACAGTGTTGAAGTTAACATGGAGCAAAATGTTGATGATTCTGAGGAAGAGTCAGAAGAGGAGGGTGAGGCTGTTGTAACTGTCCCCCCTAGGCCTCTGCCTGCTCTACCTGCTGTGCCTACTGGACCTTTACCAGGTCCCACATTTAGTCCTCAGTACTTTGAACTGGAGAAAATGAAGCTAGAATTGGAGTATAAGAAACTTAATGCTCAAACTGACAAAGAACTAAGGCTAAGGGAAATGGAGCTCAAGTATGACTTAGAAATGAAGAAATTATCTGTTGAGAATGTTTCTCTCTCTGGCTCCTCTAGAAGTTCCAGTCCTAAAAGACCCCGGATGCCTAAAGAATTGGTTGGTATGTATGAGCCTAAGTTGGATGTGTTGGATTGGTTGTCTCTGTTTGAATATAATCATGGGCTCCAGAACATCACAGGAAATGACTTACTCACCTGGTTGTTCTCTAGGCTCCCCCCTGTTGCAACTGATGTGGTAATGGAGATGGGGGAGGAGGATAGGAAGGACTATGAATGTGTGAAACTAGCTTTGATAGCTAGGTTTGGGAAGACCCCTTCCCAGTATCTTAAGAGGTTTAGGAGCCTCAAAAAGCATGATGGTACCCCTTGGGCTACCTGGGTGAGTGAATGTTTGAAAAACTTAGAGGGATGGATTAAGGGTTACAAGGTGAACACTTATGAAGGTATGAAGAATTTGTTTATGTTGGAGACTATTTATGATGCCTGCTCTCCTGAGCTCAGACAACACTTGGCTGATTCCAGGGAATTAGATTCCCGGAAACTAGCTAAGGCTGCTGACTTGTGGGTTGCCAACAGGGCCACTCACAAGGATTCTGGGGTAACTCAGAAGAAGGATGGGGAGAAACAGCCTAAAAAAGACTCCAAAGAGAATTCTAATAATTCCTATCCCAAAGAGGGCCCCAACCCACAAAATAACCAGGGTAAGCCACATGGGAAACCTAGTCAGGCTACTGTACCTTCTGGCCACAAGCCAGAAGGAGGTCAGAACAAGCCACCCTTCCATAGAGCATTTGGACAATGCTATGTCTGTCAGGGTACTGACCATATCAAAGGAGATCCCAAGTGCAAGGGTAAACCTGCAGGGATCAGCACAGTCTCCTTAGCCTTCACTCCTGAGGATGAAGTACAGATGGCTAGTGCCCACTTTGAACTCTTTGCTGAAGAACCCTTGGGTCTTCAAGCAACTGTAAACTTAGAGCCTATGGGTCTGGTTAGTCCCCAGAATAGGGTTGTGTATAACTCCCTACCTGTTAACTCTAAGGTGTATTATGTGGACAGTGTTCTTGTCAATGGCCAGGATACTCCTGCCAGGAGAGACACTGGGGCCAGCAGAACAGTAGTGGATGAAAGCTTCTTTCAACCTGAAGATGTGGCCAAAGCACCCAAAGGTCCCACTAGGATGTCTGGAGGCCCTGTCCAAATGGTTCCTATTCTACCAGCCCTCATTCAATGTAACAACATGACAGTAAGGATCCCTGTCAGTGTTCAGGCTGAGGTACCTGGGAAGGTCCTGTTAGGGAATGACCTAAGAACTCTAGGAGTAGTGTCACATACCCCCAGGCCTCCCAGTATGGAGAAGCAGAACTTAACCAAATTGGCTAGAAAGGCTACCTTGAAGGACCCTTCTAAGCCTGTGGGACCCTCTACTGAGAACCCCACTACAAGCCCTGGGTTTAGTAAGTTGACCTCTGACCCAGGCACCTTTCCGGATAGTATGCTAGGAACATGGGAGCCCCAACCAAGCTCCATCATTGTTCCCCTAGTCTCAGAGTCTCTGACTCCCCCTGCTTCTGAGGAAGAGGTGGATAGACCAACTAGGCCCCTATCTGGACCCGAGAGAACTGGTAATTCTCAGTGCTGGTGGAAAACCAGAAAAGAAAAGTCTAAGGCCAAAAACCTTCAGACTGTTGGACCTTCTACTGAAGACCCCAACTCAAATCCTAATATTAGGGGGGGAACTCCTAAAATAGGTAAGGGTAGATCTAAGAGGAAGGGGAAGCAGGTACATTGCCTAACCCCAACCCCTCCAACCAAGAGGCCTAAGACCCAACCTGCTCCCACAAGAGAGGTGGTGAGGAACCTTGGAGGCCCCTCTAGATCTAAGGGAATCCTTTATAAGGACCCCTTGAAAAAGCCTAACATAGGTTCAGAAGTTGTACCAACTTCTGAGGGACTGGTCAACCAGATCCCCTATAACAAAAAGACTGATGTTCCTCAAAGGGTCTGTAGGTCCGTTAGCTTACAAAAGAAAACCTTTGAGTTCACCATTGAGCACAGGTCAGGGTGTCACCATCAAAATGCTGATGGACTCTCTAGGATGTATATCATCGACTAGAGGTATGAGGTTCATCCAGGAGTGGATTAAATCCTCCTGTCCCTTAGTCTGGGGGGGGCGAGTGTTAGGGAGAATTCTCTGTTTAGGCTGAATTTCCCTACCTAGTGAGTCCCCCAGCAGCTTTGCTGGATTTCTGGGGTTTAATTTTTTTCTCCTGCCAAGAGTGAGACTCTTTTACCCTCACTCTTGGACATGTTGAAGTGTGTTTTCTTGGTTAAACCTTGTGTTGAATGGGCTATGGGGTCTTTTACTCCATAGGGCCTCATGTATTTTTGTGATGTGGGTCACACAGCACCCTCTGTGCCGTGACCCAGGGGTGTCCTAGGGACTCCCCAACATAGACTCCATACCCTGGGACTGACTACTGTCTCCCAGGGCATGTAAAGTCACCAAAGACTTTGCTAGTCTTGAATCCTGAACAGAACCAGTACAAACCATCATATTGTGGACGTACTGGCTGGGGCAATTCGATTGCCCCAGGGTCTGTTAGTCGAGGGGGCACGTCTCCGTCCCCCCTGATCGAGTTTTGGCTGGTGGCAGTGGAAACTACTTTTTATATTCGACCGCGAATATTTCCCTATGGGATTTCCCATTGTTTTAGGCTAACACATTTAATTATTTATTTACGGTAGCCTTAAACATACCGCCGGTTTATATATTTATTTTTATAACTCCGGTTGGGACTTTTTGCCAAAACTTGATTCTAAAATGGCGTTGGTGTTCGCCTCTGTAACTCTGACCCAAAGTGGAGCCCTTTGTTCCACTTTTGGCGGGCTTCTCCACAGAAGCCCTCCAAAGTGGTGCCACTCTGTCTGGGGTACTTAGGAGGGGTGGAGGGGGATTTAGGCACCCTGGACTGAGTTACCTTGGTAACTCAAGTCGCACTCCGTCCTGATTGGCCCAAGTGGTGAGCCGCCCGGCTCACCACTTAGCATGGTTGAGTGACAGCTAGGCTGGGTGAATGGGGGTTTGCTGCATAAAAGCAGGGCTTTGGGGACTGGGACTTCAGAAGTCGCCACAGGACCAAGAATCCGACGAGGGAAGAGCTGAGCCGACCTGCTTCGACGACACCACCCGGTGGAGCCCTGCTGAACCGTCTCACCACTTTTTCCCGACGACCGAGGAGAACTCTTAACGGAGTGGCTCCTTCCCTTGACTGGTGGGGACAACCAGTTTTCGCCTTCTTTCCGTTCTTTGAGGTATCTCGTGGCCGCCTTGCCTGTGCCAAGCACCCCGGCAACCGGAATACCACACTTTACCCCCATACCGCGAAAGTCGGCACCAACCCTTTAACCGGGGGACTCCGCGGCTGGTTTCTTCCCGGGCAGTGCAACGACCCTCTTCTTCTGCTCTTCAGCGAGAACTTCTTCTCCCCTGACCGACGTCGAGCCCTGCTGCCACTGCCTGGAACAACTGCCACCGCTGGAGGATCCTTTCCGCTTAAGGTACTGTGTTCTGCCTGGCTTCCCTTGCTACCGACTGTACGGGGTAGATTTAGTCCCCGGCTTTCGAACCTGGGAGTGCCTGGGACACTTTGGCTAAACTTTCTGAGCCACTCTAACCTCTTTTTGACTCTTTGCAAGACTTTGAATCTCTAACTAACAGTGTGATCTTGGGCACATTTTCGCTCCGGCTACTCTAAGAGTGGGCCCTGCCTAGTGACTTTTGCTCACCTGTGACTTTATTCTTCTGTAAGCCTATTGCAAGTGCTCTGGACCTTAGAGTGGTGTGTCTAACCCATTTCTGCTTTTTCTCTCCCTTTCTTGGAAACTACTAGAGTGTCATCTAACGTTAAGCACTCACCTCTGTTTTAATTAAGTGGTGTTTTACCTAGAGTTGTCTAGATAGGAGAAAGGATTGAATCTACTTTCATTATAACTGTGTTGAAGTACTTTTACTATATTTTTGCTAGAGTGTTTTTTAACTTATGTGTATTTTAAATAAATAACTATATACTTTTGAAACCAAGCTCTGGTCAGTGTTTGCTTGTGCTATTGTGTTTTGGTACATATTGTGTATACTTTACATACTGCCTAACTCTTCTTGAGAGAAGTCTGACTGCTCAGCCACAGCTACCAGGTAAATCTGGGTGGTACAGACTGCTACCAAAGGGGTTTACTGCTCTACCTGTAGTCTTAAATCTTTTGCAGTGTTCCCCAAGGGAACTGCACAGGTTTCTGCCTAACACTCCCAATTACTCGGCAGCTGCAAACACATAGTCAAGCCTTATGTGCAAGTCATGTGGTGCTGCGTAGTGCAAGTATTGTCTATCCAATGGATGCAGCTTCCTCCAAACATCCACTAGGCCTAGGTCTTCCAACAGTGTCCCCAGCGCTTTAGCCGCTGGCTTCCCTGATTTGTCATCTGACCTATTCTAGGATTCAAGGTACAATTAAAGTCCCCTCCCCACAATATCGCGCCACCCACCAGGGGGCTAATCTTACTGTATAGGGACCTAAAGTAAGCCGCCGTATCATGGTTAAGGGCGTACAAATTGATGTGCACCTCTGTTCTTCAGGAGTCCCGTTACCACCAACATTCTGCCCTCTGGGTCTATTGTCGAACTGTGCACCTAGAACGGTACGTGCGGTGCCACCCATGTGACCACCCCTCTTGCATATGTCGAATACGTGGCCCTGATGACGCTACCCCTCCATTTTCTCCTGACCACCTCCAGCTTCTCCTTCGTGAGGTGGGTCTCTTGTAGCAAGGCTATATCAATATGCATCCTTTTTAGATACTTAAAATGCAACAAAGTGATGCTGTAACTGTTTAGGCCCTGCACATTCCAGGTCACCACTCTAAGATTACCCAATGCCATCTAATCGATGTGCTCCCAATCCACTCCTCCCTCCGATGCTTCCCGCGATGGCCCATTTACCGACTCTTACCCTTCCCAGCCTCAACAATCCCCCCCCCGTACCCCAACTCCACCCCACTGCACACAACCAAACCCCACCCCCCCACCCTATCCCACCACAACAACAAATGCCCAGCTCCATCCCTGGATCTCAGGACCACCCGCGTCTGGTCCTATCCTGCGTCCGAGGACTAGGACCCCGCAGGGCGTCACCGATCTAACAGTGACCTAACTAGGTGTACTACTAATGGGTTCAAGGGATGCCTCCTAGGTGCTCCCACTTATCTATTTAGGGTTGTTGTGCCCAGCGGATCACGCCAGCCTATCTTGCAGCGCACTCCCCACAAGCTTAATTTAACTATATTCAAGTCCCAATGTCCTAGCCATGTCCCTGAGGAGGACATGGCTGCGTGCTACTCATCTCCTGCAGCCCCCATCTGGATATCCGGTTACTGAGGGCGGCCCTGCATATCCAGCCATTCCATCGCATCCTTCGGCGTCTCAAAAAACAGGTCTTGTAGAACACTTTCAACTTGGCTGGGTAAAGAAATAGATAACGATGGCCCGCTTCTTTTAATCTTCTTTTCACCGACCCAAAGTTCATCCTGCTACGCTGTACGTGCAGCGTATAGTCCGGATATGCCGTGATTTTTTCCGACCCCCTTTCGATCGTTCCTCCCTTCGGAAAAAATTCAAGTATCTTCTCCCGGTCTCGATAGTTCAGAATTTTTGCTATCAGCGGTCGCGCGGGGGTTCCTTGGGGCGGTCTCCTTGTCAAGGCCCTGTGCACCCTTTCAACCGCGAACCCCTGGGTCAGCGCCCCACCAGTTATCTCCTGCAGGAGCATTGTTTCCACATATTCTGTTGGGTTGGGCCCCTCCATTCCTTCCGGCAAGCCAACAATTCGTATGTTGTTTCGTCTGGCCCGGCCTTCCGCCTCCTCCGCTCTGTCCTCCAAGTTGCCCACTCTCTGCACAAGGGCATGTAGCTCCGATCCATGTGCGGCGCATGCCGCAGTATTCAGGGCCATCTCCCTCTCCAAGTTCCCGGTGCGCTCCGCAATCGTCTGCATGTCCTGTCTCAGCAGGTTCACTTCCTCTTGGACCGCACCAATCTTGAGGTCCAGGCCCACTTTCAGATCGTTCATTGCCAGGCCCAGTTTAGCCTCCCAGGCCACTTTCAAGTCTGCAATTGCTGCTAGCACCTCCTAGATCGTGCCCGGTGCCTCTGCCGTGGGGGTCTCCTTGCTTTTGCCTCCCTCCGCACCTGGGGGTGTCTTGGTGTAGGCCTCCAACGTGGGCTGTTTGGTCCTGGGTCGAATAACTTCATTAGACATCCTGCCGTGTTGTCCGGGCGTAAGCCAGCTGCACCTCCCTGCGCACAAAGGTCAGCGTGACACCAGGCCACTCTTGGCAGAATAGGGCCGTAGCGGCTATGCCCATGTGTGTCTTGGTCGCTCGCCTCACCATTTAGAGTGGGCTGTATCCACCCACGTACTTGCGCACTCTGTGTCGTGGCTCCGGTCTCCGCCTTACTCCATGGGTACCTTCCAAGTTCTGTCTGACTTCACTGCGGGCCCAGCATCAGCCACGAGTTCGCTCGGTGGGTCTCGGCAGTTACCATCTATGCGCATTCGGGCTACGGGCGCACGCCTCTTCTGGCCTCTTCGGGCGTCTTGCTGTCTCGATCTTGTCCCTCGGCTCGCAAAGCATAAGCACGGCCCGGGCAGTCCGCCTTCTTTCCTCCGCTTCTCCACACCACGGCCCCTTCAGGTCCATTGCTTAAAACAGAATCCTGAAATCCATTACAGGTGCCGTCTGATCCTTCCGTCAGTTATCGCTGCAGCGCGCCCATGACCCTCGATAATCCCTTTGTTCCCGCGGCCATTTTGTTTCCATTTTTCAAGTCGGGGCCCGAAGTTATACAATTGGGTATAACTGTGTCCGTGCATCCCAAATGCACCAAAAGTTCAGCCAGTGCGGCCCCCACCTTTATGGTCACGGATGTTAATTCACAGTGCTGGCAGGCATCCGTGCCTGCACTTTTTCCCCCAGTGCTTCTTCCGGAGCACGCCCCTTTACATAGCCTTCCTAGCCACACCCTTCCCTATGTATTTTGTTCACTATACTGCTGGGAAATGCAGTCATGGGGAAAAGCGTAAGCAAATATCCCTGACCAGTTCATCCATAGGGCGTTCCCCTTGGTGTGGCTGGGGGAACCTGGACGCAAAGTCTGGGCATTGCTTGTTTTCTCTTGTAGCGAACAAGTCTAGAGAAGGGTATCCCCAAAGAGATAAGATGTGGTCTACGACGTCTGTGTGTAGTTTCCACTCGTGCTCTTCTGGTAGAGGGTCTCTGCTGAGAGAGTCCGCTAGTGTGTTCAGTATCCCTGGAACATGTTGGGAGGACAGGGACATCCCTCGTCTGAGTGCCCACTTCCATATTTTCTGTGCCAGCTTGGACAGATTTGGAATGTGTGTACCTCCCTGTTTGTTGAGATAGAATATTGCGGTGGTGCTGTCTGTTAGGACTTGTAACGACAGGTTCGTCAGGTGTTCTTTGAAGGCTTATAAGGCCTTGAGGGCTGCCAATAACTCCAGAACTTTTAATGTGTTTCTGTGCAGTCACTTGTGACCACAGGCCGTTTGCTGTGTAGTGAATGTAGTTTTGTATCTAATACAGCTCTCCTAGTAACTGTTTTGATGTTTTTGGTACCAGACTTGACTTTTTCTCGTTTATTGAGAAGCCCAATTGGAAGAGAAGGTCTATTGTCCTTTGCGTGTTTACCTTGAAAAGATGGTAGTTTTCTCCCGTGCCAGTCGTCCAGGTAGGGGTACACTGGGATTGACTCCCTGCGTAGGTGGGCTGCCACCACCGCCAGTACTTTGGTGAACACCCTTGGAGCCGACGCTATTCCAAAGGGCAGCACCTTGAACTGATAGTGTTGGTCTGCTACTTTGAATGGCAAGAATCTTCTGTGCGCTGGGAACATTGAGATATGAAAATGGGCATCTTTCATGTCCAATGTTGCCATGTAATCGCCCTTTTTTAACAGAGGGATTACTTCTTGTAGCGTTGTCATGCAAAATTTTTGTGGTTTTACAAATTTGTTTGCAGGGCGCAGGTCTAGTACCGGGTGCATGGTCAGATCTTTTTTTGGAACAAGGAAGTATGTTGAATAAATACCCTTGTTCACCTGTGTGGCACAACCTCGATGGCGTCCTTGAGGAGTAGAGCTTTCACCTCTTCCAGCAGGCTAAGTTGTTCCTCCTGCGATGGTTTCTTTTGGCGCGGGGGGAGGTTTGAAAGGTCTCCCCTGAAGCTCTATACAATAACCCCCTGTAACAGTTGACAACACCCATTTGCCCGATGTTATAACCTCCGATGCGTGGGTGTAAAAGGATAGTGGTCCCCCAACTGGGGAGGCATGGGAGGGGACCCCGTAGCAGGGCGTCATTGCTTAGAGAGTTTCACTCCACCTCTGGTGAGGGAGCCTCTCCTCTTCCGCAGGCCCTGCGCCGACCTCTTTGGTTTCCCTGGGTGGCTTGTTGATTGCTATTTCAAGAGGAACCTTGATTTTAGTTGTACCCAGTTCCTCTCTGCATGCTTTGCCCCCGAAAGTCACGAAAATTACTACCACCCATTTGGCCTGGTTGTTTATTAGTCAGTTGGCCAAGGGATTTGAGGGTCTCGTATTCATCCTTGGCAGACTTGCTTCTTCAACTGCCTTCCCAAATAATAAGTTCTGCTCAACTGGCATATTTAGTAGGATAGCTTGAATCTCAAGTTTAAAGCCCGACTGCCGAAGCCAGGCATGGCGTTTTAAAATGGTGGCTTCTGCAATAACGCATCCAGCGTTGTTAGCAAAGGCAAAGTTATTTTTTAGGAGGACGCCTGCTGTAGCTCTGCCTTCGGCAGCTAGAAGGGAGAGTTTGACCTTGAGTGGCTCTGGTGCTGACTCTGCCACGCCCTTTACCTCATCCCACTTTGAGCAGTCATAGCTGCATAGCAAGGTGGAATTGTTTGCTATACGCACCTGGTATGCTGCAGTGGATGCCATCTTCCTACCCATAGCATATCATTTTTTGCTCTCCTTGTCCGGAGGGGCTTCGGAGGAGGCTAAGGGTATACCAGCTCTCTTGCGGGTGGTGGTAACAACCAGAGAGTCAGGTCGAAGTTGTCACCTTACATACAAGGGGTCGGATGGTGCTGGTTTAAAGAGTTTCTCAATCCTAGTTTTCACTGCTCTGGTATCGTTTAGTAGTTCTAGGGAAGGTTGAATCCTTCTTTGGACTGATTTTAGCAGGGGGATAAATTGGGTTGCCTTTTTTTTTAATCACCCAACATATTCTCTGCAAAATCCTTGTCGTGCTGGGCCTCTTGTTTTGCTCTGCAGCCCTTATGAGTATATCATTGAATAATGGCTGGTGATCCACAAGGGGAGTCTGGTAAAACAGGGTCTTGTGGGACTGGAGAGTCCATCGCAAAAAACAGCGTCATCTTGGTCTTAATCGTCTTCTCCCCCGGCGTGGTAACCCTTTATGTCACCATCATAGGGTTCACCCTCGTCTAAGTATTCATCTTCCCCTACATCCTGGTCATAAAAGTCATCGGAGAGGCGAGGAGTTTTGTGTGGTGCTTCAACAGCTTATTCTACTGGGGGAAGAGATCTCTTTTTATATGGTACAGCCGCTGTCTGGGACTGAGAGGCTGTAGGTGCTGTGTTGGAACCAGACGCCTGTGTAGTGGGAGGCGTGGAGGCCAAGTTGTCTAGAACATGTGGGTGTTTTTCAAAGAAATTAGCTAAGCAGGTTATGCGACTCATAACTCTGTCAATATCCTGTGCAGACCATCTGGCTGAACTGGGTATAACCTCTGGGTCGGAGGAGGCTGGAGTGGGGGTAATGGGTGTATGTTCCTCTTCCTCATCAAGACTGATAGAGTCAGGCTTATGTGCATGATCAGACTCTATTATAGTGTCCTGTAGGGGCATATTCCTATGTTGGCTAGAGGGCTGCTCCCTAGCCTTCCCCTTGCTAAGTGAGTCCCTCTCTCTAGAGGAACTGGATTGGTCTCTCTCCTTATGCTCCCTGCTCTTAGATGATGATGATTTTTTGGAGCTCGGGGTCGAAGAGGGCGTTCCGGAAGACTCCCTGGGCTTGTCCCCGGGTGTAGGCCGAACTTCCAACAGCAGGGATGGCTTGCTTCTGCGGCGTCTTTCGCCATCGCCGGGCCAGACGGAGGAGTTTTGAGTCGGGTGACCTTTGTCTTGTCGGGCTCGTCATGCGGCGGCCGTTCGGAGCGCCCAGAGGACGTCTGATCAGAATATCTGCCCTTCACCTTCGACTCTGTGTGCAACCTTACACGCATCGCCGTGGGTTGTGTGTTTGTGGGGGAGTGTGGTGCCCTCGCCGCCAGGTGTCTTCCCCGTAATAGAACCGCTGGCCTGTCTGCTAGGGTTGGGGGCTGGCACTGGAGGTTCCCCCATCACCCTCGCAGTCCGAAAGGACGGCGCCGCTGCCGTTGTTGGATGCCTCTTCGACCTCCATGGAGGCCTCGGCCTGCATGGCGTGATGGGCCCAACGTTTAGTTCGCCTGTCTTTGAGGGTTTTCGGTCGGAGACGCTTACAAGCCCGACAATGCACCTCGTCGTGGCCTCTATTTAAGCAGAGGTTACAGACCCTATGCTTCTTGACCCACGTGCACTTCCTATTGCAGGAGGGGCAGAACTTAAAGGGTGGTGCCGTAAAAGTCTCCGTCCGACGGTCAGCTTCAAAGTCTTCTTGAGCCTTTACTGCGTCGAGTCACGGCGTCGGCAAAGGACAGGAAGAAACAAAATTCAACGGCATACGATTAAAATGGACTCTGCTTTAGTTTTGCAACCACTCACCATGGCGGAAAAAAGCAATCTGAGGGACACACGCGTGAGGGATCATGGGTACAGGGGACGTCACAATAGGGATAGTATTACTGGCACGCCCTATTTCGCCGCCCATTTTTGAGTTTTGAAAAACTATAATACTCTGCAGCTTCCACTAGATGTCGGCCGATGCATAGCATGTGATCTAAGCAGATTACACAAGCTTCAGAAATTCTTTTATGGTGCCATGGGCCTGAACAGCGATGTTCACACAAACATTTCAAACAAAGGTTGTAGAGCGAGATCCTGGTCAAATGAGGCAGACATGATTCTTACAATCCCTAACACACAGTGAGTGTTAGTCAGATTTTCGTTTTTATGTGAAATCCCCTTCACATGAGAGTCCCCCAGCACTTTTTAATAGACTTGTGGATTTTTTTGTCAGTTCTCCTGAGTGAGTGGGAACCTTTTGTCACACTCACTCATCCTTGTACCCTTTCTTCATGATACTTTTGTATATGCCTTTTTCCTTGAGGACTTCTTTGCTCTTAGTTTTATGGCATGTGTCTGACTTTTGCAGCACACAGCACTCTGTGCAGTGTTGCTGGGAGCCCCTTGGGCTTCCCACTTTTTTTTCTGTAACAGGGGGATATTTGTACCCTTCCTATCTTTCAGCACACCCCAGCTTATGTGGAGTGATGGGGGGGTGGGAGGATACACAGTATCTCCTTTCTCACAGTTCCCGTGTATCCTACCTACATATGTGCAATTTCTACTCTCAGACTATACTCACAACCGTGGTAGTGCAAAGAAGGGTCAGCATTGCCCAAAATGGGGAACGTGTTCTTTTTTGCCAATTCAAGATGGAATGTCCCTTATTGGTCCTCCTGCCGTGCTAGGTGGGGTTGGTGCTGGTTTGACGTTCGTCTTTGGCGGAATATCTTGGTGGAGCCCACCACGGAACGGCACGGCACCACTGTGTCTGTGAGGAGACGAAACAGGGGAGTACGCCAAAACGCTGATGTTCTTTGTCCTCTGCTGTACCTGCCTGGAACCAGTTCCAACTGGGAGGCTGGCTGTCCAGAAAGGACTGCCACCACTCACAGTTTGAATGGTGCATGGGTGCCGATTGGCTGGGTTCCTGCATAAAAGGCATGGATCCTGAGGCTGAAGACAAGCTGACCCATCGAACAGAATCAACAAGGAGGAAGAGAAGAGATGTCCGCAGTCGCTTCCAGATGACCGGAGATGCCTTCCAAGTAATCGCTGCTGTCCGACTACTTCTTCCAAGCGTCAAGAGAGCCCCGAAAAGGATGACTCTCCCTTAGACTGGTGGGTCCAATCGAGCTGCAACCTTCACAGGCCGCAAACCTCCAATACCCTGGGACATGTGGCCACTGCAATGCATCGCCTTCCGAAGATCAAATCCTGCCGAAAAGTTTGGTGGACTCCTTAAGGACTGCCAGAGGCAAGATTCCACTCCTTGTAGACCCTCACCAGAGTGATGGACCGAGAAAGCAAGACAAAACAACCGGATGTACTCGTTCTTCACTGGTGTCTTCAAAAGGGCACTAAAATCACAGACGCTTGAAGAATTCCTTGTGTTAAGCGTCTTCACTCGAATGCTGCTGCAAGATCCATTCCAGCGTCCCTTCTTTCGTCTGCCTGACCAAGAATCCAGTGACTGGGTCTGCTGCATCGTTGGGGCATCATGCCGCATCCTCTTATCTTCTTGTAAGGTACTGTGAGACTCTTGGTAGAACTTACCTACAGTTGCTTTGCTGCTCTTGTATTGCTGGAGGGCAGATTTGTGCATTTGTTAGTGTGCCCATACACGTTTGACCAGGCCCGAAACCTGTGTGCCGACAGGGAAGCCTTCTCTGAAGTCCATGACCCTGTTTCCCAACATAAAGTGTTACTTGCTACTGAAGACTTTCTCTTAAACTTTCTACAGCTTGTGACTCAATATAGATTCACATAACTAGATGGGGATGAACTACCGAAGTCTAAAGGCCTCTGAAATTACGTTCATTATGTACCCGCTTTATGTTGGTTTTGTTTCATTCCTTTGTACATGAAACAGATATTCTAAAAGTTATTGTCAAAGTGTTTTACTTACCTTTGAATTGAATATTGCCATTCTGAAAGTATTACCAAAGTGATTTAATTACTGCAAACTTCATGTGATTCTCCCATAATCAGCACATAACAGGAAAGTACACTTTAGAAGTTGGAATTAAAACCAGACGTGCAGCATTACAGTTCTTCATAAGAGTTGGTCATCAGTCACACTTATGCACTAACCTGAAAAAAGAGGAGAATTGCAAGCCCTAAAACCCAGCCACAAATTTGTCGAATGCCAACATACACTTCCGTCCAAACCTGTGAGCCGGATTTTGATACATTAGTATTTTAGCTACCGTTGATGTATGTACCCTTAGAAGGTGCCATAACACGTATTTGCAGTTATTTGCCCGCCACAGATGTCAATTTCGATTACAAATGACTTACAATAAACATTTACAGATAGAGGCCCCATTCCCACGCAAGAGGTGAGCTAGTTTAGGAGGGTGTAAAACAAAGTGGGACATATACCAGGGACAAATCTAACAAGAAAAAATGCATAGAAGAAAACATGTGACTTACAGAAGTAACATTAACCTAAAGGGCCAAGTACTTTAAACTAAAGAGAAATATAATTTAAAAAATACTAAATTAAATTATTAAGCATCACTGGAAGCAGTGGTGGGGCTAGGGAGGGAGGATGGGGAAAGGACAGGGGCTTTAGCAAGTAAGTGAAGGTAAAGCTGAGCTATGAAAAGATCTATAGTTGGGCTGCCTTTGATTGTTATGGAGAGTGGGTTTCAGTGGAACGGGGGGAAGTCAGGAGAAAGAGGGAAGTGAAAAGAAGCACAGGGTATGGAACTGTGAGGTTGCGTGCACAGGAGGATCAGAGGGAACACGTGGGTGATTAAAAAGAGATACAGACAGGGTACTGAGGAGCAAGACCATTTATAGCTTTTTAAACTAGTAGATGGAAATGGAAACTGGAACACTTGTGTATGGAGAGCAAACCAGCAAGTTGTTGATCGGTAGAAGTGGGGGAGGATCTGGGTAGGTTGTAGAGAGTGTGGGTGTTAGGGAGAATTCTCTGTTTAGGCTGAATTTCCTAACCTAGTGAGTCCCCCAGCAGCATTGCTGGATTTCTGGAGTTTTTTTTCTCCTGCCAAGAGTGACACTCTTCTTCTCCCACTCTTGGACATGATTTGTGGTGTTCCTTTGAATGTTAATGTGTTTTATGGGCTATGGGGTCCTTTACTCCATAGGGTCTCATGTGTTTTCCCTATATGTGTTACACAGCACCCTCCGTGCAGTAACACCAGGGTGTCATAGTGACCACCCCACCATAGACTCCATACCCTGGGACGGACTACTGTCTCCCAGGGCATGTAAAGTCACCATTGGCTTTACTAGTCCCAAATTACTAACAGAACCAGTACAAACCATCATATTGTGGACGTACTGGTAGGGGCAATACGATTGCCCCTGGGTCTGTTATTCGAGGGGGCACTGTCCCGTCCCCCCTCGTCGAGTTTTGGCTGGTGGCAGTGGATACTACTTTTTATATTCAACCGCGAATATATCTCTATGCGATTTTCCCATTGTTCGAGGCTAATACTTTTTAACATAGCCTCTAACATACCGCCGGTGTATTTATCTAATATTAATTCACCGGTTGGTATTTTCTGCCAGAACTCGGTTTTAAAATGGCGTTTGTGTTCGCCTCTGTAACTCTAAACCAAAGGTCGAGCCCTTTGTTCCACTTTTTGGCGGGCTTCTCCAAGGAAGCCTCCCAAAAGTGGTGCCACTCTGTCTGGGTACCACAGGGGGTGTAGGAGGGGGTTTAGGCACCCTGGACTGAGTTATCGTGGTAACTCAAGTCGCACTCTTGTGTGATTGGCCCAAGTGGTGAGCCGGCCGGCTCACCACTTAGCATGTTTGATTGACAGCTAGGCTGAGTGAATGGGGGTGTGCTGCATAAAAGCAGGGCTTTTGGGACTGGAACTTCAGAAGTTGCCACAGGACCTGAAAATCGACGAGGGAGAAGCTGAGCCGACCTGCTACGATGACACCACCGGTGGAGCCCTGCTGAACCGACTCACCACTTCCCAACGACAGAGGAGATCTCCCTGCTGGAGAGTCTTCTTCCCCTGACTGGTGGGCACAAACAGTTTACCTTCCTTTCTCACATCCCAGGACGTCTTGTGGTCGAATTGCCCGTGCCAAGCACCCCGGCAACCGGATAGCCACTTACCACTGGACAACGAATAAGAGGACCGCTCCTTTTAATTGAGAACTCCGCGGCTGGTTTCTTCCCTGGCAGTGCAACGGACCCCTGCTTTCCTCCCCGACGAGATCCTCTCTTCCTCCTGACGAAGCACCGACCATTTTAAAGGTACCGTGTCCGCCAGGCCTCCCTTTCTAAAGATTGCTACAAGGTAACAATAATCCCTTAACCTTCTGGACTGGGCTGGCAGCCTTGACCATCTAACTGGTCCCTTTCTGTTGATCCAACTCCTTCTGAAACTATTGCGAGACTTTTGGGCACTTTTAACTGTGTGACCTTGGACACATTTCGACCAGAGCCTCTTAAAGTGGGTTCGACCTTGTTAACTTTGACTTTACGGTTTTAACCTGCCTTCTTCTCCTACTGTGTTCTTACGAAAGGGTTGGGATCTGTTTCTATCTTTGCTCTGCCTTTCTCTCCCTTTTAACCCGATTGATTAGAGTGCCATCTTCGTTAAGCGCTCACCGCTGTCTGAAAATAAGTGTTGCTTTACTTAAGACTTGTCTAATAATCGTTGAAGGGAGTCTATATCTTTTAGTGACCGTGTTTTTGAACTGCTTGATATTAGTGTCAGTGTGCTTAACTAGATGTGTTTTTAAATAAATATTTATATCTCTTTTACACCAAGCTCTGGTGAGTGTTTACTTGTTCTACTGTGTTCTTTTGACCTACTGTGAATACTCTGTATACTGCCTAACTCTTATTGAGAGAAGTCTGACTGCTCAGCCACAGCTACCAGGTAAATCTGGGTGGTACAGACTGCTACCAATTGGGTTTACTGCCAACCACCTGTAGTCTTAAATCTTTTGCAGTGGTCCCAGAGGGAACTGCACAGGTTTCTGCCTAACAGTGGGTAGCAAAGTTGAGGACTTTGTCTCGAGGGAGGAAGAAGTAGAGAAGATAGTCAAGGAGTAGGCTTGAGCAGTTTGCTGAGCATAAGAGTGGAGATTAGAGTTTTTGTAGAGGAGAGGAGAGGTTAGAAAAGGCAGAATTTTCATAATGTTCAGTAAGTTAATATGAGCACCATTGGCAGTGGTAGAGATGAGTTTTCGACATTTCTTGTTTGCTTGTTTCTAAGGTCTTCCCCTATGATTCTAAGTGGATATGACCTTAGTGGAAGTTTTGTCCTCAGCGGCAATCCTTTGTATTACCTTCCAAGGCTCCAGATTGTCTGAGAAGGCAGGAAGCGAGGGAGGAGTTCAAAGCTCTGAAGCCCTTTGTCTTTCACCTTGCCTCAAAGGAATCCAGTCTCAATGTGGCGGTACAGGGGCTGGCTGTCCTCATTGGACAGCCAGACCACTCCTTTCTGTTAAATGCAGGAATAGAAGTTGTGCTGTAGTTCCTGATAAATACTTTGAACCTGACAGCAACTGACAAGTCGACCACTGGAGCTGAAACCAGAAAGAGGAAGAAAGGACATCTGTGGCGATTTGCTGCAACCGGAGAGCCTACTGTGTAACCAGAGCCTGATGGAACTGTTCCATCCAATCGAACTGGGGGTTCTAAATGAGACTCCTACCCAGAGGCTGGTGGGATTCACTCGTGTCAGGAAGACCTGCATTTTGAGCCATCCCACGACACGTTGCGACCTTGCTGGGCTGCAACGCCCAAATACCTTGGGACCTCGAGCCATTGTGTGGTGCATTGTCTTCCGAAGACCGAATCCGACCGAAACTTGGTGGCCCGCTCCTGCCTCTCCAGAGACACAATTCAAATCCATGAAGTCCCCTCACCAGAATGCAGGGCTGAGAGATTGACCGGCGACAGTCTTTCTACATCTGACTGCAGTAAAAAAGGCGACAAATCCACAGAGCCGCGAGAATCCATGAGGTATCCATTGCTGGAAGCCTCCTCCTCCGACTGCTACTGTAAGTTACCATTCAGTGACCAGTTCCTTTGTCTCCAGACCAAGAATCCAGGGACCGGGTCCTGTGCTGCTCATTCCTGAAGTCATCCACTTTGAAACTTTTCTTTTCTCCTAAGGTACTGTGTGGGGTTGGGTAATACCTTACGTCTGGTGTGCATCCTGTGAGGCTGAGTGGGTGATGGTGTGGTTGGGAGTTTGCCAAAACCACTAGCCCAGACCTATTGCTGGAACACATAGGAAGCCTTCTCAGAAGTCCCTGAACACTTTAGCTAACACTTAACGTGAATACTTACTTGTTTCAGAAGATCTCCTATGCAACTTTGACTTTCCAGCAACTGGAAAGTATCTCAACCTGCCGAATGCTGGCACCTAGAGCACTAGGGTCCCTCGCCTGCCTCCGAGAGAACTCATGCAAAAAGGAATGGATAAGGAACAAGTTACTTACCTGTAACTGTTGTTCTCCAGCATGGGTCTGGCATGGATTCACATGCTCATGAATATTCCCCGTCGTCAGGCTGGAAAGCTGGGAATCCTCGGTAAAGAAAAAACCAGTATCAGTTTCGTTTCTGATCTGTCTTTCGTAGTAATAACCAATCACTGATCCCTGCGTCATACTGACCACAGCCAATGACTGCCCTCTACCCAAGCCCCGCCTCTGGCAGCCATTTTCAGATCTGGAAGCACGTGAAGTGGCAGTATGACCAAGTGAAGAGCCGCAGAGGGGTAGGCGGGAGGGTTCGCATGTGAATCCATGCCAGACCCATGCTGGAGAACAACAGTTACAGGTAAGTAACTTGTTCCTTCTCCAGCATGGGGTCTGGCATGGATTCACATGCTCATGAATAAAGAATACATAGCAGTACACACATGCACAACCACGGGAGGTGGCAAAGGCTCAACATTAAGCAGTACATCAAACTCAACATTAAGCATCTTACCTCCTCACCAGGCTCACCTCAGGCGAACAGGTTGCGCAGCACTGCTTGGCCGACCCTGGACTCCTCCCTGGAATCCCGGTCGACGCAGTAGAATTTCGTGAAGGTGTGCGTCGACCTCCACGTAGCAGCCCTGCATATGTCCAGCAGGGGCACACCAGATAGGAACGCCGTGGTAGCTGCGATCGCTCTGGTGGAATGGGCTCTCGGCCGGCCAGGCAGCGGTCGGTTTGCCAACCGGTGACAGTACATGATACAGCCGGAGAGCCATCTGGAAATGGAAGCCTTCGAGAGAGCCTTCCCCTGATTGACAGGTCCAAAGTTCACAAAGAGTTGTGACGTCTTCCGAAAACACTTTGTGCGGTCTACGTAGAACTTCACCGCTCTAGCCACATCCAGCGAGTGCAAAGTCCTCTCAGCCGGCGACGAAGGCGACGGGAAGAACACAGGCAACACCAAGGGTTCGTTGAGATGGAAGTCCGACGGTACCTTGGGCATGAAGGAGGGGTGCGTCCTGAGCACTACCCTCGTGTCGTGAAAAGTCAAGTACGGGGCCTTGCAGGAAAGGGCCTGGATCTCTCCCACTCGTCGTGCGGAGGTGATGGCCACAAGAAACGCTGTTTTCCACGACAGAAATTTCAACGGAGCCGAGTGCAGAGGCTCGAACGGAGGTCCCATGAGCTTGGTCAGCACCACGTTGAGCTCCCACGCCGGGGCCGGAGCCTTCACCGGAGGGAACGATCTGAACAGTCCCTTCATGAACTCTTTCACCAGACGATGAGACCACAAGGACGTCCGCCCCGTGGTTCTGGTGTATCGGGAGATCGCAGCAAGATGAATCTTGATGGACGCGTGTGCCAGTCCAGCTTTGGCCAGCGTCAGCAGGTACGGCAGTACTTGGGGAGCCGTAATCCGTAGAGGGTTAATCTTCTGTGCGTGTCACCAGACAGAGAACCTCTTCCATTTGTGTCCGTAGCATTTAAGAGTCGAGGACGCCCTGGCCTTTGCAAGAACCTCTCTGCAGTCGGCCGGTATGTTGTATCCTCCAAACTCTAGCGCTGCAGGAGCCAGGCCTGCAAGTTCAGCGATTTCGGGTCGTGGTGGAGGATGGCGCCTCCTTCCCTGGAGAGTAGATCCGCGTCCACCGGCAGCTTGATTGGCGGGGACGCTGACAAGTCCAGAAGGTCCGGGAACCATATCTGCCTCGGCCACGCAGGTGCGACGAGGATCATCCTGCACCGTGACCTCTTGAGCTGGTTGACGAGCCGGATTAGCAGTGGCAAAGGAGGGAACGCGTAGAGGAACAGGCCCTCCCAGGGGAACGAGAAAGCATCGCCCATGCTCCTCGCCTGGGGAAACCTGCTGGCGAACCTCAGGCACTTGGAGTTCGTCGCCGTCGCGAACAGGTCGA
Source organism: Ambystoma mexicanum (assembly GCF_040938575.1). NCBI lineage: Eukaryota > Metazoa > Chordata > Amphibia > Caudata > Ambystomatidae > Ambystoma > Ambystoma mexicanum. The sequence goes on along the minus strand of NC_090937.1, from coordinate 1,308,341,314 downwards.
TCTGGGGTGTGCCCCACCGTCGGAAGAGGCGATCCACTAGATCCTGCCATAGCTCCCACTCGTGGCACGAGCGCAGCTCCCTGCTGAGTGAGTCGGCGATGGTGTTTTTTATCCCTGCCAGATGAAACGGCACCAGAAATATCCTTTGAGCGACGGCCCAATGCCACAGGTCCTGCGCCTCCTTGGACAGTGCGGGGGACCTGGTTCCGCCCTGTTTCCTGATGTAAAACATGGTGGTGGTGTTGTCGGTGAAGATCCTCACCACCTTGCCCTTGAGGGACGGAAGGAAGGACCTGAGGGCCCAAAACACTGCACGGAGCTCCAGGACGTTGATATGTAGGGATTTCTCCGTCGGGAGCCAAAGGCCTCTTGCGTGCAGATTTTCGGTGTGCGCTCCCCACCCTTCCAGGGAGGCATCCGTGGTCACTGTCTCCTGGTGGGCTGGGGTCTGGAAGTCCATGCCCGCCGTCAGATGCGCGAGGGTGCCCCACCACCGGATCGCTCGTCGGAAACTCTCGTCGAGTGTGATCCTTTCCTCGAAGCTGCCCGTCGTTTGGATCCAGCGCGCGACCAGGAACTCCTGCAACGGGCGCATTCGGAGCCTGCACATGGGAATGAGGTAGATGCAGGAAGACATCATTCCGAGGAGGGACTTGATGGACCTCACCTTGGCCGCGTCGGCCACCAACATCCGCTGCACCTTGCCCAGGATGGTCCTGGTCCTCTCCTCCGACGGGGAGGCCAGAAGGGACACTGTGTTGAGCCTCGCTCCCAGAAACAGAGCGTCTTGCGCGGGTACCAGGTGGGATTTGGCGTAGTTCACGGAGAATCCCAGGTCCGTGAGAAGTTGGACGGTCCTTGCCGTGTGAACCACGGCGAGCTCCCTCGTCTTGGCTTGGATGAGCCAGTCGTCCAGGTAGGGGTAGACGTGGATCCCCTCGCGGCGCAGCTGCGCCGCCACCGGTGCGAGGCACTTGGTGAACACCCTGGGTGCCGACCGTAGTCCGAAGGGGAGGGCTTTGAACTGGTAATGACGCCCTTGGACCACAAACCTGAGGAATTTTCGGTGCCCCTTTAGGATGGGAATATGGAAGTAGGCATCCTCCAAATCCAACGACGACAGGAAGTCTCCTTCCTCCAGCTGACCCAGGACGTGCTGGAGGGTGACCATCCAGAACTTCTGCGCCTTGATGAACTTGTTCAGACGTCGCAGGTCCAGGATGGGGCGCCATCCCCCCGTCGTCTTCTTCACGAGGAAGTATCTCGAGTAAACTCCGGAGCCCCGAAGCCTCTTTGGGACGAGTTCAATGGCGCCCTTCCTGAGCATCGCTTTTACCTCCAGGAGAAGTTGAGGGACGTGAAGTTCTTTCCTGGCCACGGGGGGGACGCGCGGACACCTTCTTTGAAACTCGAGCGCGTGGCCCCGGGCCAAGGCGTCCAGCACCCAACGGTCGGTGGAGATGGACTCCCACACGCTGACGAAGCTCGCCAGCCGCCCTCCCACCGGGGTGCTTCGGTGGGGGCCCGACCCCACGGCCGGTACAATCCTGCTTCGACGAGGCTTTGCCGCCTTGACCTCCTTGGCGACGACGGCGGGGTCCGCCAGACTTGCCTCGTCCTCTGTAGGCCTCCTGAGACGACGAGCGGGCCGCTTGACGGTAGGTGGAGAAACCGCCGCCGGAACCTTTGGAGGCGCCCTTGCCTCCGCTGCTCCGAAAGGGCGTCCGTCGTTGTTGCAGAACTCCAAGGGCCCGGGCGGTCTCGGTGTCCGCTTTAATGGCCTGAAGGGAATCGTCCACTGTTTTCCCAAACAGGTTGTTCCCATCGAAGGGCATGTCCAGGACTCTGGTCTGAACGTCTTGACGGAAGTCCGTAGCCTTGAGCCATCCACGCCGCCTAAGGCAAACGCCGTTGCCCAACTGGCGGAACCCAGTGTCGGCGATGTCCGTCGCAACGGTAATGGCGTGGTCCGAAGCCACCTCACCTTCCTGCAGGATCTCCAGGGCCTCTGCCCTCTTGTCGTCCGGCAAGAAGTCCAGCAGGGGAGCCAGTTTGTACCAGAGCTCCCTGTCGTAGCGGGCCACGATAGCCAAGGCTTTGGCCGCTTTAATCGTCATCGCTGCAGACGAGTTGACTCTGCGTCCCATAGCGTCCAATTTCTTTCCCTCGCCGTCCGGTGGGGAAGTCGATGTGGAGGCCGCACCCCCCTCCCCGCTTTTTTCCTGGCCGCCGCGGAGACGACGGAGTCCGGGGTAGGCTGCGCCCGGAGGCACAGGGGGGCCGTGTCCGGAACCCGGTACTTCTCGTACCAGTCTCTTCTAGCTGGCGTCGTGGAAGGGTTCTTGAGGAGGGTGAGGCCCTCATCCCAAATGTCGTCCAATAGAGGCACTGCGAGGACCGTCTTCCCCTTGGCCTCGCGCCGCTGATAAAGGAAACCTTCCTTCTTCTTCTCCTCAGGGCAGAGTTGGAAAAGCTCGGATGCCCTGGTGATCATGGAGTGGAACGATCCAATCTCGTCGGGCGGAGAAACCCTGGTGGGAGGCGACGACGGTACATCCTCGTCGTATACCTCGTCGTCCGTACCCGTCGCTGCCGTGTCAGTCCCCGTATCATCCCCTCGGGTGGACGGGGAGGAGGGCTGGAAGGGGCGCGACGGCTGAAAAGGAGGCGGAGGGTGGATCCTTCTTTTCTTGGTAGGGGGAACACCAGAAGGTCCCGGTTCTGGGTCCCCCGACGGGAGAGGTTCCGTCGGCAACGGTAGTCTCGTCCTTATCTCTGAGCATAAGGACTGTATAGCCAACAAAATGGCCGCCGAGTTGTCTCGCGGCGCTGGCAGAGGGGAATCCGACGGGCGAGCAGGGGCCCCGTCGGTACCCTCGACGATGTCGTCGTCACCTGCGTCGGGATCCATCCCGACGGGCCGGTCTTCTTCCACGCCGAGGCCGTGGCTTAAGACCTCGACCAGCTCCTCCTCCGAGGTTGAGGCCGAATCTACGATGACCCCTGCCCCCCCTTTTTCTTCCCCACGGGGGATTTCACGGGGGTCCTATCGATGGGCACAAAAGAGGACTCCCTCCGAGGTGGCAGGGAGACTCTGAGCCCCGAGGTCGCCACCACTGGTGTAGCCTCCACAGGCTGAGCCAGGGCCGCCGCAACAGTTTCGATAGAGGTCTTGGCCGGATGGATTAAGGCCTTCACCACCTTAGGTGCGCTCACCGCCTTATCCTTGAGGGGGGGGACACTGCCTCGCTCTCCCTCCGAGCTCGACCGGGGCCTCTCCAGGAGCTTCGCCGGGTGCTCGGCCTTCCTCTTACCCGACCCAGAGCGTTGGCTCGTGGTTGATGGTGCCGGGGAGGGTGCGCCCTGCCTGGCGCCCGTAGAGCCCGACCGTTCGGCGCTCCCGGTGCCAGCGGACTCGCGGTGCTTAGCCTTATGTTGGACCCCCGTCGCCGGGGCGTCCTCAAAGGTCTTAGAAGACCGCTCAGATTTCTTCCTCTTCTTCTCCTCGCCGGACGGGCTCTTCCCTTCCAGCCAGTTGGCGAGACGTTGATGGCGGTCCTTCATGGTCCGCTCCGACATGTTGCCGCAAAACGCACAGTCCTTCTCCACGTGCGTCTTGTCCTCATGTAGGCAGTAAAGACAAAAAGAGTGTTCGTCCTCCTTGAAGACGTTCTGCAGCTGGCATCCAGGGCAGACCCTGAACAGCTTTCCGGGCGTCGAGCTTCCCTTCTCCTGGGCCATGACCGGGCCTGAGAAACTTCTGGAGTCCTCCAAAAGCGTAGCTCGACGAAATCTTCACCCTTGAGGGGAGCAGACGAATCCGACACGGGTCCCCGTTGATCGGATGGAGAGTCGGTGGAGCTTGAGGCTCTTTTGACCGAAAAAACGAAGTTTTTGAGAAAAAACGTGAAAAAATAGCACTAACGCTCGAGAGCAATAGCACGAGGATCCCAACACATGAACGTGCAGTAAAAATCTGAAGATGGCTGCCAGAGGCGGGGCTTGGGTAGAGGGCAGTCATTGGCTGTGGTCAGTATGACGCAGGGATCAGTGATTGGTTATTACTACGAAAGACAGATCAGAAACGAAACTGATACTGGTTTTTTCTTTACCGAGGATTCCCAGCTTCCCAGCCTGACGACGGGGAATATTCATGAGCATGTGAATCCATGCCAGACCCCATGCTGGAGAAAAAAGGATTCTGCCTTCAAAGTATAACAAGTGTAAAAGTGCTTACTAGCTAAAGAAGTTATTGTGGTAACTATCTCTGTGAAAGAAGAAGTTACAACGTGTCATTAAGTTTATGCTTGCCTTTCAGTTGCATTGTGCCCTCTAAAAAGTATATAAGATGCCAGTCTGATAGCACAGCAAGTAGAGCACTCGCTTTGACATCTGTACAGAGCCTGTTGACGCAGGTTCGAATTCCAGCAGGGCCAAACTTAGCCTTTAATCCTTCCGAGGTCGATAAATGAGCACCACACACCGTGGTTAACAATAAGCAGCGCTCAGATACCTGAGAGTTCTTAGCGCTATATAAATGATAAATTATTTTTATTTTATTATTACTTTGAATGGTGTTCCCCCTTCTGAAAAGTAATACGTTTATTGGTATTTATTTTATTTTTCATTTGTGAAGCGCACATAAACCCGAGGGCATTGAAACGCTGATCAGTGTTAGTACTGTTTTATCATTGCTTAATTGAATGAGTGTAAAAGCTTACCAATAGGGTTTACCACCATTGTGGTGTTCTTAAAGTGTACCGTAGGGTGTTACTTTCCCTGATCTACACAGTGCTTGAGTTAATACTTGCCTTTGAGTTGCTTGAAGCCCCTCTTAAAATATGGTTCCTTACTTATCTTGAACAGCTGCAGCTCTTCTAAACTTGGAACACTGGGTCGTGCCTCCCCTGTATCTGATTAGAGCATTTCCAAATAGTCATAAGGTCCATTACTTATCTTGAAATACCTTGGGTCTTATAGTGTAACTGGGTTTTACTTTTCTTGAATTACTGAGTGCATTCAGAAATATTAATTGTCTGTTAATACTTGCTAATGAGTAGCTCAAAGCCACTGCAGAAAGTATGCGAGTTGTTTTACTAACTCTGAACTGAGTTCTAAAAAATAATGTTGCAAGGAGTATACTTGTAAAAGGGTTGGTTAATTAAGTGATTTCTTAACTGAGTGTCACTGCATGACTGACCGGGTCTACTATCCTTGAATTACTGACTGTATTCTAAAAGTATATCTAACCTGGTTTTACTCCCCAAGAATAGTTGATTCTTAATAAAAGTTATACTTTGGCTTGTATCCCTTAAGTAGTGACTTTTTTTTTTTATAGGTTATAGTACTTATTTCCCCAAGATTAATCTGGGCCTACTTGTATTTAAATAAACCATTTATTTTTTACAATACATAGTGTTTCAGTGTTTCTTTGGACCATATGTATGCTACAAATTATTTGCACCAAGCTACAGCCCTCTCTCCCTCCTAAGATGAGCCTGGCTGCACTCTCCATGCTACCAACATTCTCAGGTCGTACAGCCGTACACTAAGAGTGGAGCTTATGTACTGTCTCAGATGTATGGTTTAATGAAGCCCTTAGCTGGACTTTAGAAAAACTGTCCTAACAGCGTCATCTCAAAATAGCGATAGTGAAAGCCAAAGGACGAGTCTTCCAAGTGCAGAAGTATAGAGGGTGAAGAGCAGAATTCCAAGGACTGATCCTTAGGTATTGTTGACGGGGAGAGGAGTGGGGTCAGAGGTTTGCAGGTTCCAAGAGATTTTGAAGGATCGATCTTCCAAGTAGAAAGCGATCCATGCAACAGCAGATTTGCGAAACCCAAGGTGAGAGAGAGAGTGAGAGTGTGAGAGAGTGTGAGGAGTGTCGACGGTGGCCATTATCATCAAGGTACTTCGTCATCCAGTCGAAGACCACTCGCTGAATGATTTTCCATAATGGGGAAGGAAAGAAACTGGGCGATAGTTTGCTTGACGTTTGATTCAGCAGAGGGTTTCATCAATAGGTGCCAGTCTGTTGCACAGTTGAAGGAAGCAGGGGAAGAGTCCAGCTGAGAGAGAGGTTCAAGAGCTCAGAGAGATAAGTGCAAGTGATTGAGGCCACGTCCTTGACCCTTTGGGGAGCAAAGGCATCAATGGGAGCACAAGATGCGTTGGCACTGCGAAGGATGGGTGCTAATTCAATAGGAGGGGTATGGGAGAAGTAGTTGAGAGTAGAAGAGGTAGGGGGACAGGTGTTGGACAGAAGGAAGGTTTGTGAGAAAAAGGAGGGCTGCGTCACAAAGTTTAGAGATTTTAGAGGAAAACTAGCAAGTCATTAGAAGAAAGCGAGGATATGATGAATATTGGTTTGGGAATTGTGAGCAAAGATTGGAGGATAGATGAAAGTTTGTGGGGGTGATTAGGATTGTGAAGTATGTAGATTTGGCAGAGTCCAGTGCAGAAGTTACGGCGGCAAATTCAGCGGGGATCCAAGGCAGAGTATGGGGACACGAAGGCCTGAATGTCTAAGCAGGCTAGTGTTAGTGAAATGGAGTCATAAGTGGAAAGTCAGAGAAAGCACGGTCAATGGAAGAGGCAGGAGAGGTCCACACACCATCAAGGTAAGGAGAAAGAGTCCTGCTTGAATTTCCTCTTGGTCACTGAAGAGGGGAGATGTGGAGGGACTGAGATGTTAAAGTGAACAATAGAGTGATTAGAGGGGGCAATATTAATAGAGAGTTCAGAGGGAGGAGAGTGAATTGGAGAGAAAGACTAGATTTAAAAGAGTTCCCACTAAAGTGGGCAGGCTGGTCAGGGAGGGAGTAAAGGGAGTGGTTATATAGGAGGGAGGTAAGTTCCAGGCAGGTGGCTGCAGGGGGTTTAGGGAGGTTAAAGTCTTGCAGCATGGCAATGGGGATGTGGGAAAAAATGACTCGCAGAGAAGGGTCAGGTAAGAGAAGGAGAGGGCCCTGGGGTCGAAGGAGAACCATAATCGTGAGAGGAGTAGGAAGGAGAAGCAGAATAGAGGCATATTCAAAGAGCAAGAGTTGATGTCAGACTGGGCAGAGAGGCAGTGCAGAGATTAGCTCCAAGAGGGACATGTGACACTCTGCCTCCCTTATTCAGTCTCCATGTGCATCTAGCCCAGGCGTATGCAGTGGATGGAACAAAAGCAGCAAAAGGCAGCTCCCTGTTGTGGCCGGAAAGAGTCTCTAGTTTCAGAAGCCCTGCCCAAGCCAGGACTTCGCCGGGTTCACCCTTTACAGGACATTTGCTTCCATGCATACCGACCATTCCACCCATCAACTATTCATTCAACACAGAGATTTTGTTACCTCACAGGACCAGAAAACATTGCAGTTTTGGGCATGTTACTTGTATTTTGGTTAAGTATACCCCATCCAAGCGAAACACAGAACGTATAGCTCCATCCATCCATGCTCTCCCACCTACCCCTCTGTCTTGGGCTGCACCCTTTCTTCATTGTTTTAACTTGCATGATTAAAGATCGAAGGAATAGGCATTTTGACTTGGCTGAATTCCACCTTCTACTCACTCTTCTCCTTTCATTCTCAGCCTTTAGTCTCAACTTGGTGAAACTTCTGCATCACTCTGTGGCCTCCCCACCTTCCTCCATTCCCAATGCACCCACACTCCTCGAATAAGGTGCTCGCATTCTCCCTCAGGATCTCCAAATTCATCTGTCCCCCCTCGCCTACCACAAAACCCCTGCTCTTCTCACCCCACCTCATAAATCTTTCACTTGGCCTCTGGAATACACAATTCCTCTGCAACAAGCCTTCCCACACCACTGACCACAATGACTCTTCTTAATCTCAACTTTTACTTCTTGCTCTCACAGAAACCTGGATCTCTTGTCAAAACTATGCTACAGTAGCAACTCTCCACACTGATTATGCTTTCTTCTCCCACTCTCCCCGACATGGTGGGAAGGTCGGCAGTGTGGGGGTTCCTAATCAATGAGGACATCCTCTACCCTAGTCCGACATCAACCATTCCTCTTTTGAATATTCCACTAAACTCCTCACCCTCCTACTGCTCTGGCATTATATTGACACCACCCCCAGCCCTCAACTCTTCCTTCACTGATCTGACCCGTTTCCTTGAGTCACTTCAAACTGACCTCTCCATTGTCATGCTCAAGGACTAACCCCTCCAAGCCCTCTGCACCTACATGACTTGACCTCAACTCCCTCCCATCTGAGCACTCCATCTATTACCTCCATGACAAGCCTATCCACTCTGGTGGGAACGCGCTTTACCTGGTCTTTCTCCCTAATGCACACTCAACCTATGACCTCTCAATTGATCCTCTCTCCCTCCAATTACTCAATTTGTCACTTTAACATCTCAGTTCCTCCATCTCCCCTCTTAACGGACAAGAGAAAATTCAGGCAGCACTCTTGTCCCTTACCTTAATGATGCAAGGACCTCTCGCCTGTCTTTTTACCCTTTTCATGCCTCTCCCATTGACGGTGCTTTCTCAACCTTTCACTATGCACTTATGACTCAATTTGGCCAACACTATCCTGCTCAAGTCGCACCTTCCCGACTCTGTCCTCAGCCATGGATCACCTCTGAAATGCAGACCCTTTAAAACAAACATGCACAAGGTCCTACAACCCTAGAGCAAATTACGGACGCATACTCTACTAGCCTACATACATTCCGTTGCTGTCCTAACCTCTGCACAGCACTCTGCCAAATCCTCCAACTTCACAAATCTAATCTTCTTTCAGAATCCAACTAAAAACCTATTTCTAGCCTCAAATCTTTCCTCATGCAAAGGCCAATATCCATCACCTCCTCTCTTTCTGCTAATGACTTTGCTCACAACTTTTCCTCTAGCAACTCAAATTCTTGAATCACTCACAACCCTCCTTTTGCCCTTATGTCTCTCTCCTCAACCCTATTGCCGTTAGGAGTATGGGGGCACTTGGGGCCACACCGAGGTGCCTTTGTAGCCGGAGCAACCAAGCGCGGGCTAATACGCCCTGGAGGTGCCTTGCACTGGGGCCTGGACCATACTGGTGGCAAGGAACTACAGTTCCCATGATGCTTTGGGAAACGTGTGAACAGACTTTGGAGGCCTGTGTCGGGTGCTGGTAATTGTTGCGAATGAGACACAGGCAGGACGGCGTTCATTAGGAATGCGTAAGTAATTCCCTGGCGGCAGCAGTGACTGGAACAGCTACGTGCAACATGTGCGGTCAGCACAAGTGAAGTTCTCGGTTCCCTGAAAGAGTGCACAGCAGTCTGGAAGTAGGGTCGAACTTCTGGAGACTTACAGCCTACTTTCATCTGCTCAGGGTTGCCATCAGCACCCTGGCCCAAGATAAGTACTCCCTGAAATTGAGAACGTATATGCACAGCGTACAAAGTGAGCTGCTGCAGGTTTAACCGCTTGCTAGGATTTATTGTGTGCATGCTCAGTTGGTTTGGGGCGTTATATCTGGCATGCAGGCCCACAGCAGGTGCTACTAGAACTCTAGTGTAGTCTGGGACAATACAGTGTTTCAATGCATGTGGGGAATCACCTGTGAGGTAACAGGTATTGGGATGTATCACATTTGCATAGGACAATTAGGTGCAAGGCATGAGGAAGTATGAAAGTGAGACTGAGGAAGGAAGTCAGTCCCTCATTTTAGGGCACGTGGTCGTTTTCGAATAGGTCTATTGTGTTTTAAATTTATTTACAAGGTATTATAACTATTTTTATACAAGTTTTGTTTACTTTTTTTAAAAGCATCTTCATACACATAGTACACAACTCATATTAAATTGATGCCATACAGACAAACAGGTAAAGTAGAAGAAACAAGATCTTTCTAACTCCATGTCCACCCCCCATTCCATCAATCTCATCAACTTCCTACCTCCATTGCTTCTAGTAAGTACATTTTTTGAATACTCCATCCAAGTAGGTGCTAAGGGCAATAATTAAAGTTATCCTTTGCCTTGCAAGAGGGTACACCACCATTTGTCTGGGGTACAAGTCTTCCGTTTCACTAATAAAACTCCTACCAGTAATATTCTTAGAGGTGTAACAGCCTTGCAGAATAGAACCAAATGTTTTAGAGTTTCCTTCTCGGCCTTCACTTTGCAACTAGCGTGCCTTTTCTCCCCTTTGTCTCTTGATGCCAGAACATTCTGCGTTGGATACAGGTTCAAACAGAATCTAATGAATTGTGTTCCAAAAGTGTGGCTTGGGCAGCTTGACAGGTATTTGGGGAGAGCTTTGTAAGACCTACATGTTGGGCCTCTTTGGGAGCATAAATTTGATCGGCTAGCCTTTTGAGTCAGAATCCAATCCTGACTCCAGATCATGGGTTTAACTGAAACAGGATTGGTCAATTTGTCTTCCATTGTTATGCTTTCCAGAGCCATGGTACAAATTATCTTCCAATCCTGCAGCTAGCGATCCCTTCCTCCCTGTATTGCTCCATTCAAGGTTCCAAAATCTCTTATTGGATCCAATAAGGTGGCTTTCTGTGAAAGTATTCGGTTTTTCCATGTAGTCTGTGCCTGAAGGGAAATTAGCCTCAGCCCTTGTCTCACCACTGCCATCGGCACACAATTTGGAAGATTCAGTACTTTTTACCAATAGATACGTTCCAGGGAATCACATTTTTGGTGGCAATACCAGGAATGCTTCAGCCCCATATGTCACTATTGGTACTAATTTCATTTTGTAGAAAGTTAATGCCGGTAGGATGGAAAATTTGCCAAACTTCTTTTGTATTAATCTTCCTTGAGTGCCAAGTATCATCATTTTGTTCCTTAGCATCATTTCTTGAGGGAGATCCGTTAGAGCAGTGTTTATGTAACTCCCCAAATATACAAATGTATTTACTTCTGTCAGATTTTCATTTTGCAGGTACCATGCTTTTTCACTCGGTCTCCTTCATCTGGCTTGACGTAAAGTTAGATACCTTGATTTCTTTACATTAACTTTTAGGCCATTCTCATGAACATAGGTTTCCAATGCATTTAATTGCCCTTGCAAGCCAATACAGCCTTATTCTATTAGGATCAAGTCATCTGCGTATAGTAAATGATCAATCTTGACTGTCAATATTAGGGCGAAAGCTCCGAATTTGATTCAATGTATCCAGGAGGTCAGATAGGAACAAATTAAACCAACCTGGTGCCAGCGGGCAGCCCCGTTTTAAGCTTCTTAATCTTGATAATGAGTCTGTCAGGATACCCTTTTGGTCCAGCTTTATTATTTGGAGCTTTGTATCTATATGCAAATCTTTGATGGCTTCCAGTATGTCCTATGTGCATCCCCAGTTGGCGAGTTTGGTCCATAGTTTATTTCTGTTCACAGAGTCAAATACTTGATCTAAGTCACTAAACACCAAGAATATTTTGTTTTTGTATCCCATGAGGTGTTTTTTTGAAATGATTAATTATGAACACATTTAAGCAGGAGTTCATTCCTCTAACAATGCCAGACTGCCATAAATCTTTCCTCAAAACATTTGTTAGTTTTGATGCATCTTCTTCCACCCGAGTAGGATTATCTCCTTGTTGCGGATTAATATTTGGGTAATTACTCAAGTCCAAACAGGCTATCTGTACTGCAGAAGGAGCCTGCTTGCTTTCCCGGCTGTTATTGCTGGAAATGTTTTCATTTATAGTTGTCCTTGAAAGTAAATTGAGTTGTAATCGCTTATTATTTTCTTTAGTCCCACTTATAGTTGGTTCCAGCTTCCAAGTATGCATCCTCAACTTCCCCAATACCAGGTCTTTTGAGAACGTGTCAGGCTTTCCAAGGGATGTTTTATTGACTTCTTTTTCAAATTGTTTTAATGGAATCTTTGAGCGCCCTGAGCCATATTGATTCCCAGGCTCTCAGGTTTCCAAACTGAAAGACCGTTTGTGAAGTGAGGTGTCAAGAGCCGAGGCCCCTTCCTTCCCCCTATGCCATTCTATGTTTTTCTGAACTTTGTCTGAAGAGGGGCATCATTCTTGCTTCCCTTCCCCAACAAGAAATCAGTAGTAAATGCTTCCCGCACTCCTGTTGAAAGTAATGAAATGTTATCTTTATGTCGTTTTATCAGCGAATCACGCAGCTGCCCTGGTTCTCTTTCACGGACCAGTCTCTCTACTGAGTCTATTGAGTCTAAATTCGTTATGGCGTGCAGCACTGTCTTAGCTACTTAGCTAACACGTTGTCATAAAAAGCGTTCAGTAAAGAAAATGTATTGTGCTGATAGTATTACCCAAATTGTTATATATATATATATATATATATAGATATAGAGGTTGTGGCGTTGGGTGGGGGGTTTCCCCCCACATATATGGCACAATTGACCTTCACAATTCGGTCAATTATGAAAAGGTCAATTGTCATTCGAACAGTTGTAAAACGAACAATTCGTATACAACCGTGCTGATTAGTGTCAACTTTACTCGGGACAGCTTTCCTTTTTAAGCCAAGTCAGTTCATCGGTGCTTGTTCGTGTTGCTGTCTCTAAGTCACAAGGCGTAAGTAGCAGGTACTTTAAAGGGAGCAGGGGGTGAGGGGTTTAGAACGGGAGTTTTCCAAGCCGTACTTTTCCAGATAAGAGGCTGTTGATGCAGTAACAAGCACCTGTGTGACACACAGCTTGTGGGGGCTCTGAGTCAAGCAAAATGTTCATAGAGACCCCGCTAACCAGCTCAGGGTCTACAGACAAGTCCTCCAACAAGTCGAGGTTAGGAGCTATTTTAGACGAGTTCGTAACACCATCTTACCATCCTCCAACTCCTTCCCAGGCGGCTAATCTGCTACCAAAGCCCTTTCCATTGCGTGCTGGACTGCTCCTGCCACTTTCTCGCAGCAAAAAGCAGGGAACTACTGACACTCAGCTGATACTCCGCTTCTCTCTGCGAGGTGCAGTTATTTTAACAGCTCCTCCTTCAAGAATGAACAGCAAAGGCAGACTTACTTGCAGCAAGGCTCACTGCAGGGAACTGTTGACACTCTGTCACTCCGCTTAGCCATTGTGTTTATGTTCGCTCATGCTGCTTACTGTTGGTGGCTGTTTTCCACCATCCATTTATTCCAGGTTCAACATTGTGTTTGTCACCATGAGTCTTGAGGTAGGAGTTGCACCTACTATTGAGTAAAATATGCACAAGCAGGATGGGTATTAGTTCACTGAGATAGTATGAGAGTCAAGTCTAAAGTAAATTCATGACGTTTATGCATGTTGTATGTGCCTTCCCTATTTCCCCTCTTCCTAGCCAATTATGTGCCCTAACCTCCCCCATACCTATCCAGAACTCCTCCCTAACCCCCTGACCGCCATTGGCTGCTGCATGATGTTCTGTTGAACTCTATTCAGCTTACGGGGTTAGGGAGGAGTTGTCTTACCTCACTCTAGCTTGACAATTCCCCACGCTATATGGAAGGAAACAGATGTCTGTGGGCAATAGTGGTCTTCTGTGCAACAGAAATGAAGAAGGCAGGGCATGTTCGAGGATGTTTTGAAGACCGGTTGTCCTCCACTGTGAATAACTGGAAGAGAAGCCATGACAGGTCTTCAAAACAGGAACCTCTTTAATAGTCTGGTTGTCTCCTCCAGAAGAGGCTCAGTTATCTGCTAGAGGGTGGAAAAAGGGCAGAAGAGGAAATAAATAACCTCACTGCCAAGGACAGAACCCAACATTTCTTTGTGATGTGCTCTTTCCCCTGGAGGTGAACAGAATTCTGGCTGCAAACCAGGGTTACAATGTTTCAGCATTGCAATGGCAGTCAAATCTCACGCTTCGGGTTGGGGGCAGTTACACCCCTAAAGCTAGATTCCCAAGTTTTCTGTTCCTCTAGTCCCACTGGAGGAGTGCTCCTGGCAGCACACCACTCCAGGAATACACGGAACCCAAAAATGGCACGCTTAGGTTTGGAATCAGACCCTGAAGCTCTCTGCTTGCGTGGTTGCTTTGTGATCAATGCAAAGGGCACAACTGTTTGAGAGTTCTTTTTAATCTTAAGTCAACCTATCATCTGGTGTGCAATTGAAAAAGCCCAACTCCTCAAAAAGGATATCAAGGACCTTCAACTACATTTCCTGGAGGAGTCTGGTCACTAACCTATGCCTAATGCTTCATGTCCACTCCAATGCACGTGATGAAAGAGGTTAACATGGCACATCCCACAGGAACACTGTAGGGCTCCACAATTCCCAGCCAAAGTTTGTTCCATCTGTGAAATACAGGATAGGCAGAACTTCTGGGAAAAAGGGATTGGTGGATGGCGATATTCAACAACCCCTGTTGCAGCCATCTGTGCCCTAGGCAAGCCAAGGAGTGTTGTGTTGTAGGCCTGCAATGAGATGCAGATGCCCGGGTTAGTCTCATTCCACTGTGTGGATCATTCCCAGTGAAGTGAGGGTCCCTGGAATACCCCTCACCCCCATAAACATGCCGGCTGGAGAGTTAAGAATGCACAAAGCAACTCACTATTCGGACAGCCTAGAGGGCCAGTGTCATCCACATATGTGGACAAAACCTCTTGGTAACCTTTCTAACCTAATCCAGTGAATGTGTTTGTGGACACAAGTGCCTCAACACTGGTCATGGACCCAAAAGCCAAGAAACCATTGTGCTGACTTCAGTGACACCACGACAGTAAACTCGGAGCCATGCACGAAGTTAAACGAACATGCACATGCTCACACGAAGAACATGCTTACACAGTTCAGTAGATAGAGGACAGTCGGAACAAGTTACTTACCTGTAACTGTTGTTCTCCAGCATGGGTCTGGCATGGATTCACATGCTCATGAATATTCCCCGTCGTCAGGCTGGGAATCCTCGGTAAAGAAAAAAAAACAGTATCAGTTTCGTTTCTGATCTGTCTTTCGTAGTAATAACCAATCACTGGTCTCTGCGTCATACTGACCACAGCCAATGACTGCCCTCTACCTAAGCACCGCCTCTGGCAGCCATCTGCAGATTTGGAAGCACGTGAAGTGGCAGTATGACCAAGTGAAGAGCCGCAGAGGGGTAGGCGGGAGGGTTCGCATGTGAATCCATGCCAGACCCATGCTGGAGAACAACAGTTACAGGTAAGTAACTTGTTCCTTCTCCAGCATGGGGTCTGGCATGGATTCACATGCTCATGAATAAAGAATACATAGCAGTACACACATGCACAACCACGGGAGGTGGCAAAGGCTCAACATTAAGCAGTACATCAAACTCAACATTAAGCATCTTACCTCCTCACCAGGCTCACCTCAGGCGAACAGGTTGCGCAGCACTGCTTGGCCGACCCTGGACTCCTCCCTGGAATCCCGATCGACGCAGTAGAATTTCGTGAAGGTGTGCGTCGACCTCCACGTAGCAGCCCTGCATATGTCCAGCAGGGGCACACCAGAAAGGAACACTGTGGTAGCTGCGATCGCTCTGGTGGAATGGGCTCTCGGACGGCCAGGCAGCGGTCGGTTTGCCAACCGATGACAGTACATGATACAGCCGGAGAGCCATCTGGAAATGGAAGCCTTCGAGAGAGCCTTCCCCTGATTGACAGGTCCAAAGTTCACAAAGAGTTGTGACGTCTTCCGAAAACACTTTGTGCGGTCCACGTAGAACTTCAGCGCTCTAGCCACATCCAGCGAGTGCAAAGTCCTCTCAGCCGGCGACGAAGGCGACGGGAAGAACACAGGCAACACCAAGGGTTCGTTGAGATGGAAGTCCGACGGTACCTTGGGCATGAAGGAGGGGTGCGTCCTGAGCACCACCCTCGTGTCGTGAAAAGTCAAGTACGGGGCATTGCAGGAAAGGGCCTGGATCTCTCCCACCCGTCGTGCGGAGGTGATGGCCACAAGAAACGCTGTTTTCCACGACAGAAACTTCAACGGGGCCCAGTGCAGAGGCTCGAACGGAGGTCCCATGAGCTTGGTCAGCACCACGTTGAGCTCCCACGCCGGGGCCGGAGCCTTCACCGGCGGGAACGATCTGAACAGTCCCTTCATGAACTCTTTCACCAGATGATGAGACCACAAGGACGTCCGGCCCGTGGTTCTGGTGTATCGGGAGATCGCAGCAAGATGAATCTTGATGGACGCGTGTGCCAGTCCAGCTTTGGCCAGCGTCAGCAGGTACGGCAGTACCTGGGGAGCCGTAATCCGTAGAGGGTTAATCTTCTGTGCGTGGCACCAGACAGAGAACCTCTTCCATTTGTGTCCGTAGCATTTAAGAGTCGAGGACGCCCTGGCCTTTGCAAGAACCTCTCTGCAGTCGGCCGGTATGTCGTATCCTCCAAACTCTAGCGCTGCAGGAGCCAGGCCTGCAAGTTCAGCGATTTCGGGTTGTGGTGGAGGATGGCGCCTCCCTTCCCTGGAGAGTAGATCCGCGTCCACCTGCAGCTTGATTGGCGGGGACGCTGACAAGTCCACAAGGTCCGGGAACCATATCTGCCTCGGCCACGCAGGTGCGACGAGGATCATCCTGCACCGTGACCTCTTGAGCTGGTTGACGAGCCGGATTAGCAGTGGCAAAGGAGGGAACGCGTAGAGGAACAGGCCCTCCCAAGGGAACGAGAAAGCATCGCCCATTCTCCTCGCCTGGGGAAACCTGCTGGCGAACCTCGGGCACTTGGAGTTCGTCGCCGTCGCGAACAGGTCGATCTGGGGTGTGCCCCACCGTCGGAAGAGGCGATCCACTAGATCCTGCCGTAGTTCCCACTCGTGGCACGAGCGCAGCTCCCTGCTGAGTGAGTCGGCGATGGTGTTTTTTATCCCTGCCAGATGAAACGGCACCAGAAACAGCCTTTGGGCGACGGCCCAATGCCACAGGTCCTGCGCCTCCTTGGACAGTGCTGGGGACCTGGTTCCGCCCTGTTTCCTGATGTAAAACATGGTGGTGGTGTTGTCGGTGAAGATCCTCACCACCTTGCCCTTGAGGGACGGAAGGACCTGAGGGCCCAGAACACTGCACGGAGCTCCAGGACGTTGATATGGAGGGACTTCTCCGTCGGGAGCCAAAGGACTCTCGCGTGCAGTTTTTTGGTGTGCGCTCCCCACCCTTCCAGGGAGGCATCCGTGGTCACTGTCTCCTGGTGGTCTGGGGTCTGGAAGTCCATGCCCGCCGTCAGATGGGCGCGGTTGCCCCACCACCGGACCGCTCGGCGGAAACTCTCGTCGAGTGTGATCCTCTCCTCGAAGCCGCCCGTCATTTGGATCCAGCGCGCGTCCAGGAACTCCTGCAACGGGCGCATCCGGAGCCTGCACATGGGAATGAGGTAGATGCAAGAAGACATCATTCCGAGGAGGGACTTGATGGACCTCACCTTGGCCGCGTCGGAAACCAACATCCGCTGTACCTTGCCCAGGATGGACCTGGTCCTTTCCTCCGACGGGGAGGCCAGAAGGGACACTGTCGAGCTTCGCTCCCAAAAACAGTGCGTTTTGCGCAGGTACCAGGTGGGACTTGGCGTAGTTCACGGAGAATCCCATGTCCGTGAGAAGTTGGACGGTCCTTGCCGTGTGCTCCACGGCGAGCTCCCTCGTCTTGGCTCGGATGAGCCAGTCGTCCAGGTAGGGGTAGACGTGGATCCCCTTGCGGCGCAGCTGCTCCGCCACCGGTGCAAGGCACTTGGTGAATACCCTGGGTGCCGACCGTAGTCCGAAGGGGAGGGCTTTGAACTGGTAGTGACGCCCTTGGACCACAAACCTGAGGAATTTTCGGTGCCCCTTTAGGATGGGAATATGGAAGTAGGCATCCTCCAAATCCAACGACGACAGGAAGTCTCCTTCCTCCAGCTGACCCAGGACGTGCTGGAGGGTGACCATCCGGAACTTCTGCGCCTTGATGAACTTGTTCAGACGTCGCAGGTCTAGGATGGGGCGCCATCCTCCCGTCTTCTTCTTCACGAGGAAGTATCTCGAGTAAACTCCGGAGCCCCGAAGCCTCTTTGGGACGAGTTCGATGGCGCCCTTCCTGAGCATCGCCTTTACCTACAGGAGAAGCCGAGGGACGTGAAGCTCTTTCCTGGCCACAGGGGGGACGCGCGGGCACCTTCTTTGAAACTCGAGCGCGTGGCCCCGGGCTAAGGCGTCCAGCACCCAACGGTCGGTGGAGATGGACTCCCACACGCTGACGAAGCTCGCCAGCCGGCCTCCCACCGGGGTGCTTCGGTGGGGGCCCGACCCCACGGCCGGTTCAATCCTGTTTCGACGAGGCTTTGCCGCCTTGACCTCCTTGGCGACGACGGCGGGGTCTGCCAGACTTGCCTCCTCTGTAGGCCTCCTGAGACGAGCGGGCCGCTTGACGGTAGGTGGAGAAACTGCCGCCAGAACCTTTGGAGGCGCCCTTGCCTCCGCTGCTCCGAAAGGGCGTCCGTCGTTGCTGCAGAACCCCAAGGGCCCGGGCCGTCTCAGTGTCCGCTTTAATGGCCTGAAGGGAATCGTCCACTGTTTTCCCAAACAGGTTGTTCCCATCGAACGGCATGTCCAGGACTCTGGTCTGTACGTCTTGACGGAAGTCCGTAGCCTTGAGCCATCCACGCCGCCTAAGGCACACGCCATTGCCCAACTGGCGAAACCCAGTGTCGGCGATGTCCGTCGCAATAGTGATGGCGTGGTCCGACGCCACCTCACCTTCCTGTAGGATCTCCAGGGCATCCGCCCTCTTGTCGTCCGGTAGGAAGTCCAGCAGGGGAGCCAGTTTGTACCATAGCTCCCTGTCGTAGCGGGCCACGATAGCCAAGGCGTTGGCCGCTTTAATCGTCGTCGCTGCAGAGGAGATGACTCTGCGTCCCATAGCGTCCAATTTCTTTCCCTCGCCGTCCGGTGGGGAAGTCGATATGGAGGCCGCACCCCCCCCCCCCCTGCTTTCTTCCTGGCTGCCGCGGAGACGACGGAGTCCGGGGTAGGCTGCGCCCGGAGGCACAGGGGGGCCGCGTCCGGGACCCGGTACTTCTTCTCGTACCGGTCTCTTCTAGCTGGCGTCGTGGAAGGGTTCTTGAGGAGGGCAAGGCCCTCATCCCAAATGTCGTCCAGTAGAGGCACCGCGAGGACAGTCTTCCTCTTGGCCTTGCGCCGTTGATAAAGGAATCCTTCCTTTTTCTTCTCCTCAGGGCAGAGTTGGAAAAGCTCGGATGCCCTGGCGATCAGGGAGTGGAACGATCCAATCTCGTCGGGCGGAGAAGCCCTGGTGGGAGGTGACGACGGTAGATCCTCGTCGTATACCTCGTCGTCTGTACCCGTCGCTGCCGTGTCAGTCCCCGTATCATCCCCTCGGGTGGACGGGGAGGAGGGCTGGATGGGGCGCGACGGCTGAAAAGGAGGTGGAGGGTGAATCCTTCTTTTCTTGGGCGGGGGAACACCAGAAGGTCCCGGTTCAGGATCCCCCGACGGGAGAGGTTCCTCCGTCGGCAACGGTAGTCTCGTCCTTATCTCTGAACATAAGGACTGTATAGCCAACAAAATGGCCGCCGAGTTGTCTTGCGGCGCTGGCAGAGGGGAATCCGACGGGCGATCAGGGGCCCCGTCGGCACCCTCGACGATGTCGTCGTCACCTGCGTCGGGATCCATCCCGACGGGCCGGTCTTCTTCCACGCCAAGGCCGTGGCTTAAGACCTCAATCAGCTCTTCCTCCGAGGTTGAGGCCGAATCTACGCCGACGCCCTGCCCCCCCCTTTTTCTTCCCCGCCGGGGATTTCACGGGGGTCCTATCGATGGGCACAAAAGAGGACTCCCTCCGAGGTGGCAGGGAGACTCTGAGCCCTGAGGTCGCCACCACTGGTGTAGCCTCCACAGGCTGAGCCAGGGCCGCCGCGACAGTATCGATAGAGGGCTTGGCCGGATGGATTAAGGCCTTCACCACCTTAGGTGCGCTCACCGCCTTATCCTTGAGGGGGGGGGGACACTGCCTCGCTCTCCCTCCGATGGGGCCTTCGAGCTCGACCGGGGCCTCTCCAGGAGCTTCGCCGGGTGCTCGCCCTTCCTCTTACCCGACCCAGAGCGTTGGCTCGTGGCTGAAGGTGCCGGGGAGGGTGCGCCCTGCCTGGCGCCCGTAGAGCCCGACCGTTCGGCGCTCCCGGTGCCAGCGGACTCGCGGTGCTTGGCCTTGTGTTGGACCCCCGTCGCCGGGGCGTCCTCAAAGGTCTTAGAAGACCGCTCGGATTTCTTCCTCTCCTTCTCGCCTGACGGGCTCTTCCCTTCCAGCCAGTTGGCGAGACGTTGATGGGGTCCTTCATGGTCCGCTCCGACATATTGCCGCAAAACGCGCAGTCCTTCTCCACGTGCGTCTTGTCCTCATGTAGGCAGTGGAGACAAAAGGAGTGTTCGTCCTCCTTAAAGACGTTCTGCAGCTGGCATCCAGGGCAGATCCTGAACAGCTTTCCGGGCGTCGAGCTTCCCTTCTCCTGGGCCATGTCCGGGCCTGAGAAGCTTCTGGAGTCCTCCAAAAGCGTAGCTCGACGAAATCTTCACCCTTGAGGGGCGCAGACGAATCCGACACGGGTCCCCGTTGATCGGATGGAGAGTCGGTGGAACTTGAGGCTCTTTTGACCGAAAAAACGAAGTTTTTGAGAAAAAACGTGAAAAAATACACTAACGCTCGAGAGCAATAGCACGAGGATCCCAACACATGAACGTGCGGTAAAAATCTGCAGATGGCTGCCAGAGGCGGTGCTTAGGTAGAGGGCAGTCATTGGCTGTGGTCAGTATGACGCAGAGACCAGTGATTGGTTATTACTACGAAAGACAGATCAAACGAAACTGATACTGTTTTTTTTTCTTTACCGAGGATTCCCAGCCTGACGACGGGGAATATTCATGAGCATGTGAATCCATGCCAGACCCCATGCTGGAGAAACATACTGTTAAAGGCTTTTATTATTTTACTCATTAGCCAAGTGCAGAAATGCTGAAAGCAAGGCAAACAAAGAGATGCAGAGCAAGCTTACAGATGTTTATTGCAACTAACCCTATGGAAAGTCAGGATCACGCAAGTAGCCTGGAAGGGCCACATATTACTAACCTATAAGAACTGTAGCATGATACAGATACGTAAGGAACCCATAGACTAACTGTAGTGAAGTTACATGAAGCCACAGGCCTTACCAAGAAACGGGGGAAAAGCAGTGTTAGGCTGCACGAAGCACACCGCCAAGGCTCACAACCAAGGTCAGAAACAAACCGCACATTCCAAAGCTAAGCGCCAGGGAGTGATCTCCAGAAAAGCAGAATAAATCCTCAAATTGCAGGCAAGAGGGCTTGATTTCGTGGTCCTCAAACACGTGGTGCAGCCAAACCAGACAATGGTCATTCACCCGCGGTAACCTAGACATGAAGTGAAACATGGAATCTTTCAAAACGGTGCAACGCTGAGGGTACTCTCATAGGCAGAAGTGGTAGTACTAACAGTTACATTTGGAACACCGTCTTTTTCGTCACCTTGAGAAGGTGCACTGAGAACAGGCCGGGTGTGATCAGCTTCAGCTAATCAGGGAACAGAAATCCAGGAGTGGATGGCAGAGGGCAAGGGCCAATGGTAATCCTGCTACCCTGCAACAATGTAATAGTTTCTTGGGGAAGGGGCAGGCCAGCCACCCGACATGTGAGGACCAGTAAAATCATATCTATAGGTGCCGTCCATCACCCAACCAGGCAGACTTACATTTCTTGGGGAAGGGCCATGTTGTGATATCGAAATGAAAAAATGGCCCGACACAGGCTCGGGAGCAGTGATTCTGGGAATTTTCGAATGTCCTGTATGATCCCCGTCTGTTTGTGCAATAAACAACAGTTCTAACTTGCCCTTGGCTGAGTTCCGCGTTTGGTGTACAGGGAGAGGGTTGTTGGTCCCTGGGAGCTGAGCCAGCGAGCTCATAGCAACCCCTAGTACTGCTGGCATACCTAAGCCAACACTGGTTGTTTGCTTCCTCTCCCTGGTGCCCAGGTTTAGTTTAGTTTATTATTTGATAATGCGCACAAAACCCTGGGGTAGCCGGGCGCAGCAGGTACAAGGATACTTAAGGTTAGGTTGCATACAGAGGATAAGAAGCATGTCAGTACAGTGCATACATGTCAATGCAAGCAGTTGAAATGAGAACTGACATGTTACAGTATTGAGAATACGTATATACAAGAAAGTAAAAAGGGTAAACGCAAAATAGTCTTAGACTGGGTTTCAGGAGTATCACGGCCGTTGGGTACAGCTAAAATTACAAGTACCTGTAATTGGTTTGAAACACAAGTAAAGCTGCCTAGCTAAGTAGGCTCAGAGGGTCCTGAAGGTCAAATCCCTAGCTAGAAAATTATTATGTCCTCAAATACCTTTAGGGCCTTGGACTACTTCCTGTACAAGTCAGCAGAGTCAATGGTGAGTGTTTATGGGAACCATAGTTCAAAACATCTGGCGAACCAAAGGTTGTAGACCATGGAGTAGTCCCTTGATTAGTTTGTGGTGGAAGAGTTGCCAAATTGAACACAGAAGTGTCTTGTTTAGATTTCTTCAGTATTGCTAATACCAGTAGTCTAGGTGGACAAAAGCGACAAAGAGGGAATGTGGTCCAAACGGCTTCGGTCTGTTTCTTTACATCTGGTTGAAACCGTCAGTGTGTTGTAAAGCTCTAGCTGAAAGGATTGGTGTGAGCACTCTTATTTCTAAGAGACCATAATATGAGAAGGGGGAGAGAGAGGTAATCCACAATGCAGCACACTCTTCCTTGAATTACTTGACCCAAGATAGTGTTTTCCCCTCCGCTTCATTGGTCCAAGTCTTGTTGGGGTGTCACATTGACTGGGACCAAGAATTGCAGACCAAATACAGTGAAAAACAATAGGGTTTATTAGGCATATTTGTACTTGAGTGGGTCAAAGCAAAAGTAGAATGGGGAAAACTCAGACCCCCACAATGTCCTTTTCTAATCGTATTGGGGTATTTGGGCCTTTCTGGCTGCTGTGCCTTGTCCACTCCTTTTTTGCATCCTTGGTGTGAACTTTTAGCATGTCCAAAAGCCTTTCTGATTCAGTCTCAGGCATTCAGGAATTCTCGATTGCTAGGGCATCGACCCAGCTGGCGGTCAGGCCAAAAGGTGGGATAGCAGGGAGGTTCTCCATGGAGAGGTGTGGGGTGCGATGGGCAGTGCCCTGCAAGCTTGCCTACCTCTCGCCTGGATACCTATACTTCGGCAATAACCTTCTTGGCTAACCTTGATACTGCCTCCCACTTTTTGGGCTTAACTTGGGTCGACATAGCTTGCTGGAACCTGGCTAGCTCTCACTGGACTTTCCAGCACTGGGCCTCATACTTCGATCTGCTCCTCGTTGGTACTGTAAATCCCTTCTCCAGATCTTAATAGGTCTCTTTGATCACCATCGCCACCTGTGTGTGATGGTTAAAGCCTTCTCCTGTCTGTTCTTCCTTTACCTACCTCAACAATGCATCAAACACAGTGACCTTTGGTCAACTTTTCTTTTTTTCCAAGTCTTCACATCTTCTCTGCCCACCTCATCATTGCTGGATCTTCTGGGCTCCTCTCTCCCCAACGTCGACACCTCAGCTCCGAGCCCTATGGGTCACTGTCCACCTGGACCCTTGTGAGGTCTTCTTCTGAAGAGTCCATCCCTCTCCAATTCACTTAATCATTCCAACCTCAAGGTAACCACCACTTCCTCCTCACTGTCGACATCACTGCCTGCTGTAACCAGCAACACCTAGTCTCTGACACCACAACCTTCAGCTGTAAACACTTACTCCTAATCCCAATTTCCACCACCTTCTGGTACAATAAACTCCTCCTCCCCGCTTACCAGACTTTTCCCATCTACTGCTCTGTCTCGCCAACCTCACCCATCTCTACAGCGTCTGCTCAGTCCGAACTGCTCAACTCTCCAAACTGCAACCTCCTGATCTGACAAGCAACACTGGAAAACTGGGATTCCTGAGTTTTAAAGTGTTCTCCCTTGGCTAATGAGTGGCTGCACCAGAGTTTGGTAATTGGGACAGGGTTGGGATTGACTACTGCTAGGTGCACCAGGCCTCACTTGAGCCCAGGGGGCTGGAAAAAGCTGTTATTTTTGTCTTGTCCGCCAACTTGGATTTTACTTTACATTCCCTGCCCCTCACTGGTGTTGTCTGTGCAGGAACTAGGTCTCTTGTACATCCAAAATGTAAATGGTATGCTGCAAAAACTGTTGGTAAACTTTCAAATCGACGTATATTTAATTTAAATGCAGCCCGGTGGTGGAATTGATAACATTGTATCCTCTAGCTAAAGAACACTCTGCCAGGAAACAATGAGCTCAAAAAATGTTATCAGCAGGACGCAATGGCTCAGCAGGTGTCACTTGAAAGTAGGAAACAGACCTTCCTGATGTTGCCGGTGTGCTTGTTGCAATGTTACAATGCACACTACTAAAGTTGAATGCATAAAATGTACCTGGTTTAAAGAGACATGGGTGTTTTTCAATGCTGCAGAGGTCTGCTTAGAAGGAGCTTTAAGGTCTCTGTTGGGAGGGGGCACCTTACCACTGACCTTTGTTGGCTTACTATTGGGTCTGGGGAGAGTCAAAGCTACCAGGATTGACCTGCCCCAACTGGCTGATTGACTGGCAAAGTTCTGACCTGCAACGAGGCATGGATTGTCCCAGGCTCTTCTATAGGGACCATTTGAGGTCACTCTATTAACCCCCTCCAGACCAAACATCCACTAGGTAAGAATGGCATATGGTGCCCTGAGTCACCCACGTGGAGACCCCCATTAGAAGACTGGAGGATGTTGGGATGCACACGTCTTCAGGCAGGTCTCGAAACAGAGTAATGGTGAACTAAAATATTATATGGAATGGGGTAATGCTGAAAACAGAGCAATTTAAAGGTTTCTTTGTGATGGAAAATGACAGGCAACCCATCGACAGGTGCTTAAAAACATGCTTCAACCTACGACAAAATTAGCATAAAGAAAGTGCGCCATATGGAGCGGACCGTGTCCACGAGTGGTCTAGGCCCAGATACTCCAAGAAGCATGCGAGTTGGTGCTGGGAAAAGCCCAATCACAGGACTTGCATTCATGAAAGCCCACTGGGATCGGCGGGAATAAAGAAACCTGCAAATGCAAAGTGACTGGAAATAACTGAGAAACAGAAAAAGCAGACAGAAAAAAATGTTGGGTGAAGCTTGACCCATGCGTTGAGATCTGATCGAGGCATAAGTTGCCCTTTGTGGCTCTGAGCAGTCTTGAAAAACCATTGCTGTGGCATGCTCTGGTTCCATGCCTAGAATGGATGAATGTCTCAGTGTGGAGGAAAGAGGGTGCAAAAGGAACAAGTTACTTACCTGTAACTGTTGTTCGCCAGCATGGGTCTGGCATGGATTCACATACTCATGAATATTCCCCGTCAGGTTGGGAATCCTCGGTAAAGAAAAAATCAGTTTCAGTTTCGTTTCTGAACTATCTTTCTACTAATAACCAATCACTGGTCTCTGGGTCATAATGCCCCCAGCCAATGACTGCCCTCTACCTAAGCACCTACTCACCTGGCAGCCATCTTCAGATTTGGTAGCACGTAAAGTGGCAGTATGACCAAGTGAAGAGCCGCAGAGGGGAAGGAGGGAGGGTTCGCATGTGAATCCATGCCAGACCCATGCTGGAGAACAGTTACAGGTAAGTAACTTGTTCCTCATCCAGCATGGGGTCTGGCATGGAGTCACATGCTCATAAATATAAGAATACATAGCAGTACACACATGCACAACCAAGGGAGGTGGCAAAAGGCTCAACATTAAGCATTACATAAACTGAAAATTAAGCAACTCTTACCTCCTCACCAGGCCCACCTTCAGGTGAACAGGTTGAGCAGCACTGCTTTGCTGACTCTGGACTCCTCCCTGGAATCCCGGTCGACGCAGTAGAATCTCGTGAAGGTGTGTGTCAACCTCCACGTAGCAGCCATGCAGATGTCCAGCAGGGGCACACCAGACAAGAACGCCGTAGTAGCAGCGATCGCTCTGGTCGAATCGGCTCTCGGACGGTCGGGCAACGGTCGGTTGGCCAACCGATGACCGTGCATGATGCAGCCGGAGAGCCATCTGGAAATGGAAGCCTTCGAGAGAGCCTTCCCTTGGTTCACAGGTCCAAAGTTCACAAACAGCTGTGATGTCTTCCGAAAACTTTGTTCGGTCCACGTAGAACTTAAGTGTTCTAGCTACATCCAGCGAGTGCAAAGTCCTCTCGGCCGGCGACGGAAAGAAAACTGGCAACACCGAGAGCTTGTTAAGATGGAAGTCCGACGGCACCTTGGGCATGAAAGAGGGGTGTGTCCTCAACACCACCCTCGTATCGTGAAAAGTCAAGTATGGAGGCTTGCAGGATAGGGCCTGAATCTCTCCCACGCGTCGTGCGGAGGCCACAAGGAACGCTGTCTTCCACGACAGGATTTTCAACGGAGCCGAATGCAAGGGCTCGAATGGCGGCCTCATGAGCCTGGTCAGCACCACGTTGAGCTCCCAAGCCGGGGCTGGAGCCTTCACCGGCGGGAACAATCGGAACAGTCGCTTCATAAATTCCTTCACCAGTCGACGAGACCACAAGAACGGCCGTCCTGTAGTTCGGGTGTATCGGGAGATCGCTGCCAGATGTATCTTGATGGAAGTTTGAGCTAGTCCAGCTTTGGCCAGCGACAGTAGGTATGGTAGCACTTGAGGTGCCGTAATCCGTAGAAGGTTGATCTTCTGTGCACTGCACCAGACAGAGAACCTCCTCCCACTTATATCCGTAGCACTTGAGAGTTGAGGACGCCCTGGCCTTTGCAAGAACCTCTCTGCAGTCAGCCGGGATATGGTACCCTCCAAACTCTAGTGCTGCAGGAGCCAGGCATGCAAGTTCAGCGACTCTGGGTCGTGATGAAGAATGGCGCCTCCCTTTCTGGGGAGGAGATATGCGTCCGTCGACAGCTTCACTGGTGGGGACGCTGAGAGGTCCAGAAGATCCGGGAACCAGATCTGTCTCGGCCACGCCGGTGCGATGAGGATCATCCTGCACTGGGACCTCTTGAGCTGGCTGATGAGTCGAAGCAGCAGCGGCAATGGAGGAAACGCATACAGGAACAGGCCGTCCCAGGGGAACGAGAAAGCGTCACCCATGCTCCTCGGCTGGGGAAACCTGCTGGCGAACCTCTGGCACTTGGAGTTGGTCGCCGTCGCAAACAGGTCGATCTGGGGTTTGCCCCATCGTTGGAAGAGCCGATCCACTTGATCCTGGCGTAGTTCCCACTCGTGGCATGAGCGCAGCTCCCTGTTGAGTGAGTCGGCGATGGTGTTTTTTATTCCTGCCAGATGGAAGGGAACCAGAAACATCCCCTGGGCGACGGCCCAGTGCCACAGATCCTGGGCCTCCTTGGATAGGGCTGGGGATCTGGTGCCACCCTGCTCCCGGATGTAGAACATCGTGGTGGTGTTGTCAGTGAAGATCCTCACGACCTTGCCCTTGAGGGACGGGAGGAACGACTTGAGTGCCTAGAACACGGCGCAGAGCTCCAAGATGTTGATGTGTAGAGACCTCTCTTCTGGGAGCCAAAGGCCTCTTGCGTGGAGATCACCGGTGTGCGTACCCCATCCCTCCAGGGATGCGTCCGTCGTCACTGTCTCCTGATGTGCCGGGGTCTTGAAGTCCGTGCCGCCGCGAGGTCTGCACGGGTGCCCCCACCACTGAATCGCCCGACGGAAAACCTTGTTGAGCGGGGTCTCGTCTTCAAAGCTGCCCGCCGCTTGCATCCAGCGGGCATCGAGGAACTCCTGTAGAGGATGCATCCGTAGTCTGCACAGGCGCACTAGGTAGATGCATGAGGACATCATTCCGAGAAGGGACTTCACCCTGGCTAGCAGGCGCTGCACTTTGCCTAAGATGGCCTTCGTCCTTTCCTCCGACAGAGACGCCAATCGTTCCACTGTATCGAGCTTCGCTCCCAGAAACAGTGCCGCCTACGACGGAACCAGATGGGATTTCGGGTAGTTGATGGAGAAACCCAGCTCCGCGAGTAAGCGGACGGTCTTCGCTGTGTGCTCGACGGCGAGTTCTCTTGTCCTTGCACGGATGAGCCAGTCGTCCAGGTAGGGGTAGACGTGGATCCCCTGCAGGCGCAGCCGTGCCGCCACTGGTGCTAGGCACTTGGTGAACACCCAGGGTGCCGACTTAAGTCCGAATGGCAGAGCTCTGAATTGGTAGTGGTGTCCTTGAACTACGAATCTGAGGAACTCTCGGTGCCCTTTTGGGATGTGGAAGTAAGCATCCTCCAAGTCCAACGACGATAGGAAGTCACCCTCCTCCAGCTGTCCCAGCACGTGCTGCAGAGTGACCATCCTGAACTTCTGTGCCTTGATGCATTTGTTCAACCGACGTAGGTCCAGGATGGGGCGCCAACCGCCTGTCTTCTTTCTGACGAGGAAGTATCTTGAGTATATTCCGGAGCCCCGGAGCCTCTTGGGGACGAGCTCAATGGCACCTTTGAGCATCGCCTTTACCTCCAACAGCAGTTGAGGGACGGGATTTTCCTTCCTGGCCATGGGAGGAATACGGGGAAACTTCTTTTGGAATTCGAGAGTGTGCCCGTGGGCCAGGGCATCCAGCACCCAACGGTCGGTGGCGATGGACTCCCACACGCTGACGTACTTCGCCAGCTGGCCTCCCACCATGGTGCTTCAATGGGGGCCCGACGCTATGGCCGGTTCAATCTTGCTTGGAGGCGGCCCTGGCGCCTTGGCCTCCTTGGTGACGAGATACTCCTTGTTTGCTGCAACCTCTGTAGGCCTCCTGGGACGAGGAGCGGGCCGCCTGGCGGTACGTAGAGGAACCACTGCCTGATCCCTTGGAGGCCTCCTGTCTGCCTCCGGCGCTCCGAAAGGGCCGTCTCCAAGGGCGCGGGCAGTCTGTGTCAGCCTTGATGGCCTGCAGCGACTCATCCACCGTTTTCCCAAACAGGTTGTTGCCGTCGAACGGCATGGCCAACACCCTGGTCTGCACGTCCTGACGGAAGTCTGTCGCCTTGAGCCAGCCTCGTCGTCGAAGGCAAACACCATTGCCTAACTGGCAAAACCCGGTGTCGGCAATGTCCGTTGCCACCGTTATGGCGTGGTCCAACGCCACGTCACCCTCCTGCAGAATCTCCAAGGTCTCCGCCCTCTTGTCGTCTGGTAGGAAGTCCAGTAGGGGAGCTATCTTGTACCATAGCTCCCTGTTGTAACGGGCCACAATCGCTAAGGCGTTGGCCGCTTTAATTGTCGTCGCCACCGACGAGATGACCCGTTGCCCCATGGCATCCAATTTCTTTCCCTCGCCGTCAGGTGGGGAAGTGGACCGTCTTTCTCTTGGCCTCTCGCCATTGATGGAGGAAACCTTCCTTCTGTCAACTGGAAGAGCTCGGACGCCCTGGCGATCATGGCGTGAAAGGAGCCAATTTCATTGGGCGGGAAAGCCAGAGGGAGTGGTGATGGAAGATCCATCCCGTCGTCATCTGTCCTCGTCGTGTCCATCGCTGTGTCATCCCTGGGATCCGGAGAGAGGGATAAAGACTCCTTGGGCCGCGAGGGCATGAAGGGTTGGGGGGGGGGGAATGAATTCTCCTCCGCTTGTTCGGAGGGCTTCCTGATGGGCCCGGTTCTGGATCGTCCGCCAGGGTTCATGGTAACCTCGTCCTTATCTCCGTGCATAAGGTTTGGACCGCCATCAAAATGGCCACCAAGTTGTCCTGAGGCTCGGGCAATGGCTGTGACGGGAGGGCTGGCCGCTCCTCCACAGAGGCCTCGTCGGCACCACCGTCGCCATCTTCGACCACCTCTTCGGGATCTCTCCCGTGGGATCATACCTTCTCGAACCTCTCATTGATGCTCTTCATGGCCTCCTCCAGCTCCTCCTCAGAGGCTGAATCCGTGTCCGTAATGGCCACTGGCCCCCCCCCCTCTTTTTCCACTGGGGTCTTCATGGGGGTCTCGTCGATGGGCTGGAAAGAGGATTCCCTCTGCGGTGGCAGGGAAACTCTGGGCCCTCAGGTCGCCTCCACTGGTGTAGCCTCCACAGGCTTCGCCAGGGTCGCCGCTACTCCCTCGATAGAGGCCTTAGCCGGGTGAATCAAGGCCTTCACCACCTTGGGCGTGCTTGAAGCCTTCACCTTGGGGGGAGGGTCACCGCCTCGCTCCCCCTCGGCTGAATCCTTCGGCCTCTCCAGAAGCTTACCCGGGTTCTCGGATTTCCTCTTCCCCGAACCAGAGCGTTGGCTCGTGGTTGATGGCGCCGGGGAAGGTGCGCCCTGCCTGGCAGCCGAAGAGCCCGACCAGGCGGCGCTCCTGGTGCCCACAGACTCGCAGTGCTTAGCCTTCTGTTGGGCCCCCGTCGCCGGGGTGCCCTCACAGGACTTAGAAGACCGCTCAGACCTTTTCTTCTCACCTGCTGGGCCCTTCTCCAGCCAGCTAGTGAGCCAGGGACGACGATCCTTCATGGTCCGTTCCGATAGGTTCTTGCAGAACGCACAGTCCTTCTCCACATGCGTCTTGTCCTCATGAAGGCAGTAGAGACATCTCGAATGCTCGACCTCCTTGAAAACATTCTGTAAACCGCATCCAGGGCACTTCCTGAGCAGCTTGGATCCGGGCGTCGAGCTACCCTTGTCCTGGGCCGCGTCCATGGTAGGCCTCAGATCTTCTGGAATCCTCCAAGAAGCGTCACTCGACGAAAACTTCACCCTTGAGGGGCGTTGGAAATTCCGAAACGGGTCCCTGTTGATCGGAAGAAGAAACGGTGGAGCTTGAGGCTCCATTTAACAGAAAAATTAGAAAACGCAGCAAAAGCTCGAGAGCTATAGCACGAGGACTCCCAACACTTGAACGTGCGGTAAAAATCTGAAGATGGCTGCCAGGGGAGGGGCTTAGGTAGAGGGCAGTCATTGGCTGGGGGCAGTATGAGCCAGAGACCAGTGATTGGTTATTAGTAGAAAGACAGTTCAGAAACGAAACTGATTTTTTCTTTACCGAGGATTCCCAGCCTGACGACTGGGAATGTTCATGAGCATGTGAATCCATGCCAGACCCCATGCTGGAGAATGGCAGGAATAAGAAAATGCAGGTATTACGATGCTCAGCTGGATTCCACAACAATTTCATTTGTGTAAATAAAAGGAAAAATACTGTCAGCCGGCGTGGACGAGGCAGGTTCTATGAGGGAGTAGGGCAGGGTCCATGCAAACACCCCAGCAATGCTTTTTGAAATAATTCTAATGCACAAAAGGCTCAGTTGCTGAGGTGGCAAATTATTCTTCAAATTAAACTTCAACCACCGCCAGAATTCATGATCCCAACGGGTTGCTTGGGTTTTATGCTAGTGATACTCAATTTTGGCTTTAAGCTGCCCAATTATATTTTTTCTTTTATAACACGCTTAATACCAACGAGTGGTTTTCAAGCGCAGGATCGGGATTCGAACCTGTGTTGCACTGTGTTGTCTTGTTTCCAAGACAAACGCGTTGCCCCTGCGCTATACTTCCATGTTGATACAGTTCATTCTTAGTATTGTGTGGGAGCTTTTTTACATTCTCTCGGTTCCGGGCATGTTTCTCTCAAAGTTAGCCAAACGTATTTGTTCTCTGCCAATCTGTTAATGGTTCCAATTACGTCACTATAACCGCCAGATTGGCGTCCATCTTATCAGAGTTCTGTTGGAGGACCTAGAGAGCTACCTCATCAACTCCACCATTATTTTCTCTCCTTGCATGATGTCCTCATGTAATCCACTATGTGCGAACGAAAATCTTTCCTTACCTCCGCTAACCAGGCTATTGGTTCTAGGCCTCAAAAATAAATACATTAAAACTTTTTTTTTAAAAATCAGCCCCTTGAAAGTATACTTAGCTTACTGTCAAAATTACAGAGAATTCCAAATCCTTTTTTAGAGCAAAGGGCAACGGGGGAACATTGAAATCAATCTGCAAAAGCAGAGCACAAATAAAGACCCAACATAGAATTTCAACACTGTATTAAAGTTATATATTGTGAGGTAGCCTACAACACCCATCTTAGTTGTAGGCGTTTCCGCAGCTCTTTCCGTCAAGGTCTCTAAACCTCTCAAGGTCATCTATGGTTTGTAGCATGAACTTTGACTCTAGAAGTATCATGGCCCACCTGAAGACAAAACCTAAACAGCATGGCTGACCAAAAAAACGACCACATCTCTGTATTATCTAAAACTATTAGCTTAGTTAAGACCTTTTCTGAGCTGCAATAACTGTGCCACCATTG
Organism: Ambystoma mexicanum; assembly: GCF_040938575.1. NCBI lineage: Eukaryota > Metazoa > Chordata > Amphibia > Caudata > Ambystomatidae > Ambystoma > Ambystoma mexicanum. The sequence continues at coordinate 1,308,309,070 of NC_090937.1, read as the reverse complement.
CCAGGGCCATAGCTGGCGCCAAATTGGACTTCTTCTCCAGTCTACTGCAAGGCATTGCAAAAGGAGAAATCAATCAACTACAGACGGTGCAAAATAAGGTGGTGCAGGCAGTTGAGGGCCTTTGCAGGAGTGATATCACTGAGGCCAGGAAAGACCTGCATTGGCTGTCAGTTGCCTCTAGAATCACCTTCTGTCCGATTTCCATCACACAGGGGTGTCTATATGGCACATGTCCACTGTATCTATCCAACAGACCATGCTGGCAACCCACACAGAGGGTGCTTTGATCCAATAATTTCTCTCTTCTGACCATGCATAGAGCCAGATTGACCCTTTTTTCTCTCAGGTGCTTTCACCTATGCTGCTCCGAAATGCTGGAATGCCATCCAACCCGATCTCGGGGCATGTCGCTCCTTTGATTGCTTTATTTCATGGATGTTCCTCTGCAGCCTGACCTTTCTGCTGTGTCGCCTGACTGGTTTTGTCCTAGAGCTCCCATGCCTGCGGGCCGTTCTTAGTGCTATATAAATAAATGGTGCAGCAGAAAAGCTGCAATAGTAGCCCACCAACTACTTGACCACAAAAAGGTCAATATTGCAGCCCCTTTGTATATCTGTCCATGGGAGGCACAGGGCGTAAGACGTTATACATACTTATGCCCCTGGGTAAACCTCTAAGGGCTTTATGAGTGACAAGTCATTTCCCGGCATGCCAGTTCTGCAGCCATCTTGAGGTGTGGATAGGTTTTATAAGCCCAGACACACCAAGAGCATGCGGTTTGCTGTTCCAGTAACCAAAGGAAAAAGACGTAGAAGATCAGCTCTATCCTTCCATGAGAGCTTACACCTAGCTCCAGCAGGGAAGCACAGCGGGACACACCAGCAACTCACCGTCCTACTGCTCCTGCATACATAAATAATGGCCTTTTATATAAAACAGCGCTGACCTCTTGAGCATGAAAGACTTTGGCAGATCCGAGTTGTTGAAAACAATGCAGACCCATTGTGCAAAAACTTTGTCTAGTGGCAAAGGCAGTCTTTTCTTTATCAAGTGGATACAGTGCTAAATGCCATTACCCTTTTGTGAAGTCCAAGGTGGTAATGTATTTGGATTGACCTACAATTTCTATCATCATAGATGCAGGGCATGGGGAAGTCTGCATTCGGAAATGGAATTCATATTCCTCAAGTCTATACAGAATATCTGTGGTCCCATCAGGGTTTTGTACACACACCATAGGGAATACTCACTCTCTAAATGACCTTTCGATTATTTTTGTCCACTTCTTCCTAGAACGCAAATCAAGTTTCTAGAAAGCCAATAGGGTCTTAGCAGTACTACCTTTCCAGGAGTGTTCTTATCGGGTGGCTCATGATTGTTACACTATCCAGGCTAAATGAAACGTCGTCTTGGAAGTCACGAATTTACAGAGTCTGTAGATGTTCTTACTTTTCAGCTGAGTCACATGGTAGATCTGGTTGAAGTTCCCAAAATCTCAGTTACCTTGTAGTCTACATGCCAATAGGCTAGCAGGTCCTCGTCACGAGTTGGCAACAGAAGCAAGACTTGATCTACTACTTGGAAAGTGCACAATAGGGATTTCTTGTTGTAAAGGTTTTGATGTGCCTTTATCAGCTTTTTTTTTTTTAATCAAGCATCTGATCGGTCTCCTTCTCTCCTACGTGATTTGTATTGGTCTTCCACTCTTCCCGGTTGAGATAAGGACATCCTTTGGGATTCTCCTAGAAACAAGCCGAGACTGAACTGATGTGTGATGTGTCTTGTGGACTGCAAACAGTACCCAGTGTAACATCCCATCCATTACAAGAAGAATATATACATGTATAACACCTTCAAATTCTTCAGTAAATCAGTCATGAGATAGTTGCTTCAAAACCTCTGTCCAAGACAAAATATGTGCACAGATTATGACCTCATCTAACATCTCCCTAGGTACACCTCAAAATGGCCAACAGCTACCAATCTTTTCAAAAAAGCAAAAACAGCACACTACCTTGCAGAGAGAAGTCTATCAAATCAACTCAAATCACAAAGGCACATTCCTTTGGCATTTGCAGTTAAGGAACACCTGAAACCGAACTTCACTTAATGGGGGAACAGCAATTAGATTACATATTACATGAGGTAGGTGGACCTAGGGTAGGGGGAATTTTCTTAATTTTGCTTTCATACCCATTTTATTTTATTCTGTGTAAAAAAGGAAATCTTTGTGTGATAACAACAGAGGTTACATGTGCATTACTATGCCCTAGATTCAGTTGGCCATCAGAGGAACTACAGCAGAAGAGTGCCAGTTATGTGCAAAGTTCCCCATTAAAGATGTTACTTATTGCCTGGTCAACCACAGTATTCCTCCCATTGAATTTGCTGTAATTCATGACTTCACAACAGTTCTGTACTTTGCATTGCCATTATGACCCATTTTAATTTGTTTAATTAGGTTTCTACAGTGCAAAGCAGGACCAAAAGAGCATGAGTATGCAATGAAATTTAAACTTGCCAACATTGTAACAAGTTTCACTTGCCAAATGATACTCACGCATTCCAGAAATACCAGCATTGCAAGAGTGAAATAATTAGCTTATCCAGGTCAATGCATTTTCAAAAGCATTATTGTATTTTTAAACAATACTGAATATTAATCAAGTTTCAGCATTCTGTAAAAAAAAAAAAGGTACTTACATTTTTTTGTCGACTGCTAACAAGTTCAAAGGCAAGGCTGGCTCTGTATTCACTGTATACCTGCCAAAACGAAATATTGCAGGTGACACTCATGAAAAAAACATAACTATACATTTTCATGGCCATCCATCATTTACACATTTTAAACTTTTCTACAAATGCATAGGTTTATTTGCCTGAATTGATACATAGATGAATATGCCTGTAATACAAACTCAAGAACTAAAGTGGATACATAAAAGGGCCAAGCGTGTGAGACCCCAAACGTTCTAACTTTGTCTCGGGAGGATAGCTCAGGGGCAACGTGCTCGCCTTGGAAGCAAGACGACAGGGAGCAACACAGGTTCGATCCCTGGGGCCGCGCTTAGAAACCTCTGGGTATTAAGCGCATTATAAATAACTTATCATATCGTAATCCTACTCTGGAGGGAGGGACCAAGTTTTTTTCTTTTTCTATTTACAATATTTGTATTGATTTTCAGCATATGTAAACAGAATATAGCATTAACATATGGCAGTAAAACTGCACACTTTGGCCTTCCATTTCTGCGCGATGACCAGTAATGCTGCTAGAAAAGGGATCACATGAGCCTTCCTGATAGATTTCACCCAAATGTTCCAGCCCAAGTTGGTCAGGCATAGTATCCCTTCTCTCAGCCCTCTGATAGAGCCAGTTCCAAATATCATGTGTAGGCGTTGGTCTATTTATTTCCAGTAACTGTCCAGTTTTTGGCAGCCTCTCCAGATGTGCAACCAGTTGCCCTCCTCGTCACCACATCCCCGTCATATTGGGATATGATGTATCGGTTTCAGCTTTGAAGGGGTATAATGCCACTGCATCATCAACTTGTACCAGAATCTGTATTGCTTGGCAAAGTTTTGGGATGTTGCGCCAGAGACCCTCACACTCCTCCTGTGATATGGGTTTCCCCGAGTGTCGCCTCCCATGCCATCATATATTTGGTGGTTGGAATTTCTTCTGCATATCTTGTAGATGTTGGAGATTAGTAGACTATCTACAAGATTTCGAAGAGGTCGGATACAAGATTTTTCAAAGTGGGCGAGGGTCCTAGTGGCCACTGCCCGCATACTGGGACCCATTAACCAATGATGCAGATGGAGGTATTGCATTCTATTGGTTTCAGAGAGCCCCAGTTCCATCTTGTATTGGAGAAATGATTTTATATCATGTTGCTGGAAGAGGTCCTCAATCTTAGTGCATCCGGCTACTTTCCATTTCTTGAAAGCTACAGCGGGGTGGCCTGGGGTAAATTCGGGATTGCCAAAGATCGAGGTACAGGGGGAGGGGAAGGTGGTGAATTGTTTAATTCGGGCCAGTCAGTCCCATTTTTGCTCTACTAGGGTGGTAATGTTCGATTTATGCATGCTGGGTGGGCAGTTTTCTTTATGAAGCCAGAGGACTTCCCCCAGTGGGGCACCCATTACTGTCTTGGCCATCTGACTCCATATCTTCCCAGAGTCTGTAGAGAGCCAGTCTCTGATAATTCTAATTTGAGCAGCCCTGTAGTATAAGCTGAGGTCCGGCAAGACCAGCCCTCCTCTTTTAGTCAGTGTCTGGAGGAGTTTCATCGCTATCCTAGGAGGCCTATGTCTCCATACGTATGTGTTAATGAGTTTGTATATTGCTCAGAAGCACGAATCCGGCACTGCGATTGGCAGGGCTTGGAAGAGGTATAAAAGTCTGGGGAGGGCTGTCATTTTTATGACATTAATTCTGCCTAGCCAGGAGGTTATGAGGGGGCCCCAATTGGTGAGTTATTTCCTGAGCTGATCTATCTGCGTACTTAGCTGACCCCGTAAAGGCCCTGGAGGGATAGAGTTAGGTGCACTCCCAGAACTTTAACACTTGGGTAAAGCCATCTAAATCGGAATGATTGTTGTGCTTGAGTTAAGTCATCTGCCCTCAGTGTCAGGGTTTAGGATCTCTGATTTTGCCAGATTCACTTTCAACCCTGCCGGCGTCCCCATCTCTGTATTTCTTTGATCACTGCTGGGAGGGATATCTCTGGCTTCCCAAGGGTTAGAAGCACATCGTAGGCATAAGCCTTGACCTTGTATTCTTCCCTCCCGAATGGTATTGCCCACAATGTCCCTATTCATGCTGATAGTGGCCAGGAATGGTTCTAGATAAATGGAGGAGAGAAGGGGTGACAAGGGGCAACCCTTGTTTGGTGCCTCTGGATAATTTTATCTGAGTCGATAATTCCCAGTTTAACCAGATTCGAGCCAACGGGCTTCTGTAGTTTGCTCTAACCATAACCATGGCCATGAATTTCGGCCACATGCCCATTTTCCCCAAAGTGAAATGCTTTTTCGGCGTCTAAAGATAGGTTCCCCTCTTCTGCGTTTTTTTCCAGGATGTGGCAGACCCTCCTGATATTGTTGTGGGTTTGTCTCTGGCTTGTGAACCCTGATTGGTCGGGTGGATTAATTGTGGAACCAAACCCTCTAGCCTGCCGGCCAGAAGTCTGGTAAAGTTTTGCCATCAATGTTCATCAGCGCAATGGGTCTGTATGAGCCTCATCGCATGGGGTCTTTGTCTGGTTTCAGGAATAGTAGGATTTTTGCCTCTTCCATTATAGGGGTGATTCTTCCTGAGGATGCGATGGTGCTATAGAGCGTCGCTAATTTGGGGGCCAAGAAGTGCTGATAGGCTTTGTAGAACTCCAGAGTGCACCAGTCCGGTCTGGGGGTATTACACGCCCAAAGATGTTTTATTACCTGTAGTACCTCTTCTTGGGTTATTTCTGCCTCAAAAGCTTTGCTTTCTACTGTGGGTATTTTAGGAAGAGTGATTGGTCCAAGGAAATCGTGCTGGGCTTCGTCACAGTTATCTGAACTGTAGAGGCTCTCCTAGAAGCCTACAAATTGGGCCACAATGTCGTGTTTAGAGTGGACTTTCTCCCCTTGGGGGAGGGGGTGGCAATCCCCTTGATTGTTTAGGCAGCTGTCTTCTGCTTGAGCTGTCTTGCCAACAGTCTATCCGTCTTATTGGTGTGGATATAATATTTATGTTATAGCGCTAGTAGTCCCCATTCTGCCTTTTTAGTTTGGAGCATATTCAGCTGGCTTCTGAGATGTTGGTGCTCTTTTCGGGGGTTACGCATCATCCTCCCCATTATGTCCTGTAGGTCGCATTGTAATTGGGTCTACAAGGCGCGCTACTGGCATTACCAACGAGCACGGTGAGCTAGGAGTTCCCCTCTTAAAGTAGCCTTGAAGGCATCCCAGATCAGTGGCTGCACCACCCCCAGACCCAGTTTTGTTCGCAGTAATACCTTATTTTAGTTTCTATGTCCGCTCGTAGGGCAATGTCGGAGAAGGCCTCTTTCGGGTATAACCATCGCCACAGATGCTGCCGGGGGCGTAGTGTGTTAATTGCCATCAGTATTGCTGCATGATCCAAAAGGGTGATAGGGTGCGCGTCTATGAATTGGATTTTGCCTAGCAGGTCTTCCTCACCAAGAAGAGAGTCCACATTCAAGCTTGTGTCTCTGCGGCATCTAACAACTCAGCCGAACTCTTTAAAAGCTGCAAGGAGCTGGCCAACCCTGCTGCAGTCTCTACCCCTCCTGTTGCCTCCCAGGCTCTTTGCAATGCCCTTGCCTCTCACATCATTTAAAAAACCCAGGACATCCTGTCCACCCTCTCCACCCACACCCCTCCTCTCCCCTCCCCTCTCCATCTGTGCTTGCTGACCCTCCTTTAGACACCCCCCACCATCCTTCTCGTCCTATCCTCTTTTCTCCCCTGACGAGGTCGCTAGACAAGTCCGATCTATGAAAGCCTTGTCAAAACCGGTTCATCCCTGTTCCTCTAAAACCATCAAGGACCACATTGCCACCCTCGCTCCGGCCCTTGCAAATTTTTGTAACCACTCCTTTGCCTCGGGATCCTTCCCCTCCGAAGCACTCCTTTGTGCATCCTCTTCTCAAGAAACCCACAGCTGATCCTTCTTGTTCAGCTAACTATCGCCCAATTTCCATTACTCCCTTTCTTGGCAAACTACTGGAAAAGTTGGCCATCTCTCAGCTTAACCTTCATTCCAATTCTGTTGGCTGTTTCCATGACCACCAGTCGGGCTTCAGAGCTGCCAGAAGCACGGAAACTGCTCTCCTGAACATCCGTGAAGATCTGCTCTCCAACCTTGACTCCAACATTCCCTCTGTCCTCATCCTCCTAGATCTCTCTTCTGCCTTCGACACGGTCTACCATACCATCCTGTTCAACCGTCTCCTTGAAACCATGGGTATCATTGATCAGGCTCTGGCCTGGCTGACCTCTTTCCTCTCAGATCAACCCTCCCAGGTCCAGCTTGGGTCCTTCCTTTCATCTATCTTCCTCTCTACGTGTGGTGTTCCCCAGGGTCTGACCTCTCGCCTTAGCTTTTCAACCAATACCTGGCAACTCTCGCCCACTGCATTGCAACTTTCTGCTCAAATTTCCAGTGCTACGCCAAATTTTCAGGCTGCCCTCAGCCACCTCCTCTCTCTCTCTCATCTCCGATTGCCTAACTGCCATTCAAGATTGGTGTGCCGCCAATGATCTTTGAATGCCAGCAAGACAGAGATCCTCCTCATCGGCACACCTTCACCATCCTTTCCCCTCACTCTCTGGCCGGCCTCCCTTGGCCGCCCTCCTACCCCCACCTGCGAGGCTAAGAACCTCAGGGTCATCTTTGACTCCACCCTTTCCTTCTCCACCCACATCTCTGAGGTCTCTAAAAAGTCAAATTTTCGACTGCACCTCCTCAGAAGTAGTCTGCCTTTCCTCCCCTTCCCCCAGAAGCTCATGGTATCCCATGCTCTGGTTCTCTCTAGCTTGGACTATTGTAACAGCCTCTTTCTAAATCTACCTGCCTCTACTCTCCGCCCTCTGCAACTAATCCAGAACAGGACTGCAAGACTTGCCCTTGGCCTCAAGCCCTCGGATCATATCTCTCCAGCTCTGAAATCTCTCCATTGGCTCCCAGTGGAGGCAAGGATTAAATTCAAAACCCTCTGCATTGTCAAGGCTTTCTGGGGCCTGGGTCCACAATACCTTCAGCTATCCCTCCACAAATACCTCCCCCTCTTAAGATCTTCACTCCTCTACCTCCAACTCCCTCAGGGTCAGTCGTTTTTTTCAAAGAAATGAGCTGGGGGTAGATCTCCGTCTTCGGCTGGGGCCTCCCTCTGGAACAGCCTCCCTGCCACTCTAAAACTTGAGGAGAACCAACTCTGGTTCCGGAAGCACCTCAAGACCTTCCTCTTTTCTTCTGCCTTCGCTTCCCCTCTCACCTGCTGATCTGTTCTCTTGGCACCGTGCACCTGGCCACCCTCTGTCCTCTGGGCCCAGGTACTTGCTCACCCTGCCACCCTCCCACACTGCCTCCGGGCCGCCCCTTGCACTGGGGTCTGTATCTGTACCCATACAGCCCCCCTCTTTTTCTGCCTTAAACCTAGCACTTGCAAATTGCAGGCTGCAGTACCACTGTTTGTTGCGTTTATTATTTATTTATTGTTCTTTATCTGTTTCTCCTCTGCTTTGCACTTTCCATTTCTCCCCCTTCCATGCACTTTTCCCCCCTCCCCCATGCACTTCAGCGCTCTCAATGTCACTGGGCCTAGTAAGATCGCCATTTTGTTCTCCCCTGTTCCCCTCCTTTGCCTTGTCGCGCTCTGAAACACTTGTGTACGAGCATGATAGAAATAAAATATCCATATCAATATCCCCAGATATAATCGATGCGGGAAAAGGATTGATGTACATGGGAGTAGAAGGTAAATCCCGGGTCTGTTCTGTGGGATGTATCAACCCAATCATCTAAGTCCTGCAACTTCACTGTGCATTGTTGGCAGCAGAAACATCATAATGGCCACTGGAAAGCATGCTGCTTGCTAGAAATCACCAGAAACTGCGCAGTGAAAACCTGAAAAATAGCCCACCATCCACTTGTGCCTATGTCAGTGGTAACACAGGAGACCACTCCAAAAAACCACCATTGGGCTACCCACAAAGTAGCCTGAAATCACTTGGAAATAGCAATGATGATTTAAAAAGAAACAGATGTTTGAAAATTCGTTTTCTTGATTGTCAAAAATTGCTAAGATCATGGCTCACAAAGCACCTAAAAGATCCAACCTCTTTGCTGGGTGTTTACACCATTACTGCAAGAATCCACATCAATACAATTTCAGCAAGAATCATATGTTCTCAGAACAAAATCCTATTTTAAAGATACTTGATGGAAAGACAGCTGTCAAAATGGGTGTAGTACCGTTGCTCACCTCTACCAGAAAGCCAGCGTTTTAAAACCATTTTTTGTAAAGTTGAACAATTGAACTCAAAATATGCCATGGAAGAGAATTCCATCAAAATGCCATATAGAGTGCCACACACACAGTGATTTCATGTTGAAAAAGACTTGATTTAAAGATATGTTGCTTATTTTAAGTTTATAAATTTATTTTGTTCAAAAGGAACTATGTTACAATTGATCAGAAAGTAACCTGATGCAGTTAAAACTCCAAAAGGCTTGCTTCCCCTGAGAACCCTTCACACCTTGTCATTCCCACCAGAAGGAGGCTGTCGCATTGGCATGCTAATCAAGAGGGGAGGAGATTGTTTCTGCAGCCCAGAGAAAGGAACAGTAGATGCCTTGGACTGAATAGGGAATGCTAATTTGGGGTGTGACTGACCACAAACTGCTGGCAGGAAAAAGACATGTGACCCTCGGAGTCTGCCCAGATTGAACGTAAATGTATGTTTTATAAAAATGCTTATAACAAAGTGTACTGAACTGACAAAAATGTAAAACTTTGAGATTGTGAAAATGAAAAAAAAAATCACTCACAGTTTAAGACTAAGCTGGACTCTGAGACTAAACCCCGGAATTTATTCATATTGTGGATACTGTGTTTATGCTAGAAACATAACAACTTACAGTAATATGCCCAGAGAGGATATGCATGCATCAATTTTGGTGCAGAATTAATATTGGAGTAACCCTCCAAAAGCACAAAAATGTTGTCATTTCTGAACCCAAGCTCGTAGAAACATGGGACTTGAACAGAAATGTACCTTAAGCAATCTGTCATGTAATTATGTATTCTCAACAACTTGTGTAAGTGGGAAATATGTTTTTTGGGAAAAATAGATTTGCTATGTAAAAGCAAAAGGGAGGGATTTCTGTTGGACCATAAACACAGCATCACTCTGACTCATTCTGACACGCTGATCCTTTCTCCAATCAGGGGATAGGAAATTCTCTAACCTATCAGATCCTTAGAGGGTTGGGCATTGTAGAATCAGCCTCCCCACCCACTTTGGAAATACATAAATAGGGACTGAGAGGACAGAGACGACACACACACTTTTCCATTACTCACTGATTTTTTGGCGCAGCACCCTGTAGGAAGACTCCAGACCTAGAACCAAACTCTAGAACCCTGAAGTAGAGGCCTAACCCAAAACTGAATTCTATGCAGCAGGCCTTCAGAATCTTTTGCAAACTGACTCTAACCCCTAAACTTCCACGGGGCCTAACTAAACCATTCAACAGCCTGGCTGAGCTGTTTTGCTTCTAGCTAAGAACCCTGTGCTAGAACCAAGATCCAAACCACAGCGCTGTATCCAGAACCCGTCAGATCCAGTCCAAGAGGCCGTGCAGACTGCAGTACAGTGCTGAGAGCAGAACCCAGTGCCTGATCCTGTCTGGTGGCAAGTGAAGCCAAACCCTTGACCAGATCTTTGATAAGGCCCATTCCAGTCCAAAGCCTAGGAGTGAGTATCTAGTCTAGAACTGTGCTTAGTCATCTTAGTTTAAAGTCATCCTATTCCAACCATTCCACTTATCCAGAACTGCATTATAGAATCCTGTGTCCATCCTGAATTCTTCTCATTATATTGTTGTGATAATTGTAGCAATAATAATCTTTGCGCTGATATTTTCAGAAGAGGGACAAGTGTTTTGACGGACAGAGATCAGAGCTGAGGCGCCCTGTTCTGGTGGCTGCCCACTGAGTGTGTTGCTTCTTCATAGCGCCTTAGTCTAACCCTATCCTTTTTGCTAAATCTTTAAAGCACGATCTGTCATTTTTGAAATCTTGACTTTATTTCTGAAAAATCTACCTTCACAAAAACCTCAGTAGCTTTTGAACAGCACGTCCTAGAACCGAAATTTAACTGTCATTTTAAAGCTAAGATCCTAAGCCAACGAACCTAAAACAATATTCCAATTCATTATAGTTTTTCCATAATCGCGTTTTTCACGCACGCGGAAAAATTGCAGCGAATTGCAATTTAGCTCCATTCAACCACTTGTCAAAATAGCTGTTTCTTGTTTTCAACTGCTGAAATTCGTTTTCAATCTGATAATCATTCATGAATCATTGCTAGTGTTCACCTGTACCAATCCCAAGTAATCCTCACTAGTGCTGAATCTCCTTTAGTGAATTAAAATCATTTTAGCATATTTTCCCATTCATTGCTATCCCATTCAAAAGTATTTTTGCCTGTTTTCAAATCCTACCTGTTTTCTCCAAGTTTGCTGGGGGAACTGGAATTGAACTGCATTATTGATTGAATTCCTGAAACCTGTGTGCCCTCACTTCCATCTCTTCATATTGCATAGGGGGGCGGGGGAGTGAGTAGTCACAGGAGAAAAAGTGATATTATCTTTTGATTGAACCCATATCAAGTTTTTTTCTGTGTTGCATTTTCCTATCTTGTATTTCCTTGAATCATACAAAGTATTCTCTGCTACCTTATTCTCCTATTCCTACTCCTAACTGATTAAAGAGATTGTTGATATTGTGATATTACCCATTACTGATTACTGTTCATATGCATAAGTATGCTATTCAGATATTTTTGTATTCATAAAAGTGTGATAGATATATATATATATTGTTCAATTCTTCAAATAAACCTTTTGATTTGCAAAACAAACCTACTTCTTGGCTCAGTGTGGTCGGGGAGATCCAAAGAGAGGGGTGTTATATAAGGGTTCATCATCCAGATTTAAAGAACTTTGACATAAAAATATATAAATAAGGGCTTCTATTGGGCATCCCATACTAAGCATTGACTTGGTTGGAGTGCTGGATTGAAGTCACTTACAGTTCCCTTCAGAGCTACCCATAGATCTAGGAGGGCGAGTTGCTACATCCTTCTCTAAAGAGCAGGTGTTGGGGCGCTTGCGGGCGTTGTGAGATAGTTCTTATGTTCCTTTGGGGGACCCACGCTAGATTAAAGTCCCCTGTAAACATAATCTCCCCTTGTGCTTATCCCTCTAGCTCTGCGAGTACCATACAGAGAAACCCATCCTACCCGGAGTTTGGGGCGTATACCGTGGCAAATGTGATAATGGTAGAATCTATTTCCATTGTGACAAATACATATCTGCCCTCCCGGTCTGCTTTAGTGGATAGGATTTGAGCCGAAAGCCCCGAGCTGAACCCCAATCAGTACCCCGCCGACCTTACTCGCTGCTTTGCTTGTATGATTATATGGAATTGTCTCCGCTTCAGGCGGTGGGAGTCTGCTTTATTGATGTGTGTTTCTTCTATTGCAATGATATCTGGTACGTGGTGTGATAAAAGCCTTTCTAGCTTTGTCCGTTTTACCGGGGTATTTAAGCCCTGTATATTCAGCGAGAGAAGTCTAATCATCTGTGCGGATGTACCCGTGTTCATGTCTTGTGATGCTCCTGGATCGTTGTTCCCTCTGGCTGTTCCCCAACTTCAGCCCTGTCTCCCCCCCCCCCTAATTTCCTCCAATGGCCCCTTCTCCTCCACCCCCCCTGCCTTCGCCACCCTATCCCTCACCCTGTGGCAGGTCCGTCCTCCTGTGCGCCCCCCCTCGCCATGAGTGGGGGCAAGACCCACCAGATTTCCCAGGTCCTTTCTTGCGGGGTATCCTAAAACCCCCATACTTATTCCAAGAGAGCAGCTTGTTGCGCTCCCCGTCCCCCCAACCATTGGGGGGGGAGGTATTTGTAAGCACTTCGGTTTTACTTAGATCTGTGTCAGATCTCGATTTACATGTGGGCAGTTTCGGCCCCCAGATCGTCGTCCTGGAAGTTCATGTGTTGGGGACCCCTCGGTGGGGTTTGACTGCGGCGCACAGTCACTTGCGACCATTCCAATGGTCTGGGGCGACGTGAGCGCCTTGGTGGTCATCACTTCTGCAGTGTCGCCCTCGTCATCGAGGTTGATCAGTTGCAGACCATCCTGCAGAGTTGTGACCCTGTGTTGTTTACTCTCCCAGTGGAACAAAAAACCCTAAGGGGAATGTCCATCGGTACCTGATTTGCTTCTCTTGCAAAAACCTGAAGATAGGTCCCAACTCATTCTCAAAAGGAACATTTGCATTAGCCAGATCCTGGTAGAGGTGGGCCCCATTATAGCGAATAGGTTCCGCCGATCGTGCTGCCCTGAGGATTGCTTCCTTCTGCGGGTATCTGGCCAGTGCTGCAACTACATCCAGCAGTCTGGAGCCTGGCTCTCGACGCTTGGGGCCGATTCTGTGCACCCTGTCTATTCTACAGGAGGCTTTCAAAGATTTGGGTGACCGTACTGTTCAGTTCTGGGCCAGTCACTGTTTCCGGCAGGTTCCGTATATGGATGTTTGATCTGCGGGACCTATTCTCTAGGTCCTCGCATTGCAGCTCGATGTGGGTGACTCACCAGCTCGTCTAGGGCTATGTCCATGTTTTGGGTGTCCTCCACAACCTCCTGGAGGGCCGTCTGTCCGTACGCTTCCCGAGATCCATCATGTCTCTCCTCAATTCAGTGATGGATTGTTTCATTTCCCCCCCCATAAAGGTCGTGAATTGAGTTTGGAAGGCCTGGGTCATTTTGTTTTGAAACTCCAGGAAGCAGGTCTCCATATCCGCCTTAGATGCCGCCCTCGAGGGGACACTGAGCTCAGACCCCCCGTCCGTGGATGTGGAACTTCATGTGTTAGGGTGGGGTCCCCTTCATCAGTTTCTCTGGACCAGCAGCGCTGAATAGAGCCCTCCCGCAGGCTGGTGGGAGAGGGTTTCTTAAGTCCTGCTGATTTTCCTCTGCTTCATGACATTGCGTTTGGTTCTGAAAGACTTCTAGGGGTGCTAGCCCGTGGTGCTGTCCAGCGGTCGGCTAGACCGCGATTGTTGTCCGAAGTGCACCTCTGGGGTCTGCGTCCTGGCATTTCTCCCCTTTTTGAGCTTCCTCCCAGGGCCACCACTTCTTCCCGCAGGGTCAATACGGGTTTCAAAGTTCTTATGGGTGGATGCAGTGCATGGGTGTGCCCCCGGGGCGTCGAATACATGATGGGGTGGGGCCCCTTTTCTATCTGCTGCGCAGATGTAGTCCGTTAGGGCACAATTGTGTGTGTTGGATCTGCAGCTGCTAGGGGCCTCAAATGGCTGCAGTGTGGGCCCAAGGCTTGTATCCCTTTATTTTGCGGTCCCCCCTACCAGGTCTGTGCACCTCCTGTGTAGTGGTCGACTGACTCCGGCTTTGAGAGGGGTTCCCCTTTGTGCCTCATTGGGAGCCGTGCAGCCCTTGGATGTCTGTGTCCAGTCCCTTATGATCCAGCCTTTACTTTTCCACTCCTTCACAGGGTAAGGGGGCCTCCGCACGGGTAGCTTTGATTGTTTGATTACAGTTGGAGGAGGAGGAGGAGGGGGGGCTGCGCCCTTATTGCAGAGTGTCTCGAGGCCAGGGGATGGTGATGGGTATGCCCTGCCTCCCAGGAAGGTTGAGGGTCTCTGTGTCTTCCCGTTGGTGCGGGGGAGAAGCCTCAACAGACGGAGGCTGTAACCCTCTTAATGGCGTCCTCTCCTCCCCGCCGAGCTTCTGGCCTGCCCACCGGGGCAGACGAGAGTCCCAACTGCTGCTTTATGCAGTGAGCCTGATTGGGGAGTTGAGGGGGGGGGTCCGGATCTTGGCTCTCACTGTGCACACCATGGGTCGTCTGCACACTTACAATGGTTAATTTGCCGCCTGGATGGCCCGATGCCTATGGTCCCGCTAGGGCCAACAGGGCTCTGCCGTCTTCCCTTTGAATGGCGAGCTGCCTCCCCACTACACAACGCCTCTTCCCGCTCCGCCCTGGCACCTTGCTCACCTTCTTTGCAGGAGTTGGGTGCCCGGTCCTCGGCACACGTTCCGTCAGCAGCTGTCTTGTTAGGGCTGCTGCCGGCCCCTGTGTGGTGGGTCGTATCGTGCTGATTGGGGTAGGCGGGGGCTATAGCTAGTTTCTCCTTTCCTCTGCTTGCGAGCTCAGGAGTCACCCCCCGCTGCACACAGGGGTCCGCAGGCGGTGTTACCCCCAGGCAGGGCTTAGGCTCACTGTGCGTGGGGCAGAGTCTCCCTGAAAGGCCCGCTTAGCTGGATCGTTGTATTCTCACCGCCACGGGTTTGCTTCAGGGTGGTCATCTGCCCCTGCGGCTAGAACCCCCAGCGTGCTTCACTTATGTGTTCCCAGTTCTCCGCTTTTCCCTGTGTAGTTGGGGCTCAGTTATATGAGCGGATCGTGCTGCTTCTTGTATCGGTTGCTGGAAGGGGACGGAGCGTGCTGACACACGTCCTCCTTATTGAGCCGCCATCTTGGAATCCCGGGACTGAGTTTTAAATGTCCCAGACAAGTTTAGATTATTTTTTCCGGCTAAGGCCCCATCAGATTAGGGAATACGGATGTTAACGTTAAAGGACATTTGTACCGCGCACTATCACCACCGGAGTGGTCCCCTGGTGCTCTGAAAGAGATGGGGAGGTTGAGTCAGTGGGAGGAAGCAGGAAAAGCGCAAGAGAGCAGTGATGTGCTGTGGGTCCACTGGCTGGGCCTGCGGTGTTTGCGGCTGTTAGTCGTCGTATACTGTTGTGCAAGACTATGTGTGTATTTATTTTGTTGTTGCAATGTAGTGAAGTTTGTGCGGTTTGTTGTGCTGTAGGTTTTGGTTGTGTTTGGATTTTGAGAGGTGCATGCAGAAAGGGAAATTGTTAGTGGGGTTGGTTAGTTTGCATCTCTATCCTGAATTGAGGCGCTCGGTTTGCGTAGTCTCCCCTGATGCGGCTCTCTCCTGATCTGTGTCCGACTGGCATATAAGGTTCCTTACTCCTCTGGCCCCCACCTCTAACATGGTCTCTCGTAGCTCCCCTTATCCTCCCTTCATACTCCTGTGGCCAGTGCACCTGCCAATGTCAGCCTCTCAGGTAGTGTGGTGATTGCCAATATCTCGACAATTCCACACCACATTGGTACCTGGCGGTAACGAAGGGTGCGGGCGAAAGTGTAGGTGGGATTGTCTGGGTTAGTTGACTCAGTCAACGTGCGTGCCGCCTGTGTTCGTCTATCCGGCATCACCCGTCCAGGTGCGGTGGGAGTTACCCTCTCTGGTCGGAGATGTCTGTGTCCTTTCCGGTTTAGTTATCCTTTTTCCGGTTTTGGTTTCCAAATTTAGTGTGTGGTGTTGAAGAGACAGGTTTTTAGTGATTTCCTGAATATTAGGTGATCTTCAGTGCTTCTTATTTCTTTTGGGATGTTGTTCCAGATTTTTGCAGCTAAGTGGTAGAAGGAGGTGCCTCCAAGTTTTTTCTTAAGGTATGGTTTGAGTTCCAGGCGTATTTCGTTGCTTGATCGGAGAGGTCTTGTTGGTTTGTAGACAGTTATTTTTCTTTTGTAGGAATTCTGCTTCTTGTCCACTGATTGCTCTGTCCGTTATGCACATTGTTTTGAAGGTGATGCAATGTTTTACTGGGAGCCAGTGTAGTGTTTTTAGGGCTGGAGTGATGTGGTCTCTTCTGGACAGTTTGAGGAGTAGTCTTGCTGCTGCATTTTGGATCCGTTGCAGTTTCTTCACGAGGTATTCCGAGGTAGAGGCTGTTTGCATAGTCGATTTTTGACATGATTAGGGTGACGATAGTAGTGTTTTGTGCGTGAAGGAGAGGAAAGGTAGAATTCTTCTTGCCGTGTGGAGGAGGAAAAAGCATTTCTTCACTGTTGCATTTATTTGTGGTTCCAGGGTTAGGGTGTTGTCCATTAGGACTCCCAGATTTTTTACTACCTTCAATGGTGTTGGTGTGTTTCCCATTTCCGTAGGCCATGGGATGGTGGTTTTGTTCTCTTGGTCTTTGGATACGATCACGATTTCTGTCTTTCCTGGGTTGATTTTTAGGTTGTTGGCATCCATCCAGTTGAAGACTTCTTTTAGACATTCGGTTAGGGTTGAGTGGTCGGCATCGGTGTCTTTGATTTTGTAGATGATCCGAGTGTCGTCTGCGTAGTTGTAACATGTAATGTTGTATTTTTTGAAGATTCTGATGACCGGAGTCCGATAGATGTTGAAATATAGTGGCAATAGTGAGGATCCTTGTGGCACTCCACAGTAGTTTACTCGTGGAGTGGATTTGAATGTTTTTATCCATACAGTTTGTGTTCTAAGACTGCAGAGAGGTCGAGCAGAATAAGGGCTGAGGTAGTGTTTGAGTCTGCATTAGTTTTGAGGTTGTCCCAGATGGATAGTAGTGCTGTTTCCGTTCTTCTCACTGGTCTGAAACCGATTTGAGCTTGGTCGAGCAGGTGGTGTTTTTCTATGTGTTCTTGGGTTAGTTTATATACGTAGGTTTCTAGAAGTTTTGCTGAATAGGGGATGTTGGAGATTGGCCTGTAGTTGGAAAGGTCATCTACGTCACCACTTGTGTTTTTCAAGAGTGGCTTGATGTATGCTGATTTGAAGATCTTCGGTACAGTCCCTGTTGATAGTGATAGACTTAGAAGGTTTCTGTAGTGTTCTGCTGGCGATCCTTGCATAAGGATTGATTTGTAGATGTCTGGGGGGCAGGGGTCCATGGGTGATCCCGCTTTCTTGCTTCGTTTAACCAGCATTGTGAATGCCTCTGCTGATATTTCAGGGAAGCTTTGGAGTTTGTGCGGTGGTTCCGGGTTAGGCTCGTTGGGTTGTGTGTTGTGGTTGGTTGCTTTTTTATGGTTTGTCGGATGTCATTGTTTTTTTGTTTTTTTTTTTTAAGTGGTCTGCCAGGTCGTTGCATAGTTTTTCTGAGGGGTTTGGGGTGTAATCGCAGCCTGGTGGGTTTCTCATTTCTTCAATGATGCTAAACATTTTTTTTTGTGTGTTGGTGGCATTGGTGATTCCGTCATCGTAATGTCTTCTCTTCGCCTTTTGAATTTCCTTCTTGTATGCGCAGATTTGTTTCTGGTAGTGTTTTTTTCCCTGGGTTGTATTCTTTTCTCCATTCCAATTCCATCTTTTTGCT